>NC_080071.1:104667880-105037880 GCF_949987535.1 Balaenoptera acutorostrata
GGAGAAGAGAGAGAGATTGGATTTTTTGTTCCAGTCCCAGTGGGACTGATGTTAGCAGAGTGTGTCCACAATCCAAGTTCTAACTCTTGGCAGGCAATCCCCCTCTACACAGCTCTCTCTCTTCATTTATCTGGTATCTGTACCCTCCTCATCCCCTTCCAGGTTTATAGAGTCCAAAGACCTCCTTGCTACCACCCCTGGGAGCTGCATTATTCTTTATGCCCTCTTATATTCTGCCTTCACTTTTCTTTTTAAATAATCTAATTTATTTTTTAAAATTTATTTATTTAATTTATTTATTTTTGGTTGCATTGGGTCTTTGTTGTCATGCACGGACTTTCTCTAGTTGCGGTGAGCTGGGGCTACTCTTCCTTGCAGTGTGCGGGCTTCTCATTGCAATGTCTTCTCTTGTTGCAGTTGCAGAGCACAGGCTTCAGTAGTTGTGGCTCGTGGGCTCTAGAGCACAGGCTCAGTAGTTGTGGCACACAGGCTTAGTGGACCAGGGCTTGAAACTGTGTCCCCTGCATTGGCAGGTGTATTCTTAACCATTGCACCACCAGGAAAGTCCCTTTTCCTTCACTTTTATAATGATATTATTAAACTCTCCTTAAATTACTGAACGTGAGCATATTATTTATTTCCTGCAGGAAATATAAGTGATACAAAAGACAGAAGTTTTTTGTTTAAAGACAAATAAAATTAGCACACCTTATTTCTGCTTTATTCCTTTGGCTAGACTGCAAAATAGGCTAGGGAATGGGTCTAACTCTGCTCCCAGACAGGAAAAGAAATGATGTTTTTTCAGTGAATCTTTAAAAGTTTCAGTGAATCTTTTCTACATGCACAACTTTTCTATGTCAGTAGAAATTCACATACGTGAAAACCAGTTTATAATTATTTGAACCTAGAACCTAACTCTATATTACATATTTATACAAAAATGTTTTTGATGATTGGCCTAAAACTTTCAGGAATACACACTTGATAAATTGAAGGAAGAAAATACATTGTTTTATTCATAACTTTACCAAGAGATGTCCACTACTTTAGGAAGTCTTATCCATGACTGAGTCACCAATTCAAGACAATGAAATCTTGGTATTTGATCTCTTTATTATGTCTTCTAGTGTAGTTGTACATAAGTATTTACATATTGAATGTATATTATTTTATCTGCTTCCTGTTAAAGATAGGGAATTGTATTGATTTGTCATTTAAAATTATATGTACTAAGGTAAATAATCTTATGATTATATCATGGTTTTAAATATGTGTTATAAAAGGAAGCATTGGGTTTTGTAGGGTTGAGAACTGTATTTTATTAATAAAGAGACTTTTGAAAAGATATTTGTACTCATACACATGTGGGAAACCAGAGCCCTGAACTAATGAATCAACGTAATTAACAAAGAGAAGAAAGTAGACACCTGTCAATGATGTACAGGTGACAGCTGAATGGAAGCCACCAAGCACTCCAGCCCCAGATGTGTTGGAGAATGGCAATGCTGATTGCATAAATGCTCCTGAATTTGAATGCTGCCCTTATCATTGAGGCTTACCACCTTCCCAGCCACAGAAAACTGTACCTAACTTGGGAAAGTTTGAGTCTTGAGAACAATTTGGGAAAGTCCCAGAAGGAGGGATCAGATCCATTTTATCTGTTCACTGAATAGTATAACTTCAGTAATAGCTTGTGGTAATCATTAATACTACCTGGGATTATGGCAATTTTTTTTTTATCATGTGGGGATTTGCTTAGGAATTAGGATGTAAAATGTAAATAAAATATTAATCTTTATACCTCCATTGCAATAACAGAAAACAAAGAACTATAACAAAGAGATTTAAAAACAAAGCCAAACAAAAACACCCTGAGTGTTAAAGGGTAGCATCCGTGTTACTGATAATGTCATATACAGATGCTATTTAGAGCTCTTTGGAGCTTATAAGTGCGTTCCCATACATTACTTCATTTCTTCTTCACGACGGCCCTGTGAGATAGTTATTATTATATTTGATTCTCTGCTGAAAAGAACGTGAAACCCAAAAGGACTAATTAAATTGTCCAGCATTGCTAAGTTAGTAAAGTGTGAAGTTAGGAATCAAGATTTAAAATTCCAATAGCTACTCTTGTACCACAAGCAATGTCTCTTTTCATGTTGAGCTTTGTGTCAGACACTTTTGAGGTGATGAAAGAGGTGGACTTGGATTTGATCAAGAAAGCCAGACAGATCCCATAAAATATGTAAAACATACCCTAATCTCCAACTGCCTTTCAATCCTCTGTATTTGATTTCTGATATAATTTTACCAATGAAATTGTTTACTAATATCATCCCGTTTTGATACATAGTAGAAGAAATTCCCTTCCTCATTTTCACTTGATCTCTGAAGTCTTTACCAAGGACATTTTTCAAAACATGTGTATACATTTATCTGGGTTGCTTCTTAGTATTCATTAAAATAAAATTAAAACCACTCCTACAGACACCCTTCTTAGCTGAGTCCAACTAGTCTAGTGGTTTTCACAGCCATCTACAAGTTGGTGGCACTCACAGCTTTCCCCTGAGCTCATGACCTGAATCTCCAATTAGTGACTTAATACCTCCTCTTAAATAATTCATGGACAATTCAGGCTCAATTGTGTAAAAAACGAACTCTTTGTTGCCTTCCTCCCAACCACCCCTCAACATATATGCATTCTTCCTTCATTCTTTTATTCGTCTTCATGAGTTCTGAAAACCTAAAATGCATCCTTGCCTGGTCCTTTACTCAAATCACCACTGCTTTATATATCAATCATCATATCTCCTATTTTTGTAGGTTCTTCTTCTCTTATTCACATGGCCACTACCTTAGTTCAGCTCACCATCATTTCCAAAGCAAATCACCTCAAATCCTGTTAGTTTTCATGATACCAGTATTTCCACATTCTGATCCATTACCTATACTATGGTCAGAGTAATATGTCTCACATAAAATTCTGACAATATTGCCCCCCTGTGCTCACCTCTAATTACAGTCAGATATACCACAAGGATTTATAGGGGGCATATGATACATATTCTCTCTTACCTGTTGGCTACTGCACATGTGATTTCTGCATCTAGAAGCCTTCAGTAGATTGATCTCATCATGATGAGAGCTCTTGAGGAGATTTCATCAATTTGGAGGATTTAACTCTTGATCATGGGCTTAACATTATCATGGAGTTTTGGTTACCACTTTAATTAATATGCATGTTTGTCTATTTTACTCACTCAACTTTAATCAACCTGAGAAAAGGGTTCATATCTTACACATCATTGTAATCCCAGAAGCTAACACTGTCTGACATGTAGAAGACACTCTGTCTATATCCATCAAAAGAATGAAAGAGTTACTGAATGAATGGATGAGTGTGAATAGAATACAAATTTTGTGTGCAGTCACATAAAGTGCCTTACTCCTTCCTGGTTTGGTTAGAGCTGACAATCCTACTGCAATGCTGCTTACCACACACGTGAATGATCTTGACTTGAATGAGAAAACTTATCAGAGACTTTGAAAGAATCATCACTGTAGTTTAATGGAAGGAGAGACTGTTACACATGAATTACATTACTTCTCTAAGTTTATCTAAGACAGATACACAAACACACACACAAAATATTACTGTTTATCTCATGAGTTGAAGTGAAGTGTAAATTAGGTGGTAGATAGAATTTATATGGTGAGAACAAGTTAATGAAGGTGTTTTTGGCAGTGTCACTGCACAAGGCTATGGGTTCAACCATTTCAATGGAAATCAATTTTGATTAATGTAAGTGGTGAATTCAGTCATTCAATCAGGTTAAATGTATTCCACGAAATTAACTGCAGGGTATCAGCTCAACTGTGTAAGACTATGTTTCTACTGAGAAAATCATAAATTTCATACGTTTATGACTTTAATAATTTATGATCTGAGTGTGGACTTTGGGAATTTCCCTTTTACAAAGTGCATGGCTCAAAATAAATGCTCAATACTAAAGTTTATTGTTGTTATTATTTATTATTAGGAGATTATTAACAGAAGGATATTCAAATAATGTTTTAAAATCATTTAATAATCCAGAAATATTTTTGCATTATTAAGGTATGGTTTCAAGGAACGTCTGTAATTTATATTTTCCTAACAGTAGTGACACTATTAGTAATTTGAAAATTCTTAAAATTAGGGAATAAGATATATTTCCATACTTTATTTATCTTCAAGACACAGTTCTAGTCTCTAGAAATTGTGTGTGTATGTGTGTGTGTGTGTGTGTGTGTGTGTGTGTGTAAGAGAAATAGTACAGAATAGAGTACTATTTTCATTATCAGTGGTTAACAATTTGGGAAGTTTTCTAGGTCAGAAGTTAATGAGATAGTTACAGTTTCAGGCTGACTTTGTACTTTGTACAGTTTCTGTTTTCCCAGGACTTGATGTGATGGACTATGAGGGCAAAGCCAGTGTTGACCATACAACAGTGTGTGAGCACTGATTTTCCCAGTGACCTTCAGAAATGGGCATAAACCCTTGGTGTACAAGACTTTGCCCTTCTCTTAGGGGAGGTCAACAGCATATTTGCTTCTCAGATTCTAATTTTCTGTAGTATTAGAAAAGAGTTTTGCACTTAAAAGAATACAGATAAAGGTTTAAGATAAACAATTTCTGAAAAGTAAGTCATAAGCCTTCTGTGGCCAGAGGATCCTCTGAGGCTGTTTTTGGCCATCATGCCACCCTACTCACTTCAAATTGAAGACCACCTTCAGTTGGAAGGTGATAATGAAGATATAAGTTTCAGAGTGAGAACTTTGAAAATCCCTCTTTCGGCTCATTATGAAAGCTCCCTGATGCATAATTCAGGTACCAGGTCAGAATCTCTCAATAAACCCCAAGAAAATCTGGGAGCACTATACCTTCTGATATAAAAAAGAAAGAGATCTAGTGAAATGTGAAAATGATGTAGGGGGTGCTAATGAGAGGAAGTAAAGTCCATGGGTTACCACATTGATGGGCACCAAATAGTTATGTGTTTTCCCCAAAATAGAATATCTGTGTCTCAGGGGTAAGGAAAATAAGTTATATGAAATACCTAAACAACATATTTAGAAGTATAAATTTCTTGGGGAATAGAGCATATTAATAGTGCATTTCCTTTTTTATTGTTTACTTACTTTTTTATTTTGGAAAAAAGTAAATATACCCAGAATAATAATAAAATATATAAAAATCAATTTTTATTTATAAAACAATAGAAATTATATTTAGATTATTTAATCTTTTGATTAATCTAGGCTATATTGTTGTTACACTTCATTTGGAGCCAAGGACTCAGGCAAAAACTTTAGAGTCTGTTCATGTCTAATGGAGACCACTTCCATTCAATAAATTATTTTAATTACCTCAACCTTAACATTTTACAAGTCAATATTCTCTTTCCACATTAACTTATGTGATTCCACAGTGTAAAAGAAATTTTTGTAATGTGCTCATTTTAGGTAGTGTTTATACAAGACTTTCAGACCAACTATTTGATGGATTCTAAGTCATGAAAGTGGTGGATCCATCATTCAACCGAGGTAATGAATTTCTATGAAACTGATCATATGACATTAGTTTAACTGTGTAGGAGTATCAGCCCCAACAGAGACAATCTAGCTCCCAGTTAGAAAGCAAAAAAAAAAAAAAAAAAAAAAAAGTTTTATCTGATTCAGCCTTGCTTGGCAAACTTGACTTCCAATTACAGTGACTACTGACAAACACAGCCTTCTGGCATCAGTGTGTAAAGTATAAGAAAAGTGTTACTAGATAGATCTTGATTCAAATCTCAGATCAATCTCTTCCCAGCTGCGTGATTAAAGCACTTGAATTATTTTTCTCACCTGTGAATTGACATTGAAAAATATCAGTTGCTGAGCACTGTTATAAAATTGAATGTTATACATGTATAAAAACTTGGCTCCTTTGGAGCATATGCAAATGATATCTATACTTTCTCACTTTTTCCTTTGGACCACTTAATTTTCTTTATTCTTCATTCATTTATTTCTTCAAGATACCCACAAAACACTCATCAGGACACAAATTTTCTTGACTCTTGTGTTCCTCTATTAGAGCATATATAACCTGCTTTGTGTTTTATTTGTCCAAACCTCCTACTAAATTATGAGCTTCTCATCAGTGAGAAAGGTCTCTCATATCCAGCCCTTAGAACTTACCTGGGCATAGGGTGAAGACCCTCTGCAAATCACCACTGCCCTGTGAATGTTTCTAAAGCACAGCTTAATTTTGTGAATGTCTTGTTAAGAATAGAACATACTCAATATATTTACTCCCTGACTATCAAACAAAGGTTTAGTTCCTAAATTGGACAATAGATAAATGGATGCATTTCATCATCTATCTCCAATAAATCTTTTCATTTGGCCCCCTCCAATTACCCAGAATCCAGGTAGTTGGAGCACTGTTACATACTCATGAATATATTTCTTTTGCTTTTGTACCTTTAAGACCACTTTCCCCACCTCTTAGTTAGTTCTTCACTAACAAGCTATTATCCAAACTCAAGCTATTCTATAAAACCATTTCTAGAGCTTACCACCATCATGACCCTGTTGGAGATGAAACAAGCAGGGGCCAAACAGGAGGCCTAATGGGATGGTCATCACTGGGTCCAGAAAAGGAAAGCAAAATTTGGAGTGAGGGCTGCAAGATGTGTGACTTTCTTCTGATTGGTTGGTGGTGAGGTAACAGGGTGGTGCTCCAGGAATCTTGTGCTCAGCCTGAAGTTACCATCTCCACTAGAGTGGGGGTCCCAGTTCTGCAGAAGGGTTCAAAGACATTGTTATGCATATCCCTTGGGGAGGAATCAGAACCCTGCCCCAAGGCTGCACCACCATTTGACTGCTCCTCCCTTGTCTCTGCATCCCCTCCCTTCTCTGATTAGCAACTGTTTGAATCTGCCCTTTGGAACTCAGAGAAGGTCAAGGAGACTGAATGAAGTGTGTTCCATTTTATTAACCTGTTCATACAAGAAGCAATCTCATCCATCTCTGGATTTTATTTTGCTTACCTGTCTGTATTAGTTATCAGTTATTGCATAACAGGTAACCCCAAATTTTAGCAGCTTAAAAAAAGCATTCATTAATTCACATAGATTCTGAGCATCCGGAATCCTCTGGTGGCTTGGCTTAGGGGTTCGGGGATAAGGTATCTCTTTACATTGCTGTATAGGTGTCAACTAGGGCTGCAGTCATCTGAAGAAATGGAATTTCACTTCCCAGCATAAAGTTGTAAAGTCCAAGATGCAGGGATACTGACAACCATCTTGGAGGCTGACTACCATCTTTCTCATGGTCCTTATGCCTTTATTCTTCTTTTTTAAATTAAAGTACAGTTGATTTGCAATATTATATTAGTTTCAGGTGTACAACACAGTGAGTCAATATTTTACCGAATATACCCCATTTAAAGTTACTATAAAATATTGACTATGTTCCCAGTGTTGTACAATATATCCTTATAGTGTATTTATTTTATACATAGTAATTTGTACCTCTTAGTCCTCTACCACTATCTTGTCCCTCTCCCCATGCCTATCCTTACTGGTAATGACTAGTTTGTTCTCTATATCTGTGAGTCTGTGACTAATTTGTTATTTTCATTTGTTTGTTTTATTTTTATATTCCATATGTAAATGAAAACATACAGTATTTGTCTTACTCTGTCTGATTTATTTCACTTAGCATAATCCTTCCAGGTTCATCCATGTTGTCACAAATGGCAAAATTTCATTCCTTTTATGGCTGTGTAATATTCTATGGTGTGAGCTGTTTCTTGTTTATTGAGGTAGGCCTTCACTGCTAAAAATTTCCTTCTTGGAATTGCTTTTGCTGTGTCTTATATATTTTGGAAAACTTTGATTTTACTTCCACTTGTCTTGAGGTATTTTCTCATTTCTTCTTTTATTTTTTACTGACCCATACATTTTTTGTAGCATGCTGTTTAGTCTTCACATGTTTGTGTTTTCCCTTTTTCTTTCCTGTAATTAATTTTTAGTTTCAACTATTATGGTGAGAAAAAATTCTTGATATAATTCTTAAATTTGTTGAGACTTGTTTTGTAGCCTAGCATGTGATCTCTCCTGGAGAACATTCCATGTGCATTTGAAAATAATGTGTATTATGCTGGTTTTGGTTGGAATGTCCTATAGATATATATTAAGTCTGACTGGTCTAATGTGTCATTCAAGACCACTGTTTGCTGATTGATTCACTGTCTGTATGATCTGTTTGCTGATGTATTTAGGGTGTTAAAATTCCATAATACTATTGTATTATTGTCAGTTTTACCCTTTATGTCTGTTAATAATCACTTTATGTATTCAGGTTTTCCTATATTAGATGCATGTATGTTAACAAATGTTATACTTTTTCTTATATTAATCCCTTTATCATTATAAAAACTTTCTTTGTCTTTTGTTATGGACTTTGTTTGAAGTTCACTTTGTCTGATATGTGTTTCTGCTCTAGGTTTCTTTTTATTTTCATTTGCATGGGATATCTCTTTCCATCCCCTTACTTTTAGTCTGTGGGTGTCCTTAGCCCTGAAGTGATTCTCTTGCAGGCAGCATATTGAAGGGTCTGTTTCTTGAGGTTTTGTTTTGTTTTTTATCCAAACAGCCACCCTATGTCTTTCTATCAGAGCATTTAGTCCATTGAAATCTAAAGTAATTATTGATTGGTATATACTTATTGCAAGTTTGTTACTTGTTTTCTGGTTGTTTTTGTAGTTATCTTTTCTTCTGTTGTTTGTTTCTTTTATCTTTTCACTGCTGTTTGATGGTTTTCTTTAGTGTTATGACACTGTTCTTTTTTCTCTAGTTTTTGTGTAACTATTTTAGGTTTTTGATTTGTGGTTATCATGGGGTTTATATATGTTGACCTATAACTGTATCTACTTGTTTTAAATTAAAAGCCATTTAGATTCACACACATTTTAGATCTACATTTTTTACTCCCCTCCCCCATGTTTTGTGGTTTTTATGTCATTACTTATATCTTCATCATATCCCTTAACTATTTATTTTAGTTATGGTTGATTTTACAATTTTTGTCTTTTAATCTCTGTGCTATCTTGTTAAAGTGGTTGATCCACAGCTGTTGCAATACATTTGCCTTTACTAGTGGGATTTTTAAATTTCCTGTAAATTCTTACTTCTTGTTGTAGCCTCTTCTTTTCCACTTACAGAAGACCCATTAACAATTCTTATAAGGTTGGTTTAGTATTGATGTTCTCTTAGTTTTTGGTGGCTGAGAAGGTCTTTAACTCTCCTTCAATTCTGAATGATATCCTTGTAGGGTAGAGTATTCTAGGTTGTAGGTTTTCCTTTTCAGCACTTTAAATATATCATGCCACTCTCTTCTGGCCTGCAAAGTTTCTGCAGGAAAATTCACTGATAGCCTCATGGGGGTTTCTTTGCATGTGACTCTTTGTTTTTCTCATGCTGCCATTAAAATTCTCTCTTAAACTTTAGTCATTTGAACTGTGATATGTCTTAATGTGCATGTCTTGTTTCATCTTATTTGGGACTCTCTGTGCTTCCTGTACCTGGAAATCTGTTTCCTTCCTCCACTTCAGGAATTTTTCAGTCATAATTATATCAGATTTATTTTCTACCCTTTTTTCTCTCTTTTCTCATTCTGAGAATCCTATAATGTGAATGCATATATGTTATGTTGTCCCAGCAATCCCTTAAATTATCCTCAACTTTAAAAAATTTGTTTTTCTTTTTGCTGTTCTGTTTGTGTAATTTCCATTATTTCATATTACTTATGCATGCTTCTGTATCACCTAGTCTGCTGTTAATTCCTTCTAGTGTATTTTCATTTCTGTTATTGTATTATTCAGCTCTGACTTGTTCTTTTTTTATATTTTCTAGTTTTCTATTAAAATTTTCACTGTGTTCATCTATTTTTTCCCAAGTTCAGTTATCGTTCTTATGACTAATGCTTTGAACTCTAACTGGCAAATTATTTATCTCTATCACTTTAGGGTGTTTTCTTGTTCTTTCATTTGAAACATATCCCTCTGTCTTCTCATTTTTTGAAAATCTATGTCTCTATGAAATTAGATGAAACAGTTACCTTTCCCAGTCTTGAAGGAGTATTTGTATGGGAGCATCCCTGTGCAATCTGTGTGCCCAGTGTCTTTGGTGGGAGAGCTAGATCTGAAGTAAGCACAGCCTGCATCTTCCCCTGGACTGTGCTAGCAGCTACCACCTTGGCGAGTTGTAGGGTTTGAGATGGTGGAGCTAGGGACAGAGCCACGTGTGAGCCAGGGCTTTTCCTATGTTCCACAACAGTCACGACCCTATCAGGGGTTGGGGCAGGGCTCAAGGTGCTGGAGCAAAAACTCTGAGGGTCAAGTCCAAGCTGGGTCCATTGTCTCTTAGTGTCTGCATTCCCTTGGCAATGGCACATCTGTCTCAGTGGAGAGCAGTGCCATAGCAAGAAGGGCTAGAGCAGGCACCTGGTGCAGGCTGAGTGCACACTGAGACAGTCACATCAAGCCAGTCAGAGCCCTAGGCAGCTCCCAATCTGCCACTTCCACATACCCACTGGCAATGGCCACCCTCATCCAGTCCAGTAGCAGGGTCAGGCCCAAGTCAGCTCTCTTCTTACTAAGTGTGCACACTCTAATTGGCACCAGTACCATTCCCTACTTCAGAGTGTACTGGAGCAAGGAGGGCTTGAGCAGGAGCCTGGTGTGGGCTGGGGGCTTGCTGGGGTTTTCGTGAGAAACCAGCCACAAACCCAGGCAGTTTTCATTCTATTTCCACTGCCTTGTACCTGGGAGTAAGCAAGCATGTGCATGCTCTTTACAAGTGGAGTCTAGGTTTCTTATAAGTCCTGCTGTGAGTCCCACTGGTTTTCAAACAAATTAAGGGGACTTGTTTTCCTGGTGTTGGACACCAAATCTGGGTTGCCTAATATGTAGCTTGAATGTTTCATTCACCAGGGATCATCCCCAATCTTTTGATAAACCCCTCCTTTTCTTTGTCCCCCTCCATGGGTGCAGGTTCTGACTTGATTGTTTCTCTACCCTTCCTACTCAATTCTGTGTGAAACTTTCTTTACAGCCTTAATTGTAGAACCTTCTGTCAATCTCTAGTTTGTTTCAGTGAGAATTGTTCCACATGTAGCTGTATTTTTTATGTGTTCATTGGGGGAAGTGAGCTCAGGATCCTCCTACTCTGGCATCTTGATCTCCCTCCCCCTTCATTCTTTATATTTGCACTATAATTATTTCTCTTTCCATGTAAAATCCTTGATAATTTAAAACTCTTTTTTCATTTATTTCTCCCTTTACATTTAATAGTGTCAGGAATGGTGAGAATAAATGCTTATTGAATTAATTGAATTAAAACAATTCTTTATGAAACTAAATAAAACCTTCTAACTTCTCAGATCAGGTCACTAGAATGTACTCATTTTTAAGTAGAAATTTAAAAAGCACTACATTAAATCGTTGTTTTGAAAAAACTGCAGAGATTTTCTGATAAGTTCACAAGGAGATTTGGGAGTGGGGGGTGGGGAAAGCATTACCATAACATTAAAACCAGACAAAACTATTGCAATAAAATAAAACTGCAGATTAATATCCCTCATGAGCATAAATGCAAAAATCCTCAATAAAGAGTTAGCAAGCTGAATCAGTGTATTAAAAAATTGTAAACCCCAATCAAGTGGTATAACCTAGGTATGCAAGCCTCATTTAAAATTAAAAAAAAAAAAATCAACTACAGTAATCTATCACATCAACTGCCTAAAGAAGAAAAATCACATGATCATGTCAATAGATGCAGCAAAAGCATTTCACAAAATCCAACGTCCATTTGTGACAAAAACTTTTAGTAAACTAGGAAAAAGGGAAACTTTCTCAACTTGATAAAGACTATGGATGAAAAAACCTATAGCTAACATCCTACTTGATGGTGAGAAACTGGAAGCTTTCTCAGTAAGATTAGGTACAAGGCAAGGATGTCCCCTCTCACTATGGCTTTTCAGTATCATACGTGAAGTCCTAGCTAATGTAATATGACAAGAAAATAAAATGTATACAGATTGGGAAGAAAGAAATAAAAACATATTTCTTTGTAGTTTATATGCTTATCAATGTAGAAAAACTGAAAGAACAAAAAGTCTGTAATTAATACATGATAATATCAATAGTGCAGTTTATGAGGTTAGTATACAAAAGTCAATCACTTTTCTATATACCAGCAGTAAACACATGGAAATTTGAAATTGAAAATACAATATTATTTATATTAGTAACTGAAGAGATGAAATATGTAGGTATAAATCTAACAACATATAAAGGTCTATACAAGAAAAACTCCAAAATGATGAACAAAATTAAAAATAAATAAATAAATTGAGAGATATTCCATGTTCAATTATAGGAAGCCTCAATATAGTTAAGATGTCAGTTCTTTCCAATTTGACCTATAGATTCAATGTAAGTCCAACCAAAATCCCAGGAAGTTATTTTGTGGAAATCAACAAAATATACATAAAGTTTATATGGAGTTTCAAAGACCCAGAATAGCCAAAACAACATTGAAGGAGAAGAATAAAGTTGGAGGACTGACATTATCTGTCTTAATTTAGTATAAAGCTAAAATAATAAGACAGGATGTCATTGCAAAAAGAATAGACAAATAAATCAATGAACCAAAATAAAAAGCCCAGAAATAGACTCACTTAACTATACACAACTGATCTTTGAAAATAGAAGAAAGACAATACAGTGGAGCAAATGGATCAAAATAAAGGTGCCAATTTAAGTTAAGTATTTCTTGCTGTAAAATTACCAGGTATAAATGAAATTCTCCATTCTTTTATCAAAACACTTACCAGCCACTTATATTCAAAGCACAAGCATATTGGAGAGCAGATGCAAAAAAAAAAGTGTATTTTACACAAGTTGTTCATTTAATTTAAGGTCACAAATTTTTAAGGTCAATTAAATTATACTGATGTATAGGTGAAGGTTGTGCACAGGCATGCTTACATCTTTGTCTATGGATTTCTGTTTTCAGTTTTCATAGGGCTATTTTCCTGTTGATTATTAGTTCATTTGTTTTTCTAAGAAGTTCCTGAAGATAATTCTGATTTTTTACTTTTTCCATCCCTCCACAGGATCTAATTCAATATTCATTGCATAAACTATGTTTTACAATTATTTGGGGGAAAAATAATGGAATTTAGTCAAATAACTTGTATGGCTATGTTGGACATATTACCTATCTTCTCTGGGTTGCAATTCCCTGAATTTTAAAACAAGCATACAGATTTTTATTACAGGAATACCTCGTTTTATTGTGTTTCTTAAAAATTAAAGGTTTGTGCAACAGCAAGCCTATTGGCACCATTTTTCCAACAACATTTGCTTACTTCATGTCTCTGTATCACATTTTGGTAATTCTCCCAATATATCAAATCCTCCACAAGCAAAAAGATTATGACATGTTGAAGGTTTAGATGATATTTAACATTCTTTAGCAATAAAGTATTTTGAATTAAGGTACACACACTGTATTTTTAGACATACTGCCATTTCACACTTAATATAATATAATATAATCATAACTTTCATATGCACTGGAAAACCAAAAAAATTGTGTGACTCAATATGATATTTGCTTTATTGCAGTAGCCTTGAACCAAACCAGAAATAACCCCAAGTTATGCCTGTATATTCCATTATGTTATTGAAATAATAAATGTATAGATTCATCTAACTTTTTGAGCTGTAAATTCCTAGCGTGAGGCCTTGCTTCATATGGCAAGTTTGTAATGTTTACTGAACCCAAATTGCTGATTATGTTTCTTTGCTTGTTTATTTAAAAAACTAAAATATTATATACTAAGACTCAGCTATAATATATATTTAAAGAATATTCCCAAGGAACTTACTAAGGTAAATGTTTTCTTACTTTTAGCCATCTTTATCATATTCATATGTTCTAATCAGGTAACATATAACTTTAAAGTTCTTACAGTTTGATTTTGGTAACTTCTAACAGCATTTTTTTCTCCCAGACCCCTATTCTGATTCTCTCTCTACTTTCCATTTCTGCCCGTTTCAGCCAAAATGTTAAGTAGTAATTAAGGTAATCATTGGTAGAAACTTAGGACAAGGGTTCCTTCCTTGACCAAATTTTAGTCAGACTCCTGTGAGTCCTCTTTACAACCAGGTCTTGTCCTCAGCCCAGTCTTGGCTTGCCTTTAGCAAGAAGGCTTTTAGGCCCATTTAGCAAGGAACCCCCTTCCCTTGATTTCTAACCAAGTTGCTTGTAGTAACTTTCCATCTGCTTACTCCCTCACTTTGCTTGTTGGCTCTAATTGTTAGCTGTTTTTTCTATATTTAGAATTGAGGTTTTTTTATATGCTTAAGTCTCTCTCCCCTATTGCAGTGGCTTGAACAAAATCTGTCTTACCATTTTAACAAGTGTCTGTTGCAAATTTTTTCTTCTATACTTATAGAAAATGTAAAAATGCTAGCACTTTCTTGAAGAGCTTTTGGAAAGAAACTTCTAGAGTCAAAGACTATATTGTTAAACTGGATTCTGTGTAGCCCTACTCAGAATCCATTATTCACATTATTAAAGTATTCAAGGGGAGAAAACAGTCATGGAAGATTTTGTCCTGTCCCAAGATGTTGTGACATCTTGGAATTTTGGGGGTGTAAGACAGACCCTCAGGAGAAGAAAGAGCATTCAATTTGGGGGGAAAATATAATTCAAAACAAAATCTTCTCCCAATCCAGAAAACCTCTACAAAGGTAGAAGACAAATAAAACATTTTTATTACTGAATAAACATTAAACCATACTGTGATAAGGCACATTTTGTGGGTAAGCAATCTGCTAAAGAGTTTTCAAACAGAGAAATAAATCTCACTCTTAATAAATAAGTGGATAAAATCCATTCAATAAATGAGGTAGTTTTTAAAATTTGAAGTCAGATGACACCTGAAATTAGGCTAATCTCCTCCCAGGAAACTGGGAAATAGAGCCATACTTTCTTTGATGACTACTTTTCAAAGATATGGCTCTCAGGTCTTTGAAGAAACATTCTTGAGTTTTGAGATTGGTGAGAACCTTATTTGACCCATTAAAAAGATTTGCATACATTTGAAAAGACCCGAGAAGGAAATTCTGAAAAAAAAAAGAGGGGAGTGGCAGTCTTTCCTCTTATTTTCAACAGGTAGAAATAAGCCTCCTATTTTCAATTTGCACTTGCCCTTACACAGTGCCGTAAAACCCTAAACATTATAGCCTGTATTCGATGTAGAACTCCAAAGTAGCAATTGCATTTCCTCAAGACAACAAACAAAAAAAGGTCATTAATGAATAATACTAGTAAAGTAATAATAATTGCAATTATTTATTAAATTTACTACACCTTAGGAAATTTAGTAACTATTATACAAAATATTATCTCATTATCTATACCTCTCAATAGCATTGACTTTGCTAAGCAAACACAGTCTCTGATTATTGGCTTAAATGTTCTTGTTCCTCCTAGCTACATACCATTTGTCAAAATATTGTGATGTGTGTGTGTGTGTGTGTGTATAAGGGAGATCATGATAAGGGTGTGAGAACGCATTTTTTCCGCCAGATATAAATTTTACATTTGCTCTGAAGAACACATCTTGTTAGATCAGGTCTTGAAAGAAACCTTCTAAAATAAAACATGAGGGCTTCCCTGGTGGCGCAGTGGTTGAGAATCTGCCTGCCAATGCAGGGGACACGGGTTCGAGCCCTGGTCTGGGAAGATCCCACATGGCGCGGAGCAACTAGGCCCGTGAGCCACAACTACTGAGCCTGCGCTTCTGGAGACTGTGCTCCGCAACAAGAGAGGCCGCGAGAGTGAGAGGCCCACAATGAAGAGTGGCCCCCACTTGCCACAACTAGAGAAAGCCCTTGCACAGAAACGAAGACCCAATACAGCCATAAATAAATAAATTAATTAATTAATTAAAAAATAAAATAAAACATGAGTCCAACCCATTTATTTTAATAAAATGGATGTTGTTCTTTTTCCCATATGGTAATATTTCATCTTTAAAATATTTTCGCATAAAACAATCCTATTCTAAATAATTTTAGGTTGAAAAATCAAAGCAAACCAAGTTTCTTTTCTATTGTAGAAAATCTCCTGGTAAAATAGTAATAAACATAAGCATTCAAGTGAATAAACTAATGATCCACATGACTGTTAAGAAAACTTATAATTAATTGGATTTTATACTCACTCATGATAAATCCCTGGAGTTCTGCAGGCAGTGACCAAAGACACTTTTGCTTTTATCGTGCAAGATAATGGGATTACCGGCTAGTCTAAATCTTTAATCTTTGTTGATAAAGTGAGATGAATACTCAGGAAATACAGTAGATGGGCTTAAATTGCCAAAAGAGAAAGAGAGAGGAAAAGCCTGAAGTGTTAGATTGTCTATCAGGGAAACAGAATTAACTGTAAGCACATTTGCATAGCTGAAGGGAATTTCTAGCCATGGTTGCAAGGTATAATTTTAAAGTTGGTTGTCTAATGCAAATAATTGACATTATAATGAGCAAACTAATTTGTGTTCTTTCATTTCTACCCCTTTGACTGGAATAAGCTGTATTGATGTTTTTTGTTTGTTTGTGTTTTGTCCATCCACACACATTAATTTATTTATAAATAAAGAAAGAAAATAATTTATTTGATTTTTTAATGACAGAAATAAACATGTTCCTTCTATTTTGATTTATATTATTTTTCTTTAGTGTTATGTTTTGTTTTCCACTTCAAACTGTGTATATTTAACAATTAGATTTGCTAAAGGATAGCTTCAAGCAAGTGACTTGTTTTTTGAGTTGACTAAAACATTGTGTGTTCTTAATAACTGTATTTTATCATGCTTGATAAATTATTTTTCAAACAATTGATGACTAGCATAAAACATGTGATTCTACATCAAAAGAAGTTTAGCTTTTTATGACATCAACTTGAAAAAAAAACATTAAAATTTATCCATTTGAAAGAGTAAAATAGGCCCACCTAAAATAGACGACAAAACTGAGTTTTGAGTATTGACTTAACCTAAAACAAAAATTAAAAAAAATAAAAAATTCTGCGATGCAGACATTATTTTTATTTTAAAGTTCATAAATCTCAGGCTCAGAAAGGTAAGCTACTTTGCCCAAGCTCATACAGCTAGTAAGTGGTGGAGCCAAGAATGCAAGCTCTTAACTCCTGTGATCATTGTTTCTGAAATCCCCCCTTCCCCCAAATATTGCCTCTGACACCTTATTGGTATACAGCATCTATGAAACTTACATGTGATCTTATTTGTAAGGGTGTGTTTCTACATATGGTAAACAACAAATTTTGTTTGTTGATAAACCTGAGTGTCACAAAGGTACAGGTCACATACACCTACAGAGTTACATAAGTAAATATGTATCAACAGACATTTCTAAGTCATATATCATCAGAGTTTTCAATAGTGACACAGAGTTTTAGTGTAACCACATCTCCAAAATTTAAAAGAAAATTTTTGAGCATAGGATTCTGCACTTGGCCAAATTATTAATCTTAAAGATTATTAAATATATTTTCAAAGTCCTAAGATATCAAAAATATGTATACCAATCTTTACTTAAAAAGCTATTAGAAATGATGCTTTAACAAAACAAGAAAGTACATTTTAAAAATAGTAGATATGGGATTTAGAAAATGAAGGATCCTGCATAGCAGAGTGGTGAAGGGAAATCCCAGGATGAACATGTATGATGTCTAGAGAACCGTTGGCCCAGTGAGAGAAAGAGGATAGTGAGATACTGTGTGTGGACTAAGAAAACTGCCTGCCATATCAATAAACAAAGGATGTTGCAGCCATCAGCCACTACAGCTGCCCTCTATGGTGAGCCCTGAGGGAGCTCAGGATGGAAACATCAAGCCATCAGACACTGTAGCCACCTCGGAGCGTGTGACCTAAGGAGACTCAGGATGAGAAGCACAGGATGTTGGCCCAAGATAGCTGAGGTGCATATCAAGGGAATGATTTCAATGACTGCAGACTCTTGCATCTTCCCATACAGAGGAAAATCACTAAATTCCTTAACTTGAGATGTCTGATTTTCTTTGATTAACAGTAATCATTTGATGTTCCTACTACCTGGTCTTTGTTGCAAAACTCCTATATATCCTGACTTCTCCTTACCTCTTTAGCGCAGTATCTCAGAGCTATCAGAGGTGCTGTGTCCTCAGTTTTGTCCACTGAATAAAACATAGCTCTCAACTTTTAGGCTGTGCTTTTTTTTTTTCACTTGACATGTGTAAAAGAGCCTAAAAGATTAACTAATGGAACTAATAGATTATTTTGGTGTTTGAGCATCTGGAAAAAGTGTATAGAATTTGAAAAGTCTAGCATAGTTTTGAGAGAAAAAAACAACCAACCACAAAAACAGTGACAGATACTGATAAAACTAATCAAATAAAATTTAAAAATTGGTGTTTATTAGTGCCAAAAAATATTAGACATGTGCATCAGAAAACAAAGTTTACTAACAGAATTATTGACTAAGCCATTATATATGTTATATATAAATCATAAAGCATAAAACATGAAGATTTAACAAAAATTATTGGCATGTAGCAATATTGGGAAAATGGCAAATATAGATGGTTCTAGCTGAGATATAAACCCTCAAGTACCATATGAAGTGGCATCTAACATTGTTAAACCAAGAAATAGCCTAATTTGTTAAATATATTATTTAGCTACATGAGGATATATGCCTGAAAATAGGATTTATTTTTGAATGTGATTACCTTTGGGGAGGAAGACTATGGAATGGGGAGGGCTTGGGCAAAGGATCCCCCCTTTCATTGTGAAACATATTAGTCCTATTTGATTTTTAATCTTAAATATGCAATTCTTCATAAATTAAATTTAGCAGGGGGAAAAAATAAAAACAATTATGGTTAGCACATTACCCATACTAGTGGCTTCTCCCTTTACACCCAATGCCTGCAGATGTGTCTTTTATGTTCCCAATAAGAGACATATCTTCGAGTGCAAGGGTACAGATGAACTTCAGTTCACTAGCCTGATCGAGTTTCATAAGATAGAAATGCAGGGCTGGCATTTTGTCTATCTCACATATATGCCAAGGCCAGTCTTACATTTGTTTCCCACCTGGTAAATTCCTGGTTGACAAAATTTGCATATGCATTTCAAGTTAACTTAAAATGATACAGGATTTATATTTTTATTGGTATTCTCCAAAGCCAGATTGATAATCTGCCTAATTTTGAAAACAGCTCTTTTGCCCCTTTCATGTTTGCCCATTTCTGTTCCCCTCTAACCTTGAAGGAACCTAATTATAGGAATGAGATCACTAGGCAATTTAACCTAACTCCTGACTTATGCTCTCCTGAACGCACACCATGCCTTGTCTAACACGTTGATTCCTTTCCCAGATAAAAAAGAGGGAAGACTAGCTCTCTACCCCCACCAGCCCCCTAAGCAAACCTGCAGGCAGATCACTCAGGCAAGATAACATCTGAAGAGAGAACCAGCCAGCCTGCATGCAATGGAGGACACAGAACCCAACCTCCTTTCTTGATGATTCACTGAGATTCTTCCCCCCCATTTTTCCCTTTAAAAACTGTCATGGCTGAGCAGAATCTTTGGAGCTGGTCTCTGGGCAGGAGTCCACCATCTCCCCAGATTGCTGGCTTTTCTGATTAAACCACTTTTCTTTTCTACTGCTACTTGCCTCTCAAATTATTGGCTTCGGAGCAGTGGGCAGCCGAACCTGAGTTCGGTTCCAATTTGATTCAATCGGTCTTGAGAGAATGATAAAGAGAAGGTAAGACAGGCATGATACAGATCTTTTCCATCTATTTCCTTCTTTAGTCATCATCAGAAAATGTCTTTATGATCTCTTCACTAGAAGTTTCAGCTTCTTCCAGAGCCTGAGTCCTGCACCACTGAACAAGGCTGCCTGCCTCCATCTTCCTCCCCAAGTAGGAAGTCCAGGATCTAGGTTTTCTTTTTCTCATGCTTGAAGAAAAAATACGAAACTAAACAGCTGCTGCTGAGTTCGACTATGGGTTATTTTAAGGCTGTGTATCCCATCACACTAATACCACTACCTCATTTGATCTGGCAATTCAATCAAAATTTACTGGCTTATTTAAATTGTGTGTGTATGTGTCTGTGAGTGTGCTTTCCTAGGATAGCGATCTGACCTAGTGGCTATGCTAATTGGAAGACATCACTGGTGATCCATCCTCACCCATAACATGTTCTCATGTAGAGAGTCTTCCTCTTCCAAAATTTCATTTTATCCATTTGGGCTTCGACCTTGGAAACTGGGTCCTCTTCTGTTTATCTGTCCTTTGATAAAGGGGAGAAGCTTCAAAGCATCTCATTTTGCACATCATTGAAAAATATATCCAAAATAGACACTCATTAGTGTTTGGTATCCTTGTACACACTTTAATTAGTTCTAATTAGTCTCTCCACATAGATAAATATTAGAGAAAGGAAAATGGACATTTTAATTGGAGGGAGGTTACTTTCTAAAGACTCAGCAATCTCTATCTTTCCATGGAAGAGTTTTTAATTATAATCATTCATACTGTTTGTTTAAAGTAGACTCTAGAATTTGAAGCAAGTGTTCACAGAAAAGCTTAATTAGTTACAAAAGCTTTTTGTGTTATGTTTATTTTTCTTCAGAACACACACACATGCACACACGCGCACACACACTAGTTTGCCAGAAAGGAAAAATTTTAAACATTGTCATTTGACTCTTCTCAATCCATCTGTCAGCAAATCAGTTCAAACTCCTGCTGAAGGGCCTGGGGGAAACATCAACATCTGGTAGAACACCTGCACATATTGATAGGACACACACAGTATTCCACATTTGCAAGGATTTCGTATCACTAGGATGAGTTAAATTTGGGCCTTTTTTCCCAAAGCCTTTAATCTGACTCAGAAGAAACCTTATCCTGTGGTTAACAGTTGTGATGGCATAAGTTTTATTAAACAAATGGCAAGATTAAAAAGCTACAAGAATACCTAATAACAGAAAGATTTCCTATTTCCTAACAGCTGTCTCCAATGCAAAAGGACCTCAAATCCATTCCCAGTACTACAGGAAACACCTCTGGGGTTTTTGAAGTATATCAGCTCTGAAACTATGCAGGAAACATTTTTCAGGTGGACTCTAAAATATACTTTCTGCAAACATGGAAGGAGGAAGAATCCAGTGCATACATTTATTTCTCTAGAAATGCTCAGCATCTAAGTGTAGGTGCTCAGATCAGTCTCTATAAAATTTAACAAGGATAGCATTTATGCTTCATTTTGTACTTTGTAATTCTCTCCATAGCTGCTTTTGATACAAGCTCTAACAGATCCCCTAATTATTTCCTAATACATGCCAACCCCTCTCTAAGGCTCTCTCCTTGTCCCCCAAGTGCACCCTACATTCTAGTTACATTTTAACTACTTATATTTGTTGTCATTATTGTTTTATATCTGATTGAGGAAGACAATTTTTCAATACTTTGGATTGCCATCCTTTTCTGTCAAGTAACCTTGAATTATATTTATATTATTAAAATGCAGTTTGCTTTAAAAATAAACCAAAGACAGGAGAGAGGAAAGGAGATTAGGTTAGAAGTGGTGTTACTCTTTTAGCTTTTTTTCAGCCATTTATACCTGAGTCTGTATGTAACTGGTAGTAGCACTGATAACAAGGGACCCTAATTTAACAGAGTGGCATGTTCGGATAAACAATACAATACGTGTAGTAGAGGCTTTAAAAGCTATTGTCTTGTGTTTCTCATGCTTAGGACTGTTTTATATATTGTATTAGTTGAAACTAATAAAGTAAATTGGTGGTAGAACATATGCTCTGTGAGATATGTGAAGACAAGGAGGAGTCTGGGAGGATCCCATAATCTTATAACCATAAAGTGAAATGAGCCAAGAATGTAGTTATTATCGGATTATGGCAGATGCTATGGGTGTTCCACCCATATGTCTTCAGCCCCCCTCACTGTGTCCATGCATTCCAGCCTGAATTCTAATGACCAGCATCTGCATTTTTGTTGGAGGGTTTCTCTGAGTTTGCTGGAATTTGTTATACCTAAGTAAATGTCCTTCTGAGGGAAGCCCTTAAACAATGAATGACAGATGTGGAGAGGTAAATACTCGTGTCCTTTTGCCCCTTAGCAAGATGTGTATTCACATGATGTTCTAGTTTCTCTGTAGGATTAAGCTTCACCCCGAGTCGGAAGTCACCCATTTTTGCCCCTTTCTTCTTCCTGGAATCACTTTCTATCCTCTTTTGGTGTCTCTGCACTTTCTGAATAAACTCCACAATCTCTGCTCTTATTCCTGGGCAGAGCAAAGGGGCTCTGCTTCCAGAGGACAGGACAGAGTCCAGCAAGCCAGGAACTCTTGGTTGAAAATGGACCTAGAAAATATCTTATTAAGCCCATAAGATGGAAAATACTCTTTATACTAATGTTTATATGACGAAGAAGACTACAGAAAAAAGCAGGAGTTGGCATCATTAACTGAGGTTTGCCAACTTGAAGGTGAGGAGCTGGGTTTGTGTTTGAGAGAGTATAAGTCGAGAATTGGAAGTGTGGAGGACACGAGGGTGGACTTGAGAGATAGAAGACAAGCCCTGCAGAAAAGAAGCTGGGCTCAGGCTCCTGTGGGATTGGAATAAATAGATCAACCATGACCATGGCCCAATAGTAGGACACATGACAGTGGGTGAGAAGAGTTGGCTGTCAGAACAAGGAAGATAGATGCATAACCAAGCCTGGGAGAGCAGAAATCTCCTGAAATGACAAATGTCTGAGATGAGTGAGTAACATTAAACAATCATATCCATTTTGAGAAGAACTGGGGGCAGCAAAGGAGTAGAAACATTTTTTTTTCTGAAATAAGGATTTAGAATCTCAAAGATTCTTTAGGCAACTACAGGGAACTTGATGTGGCTTGAGGGTAGCCTATCAGTGGAGGAGTCACCAAGACATGCCACTGAAAAAGTGAAAAACTCTAAATCTTAAAGAGCCCTGTCCTAGCTGCGTAGACAAGAAATAAGAGGAAAGTACAGGAGGGAAAAAAACAGAGTCTCTGAAGAGTGACTTGGGAAGGAAATTGGTGGGGAGGCTAAGAAGAGTGGACGGTATGGGACAAAAAGAAATCTGTATTCATTCCCCACTATATCCTAGCGCTGATGCTGTGTTGATGATGTTTAAAAAAGGTATATTGCATCTTTTACACTTAATAGACTGAATTTGATTTGCATGGCTTGACTATTTCCTATGCTCTAAATGGCAAGGAAATGGTTGAATAAATCTGCTGTTTTAGCACCATCCAAACTTCAGAACTAGATTACCTGTTTTCCCTCTTTGTTCCCAGTCCTCTAAGATCAATATCATACTCATTGTTTGAGCACCTGCAGTCCATTGCTAGTCTAGTCTTTATGGGGTAAGCTCTTTAGTTCTCATATTTTGTATGCATTTATTTTATATCATGTATTTTACTTACTGCAAACCACCATAGGCATTCATGTAGCTATAAAAGTAATCACACTTAAAATAATAATAATTTTATACTGAGTCTCCTGAGTTGGTTGTTTTTCTGGTATGGAAGCGTTTCGGTAATGCTCTGTGACAGTTTTACCCATGAGATCTTCATGAAAACAAGATGTGAAGGTGTGTATTTATGAAGTCATACCATTGAACCTATGTTTAAGTAAATAAAGTACTGTTTTTTCTTCTAACGATAGCCTGCATTTTCCAAAATGACTAAAGACTGTGTTACATCCCCAATCCAATGGAATACTACACTGTGGATTGAGGACTGCTTTGCAATAGTAGGGATTCATATTCTAGAAGAAAAAAAAATTTCAATAGAGGTCTGGTTCTGCTATGTGGTTTTCCATGCTTTGGCTATACTCTTCTCAAAATATGATATATTATCTCATTGTTAAATGGTATAACAAGTGACCATGTCTTAACTGTAAAAGATGCCTAAAATGCTCAAATTTTTTACTTTCAATATCAGAAAGAGTGTCAGGTATGTCAGTGAGATAAGGTGACCTTCATAACTAAGATACTTATAACTGTAGCTATGCTGAGATGCCCTCAACTAAAGAGCACACTCTCACTCAAAGGTATGCCCCATTCCCAGGCAGACTGTAACCAATAATTGGTCTGTATGGGGTATAAATACATGTTCAAGCCACACCCTAATTTGGAACAATTTCTTAGTAGCCATCTCAGCTTCAAAAGTCACAGTGGGGTCAGCTGAAATGTTTGTTGTTACTGTATTGCAGACCAACTTCTACCTATCATGGCTCCATTACTCACCTATAGGTGATGACTCTGACAGCATTCTTCAACAAACTTTATTCATGATAATTTTCATCTCAGAGCAAGCTTGTCAGGGAGCCCAATATGAAAGAGATGGGAAAAAAAATAAGTGAGAGAGAGCTCTTGTTACGGAAAGCTCAGCCTCTCTGTGTACCGGTGCCAAATCAAATCTTGGAGACAGAGTTTTGAGTGAAGTAGCAAAAGATAGCTTTATTACTTTGCCACGCAAAGGGAGACACACCAGGCTCTGCCTCGAAAAACTATGTGTCCCAACCCAGGAGGATTTGATGAGGGGTTTTATAACAATGGTTCAAAGATGGGGTCTCTGACAAGATTAGGGGGTGAGAAGGACTTCCACTCCCTTAATCTCCTCTCAGGTGGTGTTCTCCTAATCTTGATGAGCTTTTCTGGTTCCTTTAATCTTGCTTCTGGTGGATTCTTGGCTGTTCCTCCCTTGATTAGCAACTGTTAGCAATCCACCCTTTGGAACTCAGGGAAGGTCACGAAGGCTGGAGTCTTGCCTACCAGAAATGGTGGACAAAAGGAGGGCTCTGTGCCCAGGCCCCACTTGGTTTCACTCTAAGATAGGTAACAAACAGTTCTACTGACTCTAATTAAATTCTTACAATAATTCTATACTATGAATGTCACTCCTTTTTGAAATAAGAATACAGAAAAGCATAGAATTTGAAAAATTTGGCCAAGATCACACAGCACAAATTTGTTAAATACTTCTTCTTCAACAACATCCTTCTTCCATTGTCCCATTAATCACAAATGTTTAATTTAAAAATTAAAATGTTAACTCTGAAAATTAATTTTTTCTTGTGATTCAGGTATATGATACTGTGATTTGTAAGAAATATATATTTGGTCATTCAGATGACCAAAATACATTTCTCATAAATATTTGGTCTTTGTACACAGTTCCTGAATCACAGCTCACCAAACCACTGGAATTTCAAGTGTTGAGAGTGAAAAAGGTATCTTTTGTTATTTGAATGAAGTGACTTTTGGAAAAAGCCTAAGTATGGGGGCTGATGGCCAGGGGAGCCATTCACCTGATTAGAGGGTTGGAATTTTCATTCCCAACCCCTGATCTCAGGGGAGGGAAGAGGGGCTGGAGGTAAATCAATTGCCAATGCCCAATGATTTAATCAGTTATGCCTATATACGAAGTTTCCATGAAAATTCAAAAGGAAATTGTTCAGAGAGCTTCCAGATTGGTGAACACGTGGAGGTGCTGGGAGAGTGGCCCACCTGGGGAGAGCATGGGAACTCGGAGCCCTTTCCCCACACCTTACCCTATGCATCTCTTCCATCTGGCATTTTCTGAGTTATATCCTTTTATAATAAACCAGTAATCTTGTAAGTAAAATGTGTGGTGCTCTGGCAAATTAATCAAACCTTTGATTTACAGCCATTTGGTTAGAAATACAGTACATGGACTTGCGACTAGTGTCTGAAGTCCAAGGAGGGGGTCGTGGGAAACCTCCAATCTATACCTGTTCGGTCAGAAGCACAGGTAATAACCTGAGCTTGCAACTGGTATCTGAAGTGAGTAGGGGGTGGGGTGGGGTGGCAGTCTTGTAGGATGGAAATTTTACCCTGTGAAACTGATGCTATTGAAACCAAACCAGGACCCTGTGGGGCTCCTGGGTACAAATACTTTCTGTGTTCCCTGTTTCTTATTCGTAGGCAATAGGCTTCATTCAGCCTCCTTGACCTTCCCTGAGTTTCAAAGGGCAGAATCAAATAATTGCTAATCAGAGAAGGGGGAGAATGCAAGGAGCAGTCAAGAAACAATAGTGCAGCCTTCAGACAGGGTCCTGGCTCCTCCTCAAGGAATATATTATACATAACAATGTCTTTGAGCTCTTCTGTAGGAAGTAAGGTCCCCACCCAGGTGGAGGATTGTAACTTCAGGCTGAGCACAAGACTCCCGGAGCACCACACTCTTTCCTCACCACCAACCAATCAGAGTTTCTCCAAAACTTCTTGGGAAGTTTGGGGTTTTTGAACACAAGCCACCTGTTCTCCTTGCTTGGTCCTGCAAAAAACATTTCTCTGCTCTAAACTCTGACATATTGGTTTATTTGGCCTCACTGTGCCTCGGGCATAGGAACTTGGGTTTGGTTACACTATCTCCAGATAGATTGTGTCAGAACTAAGTTGAATTGTAAGGCATCCAGCTGGTGCCTGAGAATTGCTTGATGCTGTGTGGGAAACTCCCTATCCCCTTGTCAAACTTTGGAATTGGTTCCACAACCAATTTAAGGTATCTGAATCATTTTGAATATTTTATGTTTTAGAATTAAATGACTAGTAAAATTTAAATGTAGTGGGGTTGTCATTATTTTATTTGGTGTTTATATTGATTTATCATTTTTTGTTTGTTTGTTTAATCAAACTTAGCTCTGTGGCTATTGTGCTATTGCAAGCTTCTATTAAGCAATGATAAATCTTCAGATCCCCATGATGAATGGCTGGTGTTCTCTACATTATTTGCTATTAAATCTTACCTTAGATTTTAACTGCTACTTCTCACTTTAATTTTGGAAAACATGATGGCAAATGCTGAAATTTAATCACTATCCTTATCACTCTAGGATCACATTTTTATTTCTTCTGAGCATTCCATTGAAGAGCCTAGGAGGCTACTCTATTTATTTAAACCTCTTTGGTTTAATGTTGCAAATTAGCATTGAGGAAATCTGAGAGGAAAGAAAAAATGTATATTCCTTAGAATGAAAGTCTACTTTTTTCCTGTTTGTGTTTTTTTTTTTTTAATTTCTAGATCCTATTGTTTTATTCCAGTGAGCATTAATTGCTACTTTTCTGCATTTATTTGGCACTTCAGTATTGAGCCAGGTACATTTATTTCATTAAAACATCTTGTAATAAACTTTACTGAAACATACAGCATTCCACAGTCTGAGGAAGTGGTAAGCAAGTTCATCCAAAAATTATGACTGAATTTTTGCTGTGCTATCTGGGATAAGTTAAGCAGTGTCTCTTGGTTGCAATTCTTCAACTACAGAAAGGGAGACTTGAGCATGATATCTAAATAACAAATCTTAATATTTAATCAATAACCACTTACTGAGATCCTACTATGTGTCAGAAACTGGGAATTTTATGATGGATAAGCAAGGTGTGCTTCAGGAGCTCACATTGTAAAGTGAAAGATCACCTGAACGTTTTTGGTGACTCTCCTCTTTCATTTCTGCTCCTCAAATTTGAAGCACTTCTATAGATCCTCAAATAATTCAAAATCCATTAAAGACAATGGAAATTAACCTCATATTTTTATTCAGAAACTGAGGCACAGTGAATGTGAGAGGTGTATAATATTCACTAATTGCCATGTGGCATTTCTTCCTCTACACTTTAACAGCTCTGCTTGTTTAACTCTGCCTCTTAGCCCTTTCTCCAGGTGTCCTATAATATGAGGTCTTTTGCTGATCCTAGAAGCTTTAGTCATTGTTCTTTGCTTGAATAATTCATAAAATTTTAAGAGGTTACCATATACCATTGAATATTAACCATAGTCATGTATTCTTCTTCTAACAAAAGTTTTGGTAGTCTCAATTCAACTTAAAAGGTAAGCACATTTTATAAATCAGAGTCATGAGAGCACTACATGGCTATGTTCTAGGAATAATGGTGGCAGTCATTTTATTTATTCATTCACCAAAATTTATTGGTATACCAGGTGTACCAGGCATGGTGCCAGGTCCAGGTATTGCCATGGTGAACAGCAACAATAAATTATTTTCTTCATGGTTCTGGTTGGGCAACTGGACTGACTTTTTAATGTCTCTGGATTGTCAGGCAATGAATAGATAATCAAATGCAATAATGGGCCATTAAATGATTTAATTCAAATGGTACATATACATAGTAGAGGTATAAATCTATATACACTCTTATACATTCATAAAGAACTTTAAAAACAGCCAATTCTTTACTTTTTCCAAAAATTAACTTCAGGATGATGTTCTAGCTGTAAAATTTAGTTCAGTATTCTACAAATTTGCCGCATTCACTTGTCCAAAGAAATAATTGAACCTTAATCAAAATGTGGGAATCTCTTTTCAAGACTTCAAAACACTAATCAACTGAAAATAAATAAATGAATAAAGGGAGAAATGTATTATGAAAAAAATGGATTAATGCAAAAATAAGCTTTTAAATTGTTGGAAAGTAATGGTTTCCAGTGAAAATGGATTAAGGATTATGTCTGCTTCTGGGAAGATAAAGTAGACATGATTTTCCCTATTCCTTCTGCTAAATAAAATTAAAAACCTTGAACATTTTACTAAAAACAACATAAAAAGACTAAGTGGTTGTGAGAAAATGTAAGCAGACCATCAAGGGACCTCAGGATCCAAAAAATGAAGCACAATGGTAAGTTCCTTTTTTTTTTTTTTTAATTTCCTAGACTGGGAGCTGAAGAAGTCAGCAACCACAAATGCCAATAAGTACAAACAAACAAAGCCACAGCAAAAGCCAGCTTTGTCTACAAAGGATCAGGATAATTTCAGTTTAGCAAGACAGAAAACATTTTTAAAATAATGGCTCTACTCCAGCCAAATGCCACAGAAAAAAGTGGATACCCCATCTCCACCCATATCAGCAAGGGTCTAGTGTGGAGTCTAGAATTCTGCCCTCATGAGGCCCTAATAATGAATCCCAACATATCTGCTGGGATAATGTCAGACAAACCAAGTAGGAAGCTGGAACATTCATTGCATTGGGCAGCAATGAGGACCTGCCCCTCCCCAGTGTCAATAAAGGCTACCTGGGTAGCCTGGACTTTCTACCAATCAGGAGCAATGAGGCAACCTTCCACCTTCCTGGTGAGTAGAGTCAGAGAAATCTTAGTGGAGAGTTAGGACTTTTACCCATGGCCAATGGTAATGAGGCCACCAACCCACGTCAATAGAGATCACAAGGTGGGCAATAACACGACACTCCTACTCTTCCCATATGAATGATGTCAGCAGAGATCCAGTGCTCAACACTGCCTAGCAATAATAGGAAACTCTCTCAGGTGTTAACGGAGGGGAAGGAGGCTCTATTTCTACCTACACCTAGCAGATGTGAGGTGGCACCCTCTCTTCCCCTACTAGACCAGAGTTAGAGGGAGCCAGTTAAAACAAGTTTACATAAGATCCAGAATCTCAGAATAAAATGCCCAAGATGTCCAAGTTTCAATTGAAAATCAGTCATCACATAAAAATCAGGAAATTCTTTCCTTTGTCTTGAATGAAGACAACAAATAGATGCCAACACAGAGATGACAAAGATGTTAGAATTATCCAATAAAAAATTTAAATCATTCATAATAAAATGCTTCACCAAGCAATTATAAATATTCCAGAAACAAAAAAAAGTAGAGTCTCTGCAAATAAATTGAAGACAGAAAGAAAAATCAACTGATAATTTTAGAATTGCAAAATATAACAAGTAAAGTACAAAACTCAATAGACAATCTCAACAGCAGAGTGGATGGGAGAGATGAAAGAATTAGTGAACTGGAATATAGAACAATAGAAATTACCTAATCTGAACAACAGAGAGAAAATAGACTAAAAAAATAAAAAATAAAAAATAAAAGAACAGAGTCTCAGAGACCTATAAGACTATAACAAACAAAAACTAAGATTTCTGTTGTCAAAGTCCATAAGAAGAGGAGAAAGATGGCAGAGCTAAAAAAAGTGCTTTATGAGTAATGAATGAGAACTTTACAGATTTGGCAAAAGATGTAAAGCTACAGATTTGATAAACTGGGAAGATGCTAAAAAATGGTAAACAAAAATTAATCTGCACTAAGGCACTTCCTAGTTAACTCCTGAAAAAACAAAAACAAAAACAAAAACTTACCTACAGAAAGAAAATGATTTGAATAACAGTGAATTTCTTACCATAAACCATAGAGGCCATCCACTAAGTAATGACAGGAACATATTCAACTTCTGAGAGAAAATAACTATCAATGCAGAATTTTGAATCCAGCAAAAATATCCTTGAGGAGTGAAAGAGGATTCAAGACATTCTCAAATAAAGAAAATCTAAGAGACTATGTGGCCAGCCAGCAGACTTATCTTAAAAGAACAACCATAGGAATTTGTCTAAAAACAAGAAAAATGATGAAAGAAGAGATTTTGGAATATCAGAAAGAAAGAAAAACAACGCAAAATGTAAACCTAAGAGTAAATAGTTTTCTTCTTTCTAGTTCCTAAATTATATTTGACAATTGAAGCAAAAGAGCTTAACATGTACAAGAGATATTTTAGACAATTATATTCTAAATGGAGAAGAGTAAAGGACATAAGAGGAGTTAAGTTTTCTAACTTCACATGACCTTGTAAAAGACTGAATACCAATAGACTGTGATAAGTCACCATACTTAGAGAAACCACTAAAAGAAAAATACAATGAAAAACACTCAAAAAAATAGAGCTAAATCCAAACAGAATCCTAAAAAGTGTTCAAGAAATCTACAGGTAGACAGAAAAAGGAAAATTGAGAAACAGAAAACAGAGAGAACAAACAGAATATGAAAAAAAACAAAAGTATAGACTTAAGCCTTAACAATAATTACATTAAATTTAAATGGTCTCAATAGAACAATTGAAATGTATTGACAGAGTGGATTAAGATAAAGTAGACTTCAGCTAAGAAAATTGCCAGAGACAGAGAAAAACATTACAAAATGATAAAATGATCAATCCACCAAAAAGACATATCAATTCTAAATGTGTATGCACCAACAAACATAACTGCTAAATATGTAAAGCAAAAAGTGATAGAACTGAAGGCAAAATAGATAAATCCACAGTTATAGTTGGAAACTTCAATATTTCTCTCTCAACAATAGATGAAGCAATAAGAGAGAAAATGTGTAAAGATACTGATGAGTTCAACAACACTATCAACCAGAAGGTTATCATCAGCATTTATAGCACACTTCATCCAACAGTATAATAGTCATTATTTTCAAATATCTATGAAACATACACTAAGGTAGACAATATTTGGGGTCATCAAACGATTCTCAACAATAACAATTGATACCACACAGAGTGTATGCTCTGTCAACAATGGGATCAAACTAGCAACCAAAACAGAAAGATAAGAGAAAAATCATGAAATAGTTGGAAAGTAAACAGCTCAATTCTAAATAAACCATGAGTCAGAGGGGAATAAAAAAAATACATGAACTGAATGTCAATGAAAATACAACATATCAAAAACTGTGAGGCACAGCTACAGCAATGCTAAGAGGGAAATTTATAACACTAAATGCTTATGTTGGAAAAGAGAAAAAGTTTCAAATCAATCATTTCAACTTTCATCTCAAGATCCCGGGGGTGGGGGGGGGGAAGGAGAGTCAAACAAAGTCAGCAGAATAAAATAATTAATAAAGAGAATAACAGAAATTAATGAAATTGAAAATGGAAAACAATTGAGAATATCAATGAAACAAAACATTAATTCTTTGAAAGCATCAGTAAAATTGACACACCTCTAGCAATACTGACACAATAAAAAGACAGAAAACACTAACTACCAATATCAGGAATAAGACAGAGGATACAGACTACAAACTTCAAAAAGATAATAGGGAATACTATGAACAAGTCTACACACATAAATATGACATCTAGCCAAAATGCAAAAATTGTCCCAAAAGCACAAACTACCACAATTCATTCTATATGAAATAATGTGAATAGCCCTATAACTATTGAGTAAGTTGAATTCTTAATTATGTAATAAACTCCTCAAAAAAGAAATGTTCAGGCCCAGATAACTTTACTGCAGAATTATTCATAACTTTTAAAAAGAATTAACACCGAATATATATCATCTGCTCTAGAAAACAGAAGAGGAAAGAATACTTTCCAAGTTATTTTATGAAGACAAAACCAGAGAGTATGACAGACAGAAAACTAAAGGAAGGGGGAAGGGCAGGAGAGGAGAAAGGGAGGGCAGGATAAAGAAAATTAAGACATTAGTATTCCTCATGAATAGAGAAGTAAAAATTATTTTAAATATTAGCAAACATAATTCACCAATACATAATAATTATACTGTATATCATGACTATATGGGGTTTAATCCAGGATTCAAGGATGATTTAATATTTGAAAATCAATCAATATAATCTACCATATAGCAAGATAAAGAAAAAAATCATGTGATTATATCACTTGATGTAGGCAAAGCATTTGACAAAACAACACACATTCATAATTAAAAACTTTCAGAAAATGCAAGGAATAGAAAGGAACTAACTTAGCAAAGAGCAACAAAAACTACAGTTAACCTACTGTATACTGTATGGTATACACTTATCATTTTACTTTTACTTAAGGGTAAAGGACCAGAGGTTTTCCACATGAGAACAAGAGCAAGGCAAGGGTGTCTGATCTCACTATTCTTATTCAATAGTGTACTAGAATTATTGCACAATGTAGATTGTACAGTTAAGCAAAAAGAGGAAAAAAGTCATATAGATTTTAATGGGAAAAATAAGACAGTCCCTATTTGCAGATGGAGTAATTATCTATGAGGAAAATCCAATGTAATATAAAAAATTTCCTAAAATTAATTAATTAAACAAGCTTACAGGATACAAATATAGTGACCAAAAAAATCAATTTTATTTGTATATACTAGCATGTAGAGAGAAGTTTGGCCTAAACTAAAGGTGTACTTTATATAATTTTTAATAAACATGTAGATAAGCATCTTTCATATAATTAATTATTATTATAACAATTTATAAACACTCAATTTGAGGCTTTTTCTTATAATTAATTATGAGAGAATGCTGGGCACTAGGTAATTTATTTTGTTCCTGTCACTTAGGCAGAGAACAAGTAAAATGTGCTACTCGCGTCTATATAGACATTCCTTATATCTCCAAAGGATTACATGTTGGTAGTGAAAAATTTTCAGTTCAATAATTCTAATGGATATTTAGCTTAAATGTTATGATTTTTCAATTTTCTATACCTTTTCATAAAGTCGTTTTGAAACAATAGAAATAGCTTTGTTTATTTCAAAGAAATAATTCAGGTAAATTGTCATTTAATGAAATCAAAACAAAAATGTAATAAGGAAGAAATGAATTAATGGCAAAATCCTTTTAAATATTTGACAAGAATGGTTTTTCACATTAAACTATAAAATTCAATTAACCAGGACAAATGAACTTCATCATCCTTATTTCAGAAGGGAAAACCTTCCTATGTTAATTGTGTGGATTTGTGTTCAGTTCAGACAGCTTTTACTTCCCCAAATATTTAACAAATTAGAGATGTTTTAGTCTATTTATGTTCAATTGAATTTCAGTAGAGACGCCATGACAATTAAATAGGGAAAGAACATTCGTTTCCACATATGGCCCTGGGACAGCTGGACATCCAGCTGCAAAATAATAAATTTGAAACCTTATATCAAATCATAAACAAATTAACTCAAACTGGATCACAGACTTTAAGAGCTAAAAATATAAAATTCATAGAATAAAACATAGATGTAAGTCTTTGTGATCTTGGGTTAGGCAGTGGTTTCTTAGATGTGACTCCAAAATCACAAGTAATCAAATTAAAAAATAGACACATGAAACTACTTTAAAGGTAAAAAGATCTACTCTCCAAATGACACTACAAAAAAGTGAAAAGATAACACAGAGAATGACTGAAATATTTAAAAATAATGTGTTTGATAGGGAACTTATATCCAGAGTATATAAAGAGCTCTACAATGAATAGTAAAGAGACAAACAACTCCATTAAAAATGGGAAAATTATCACCTCACACCATTCAGAATGGCCATCATCAAAATGTCTACATACAATAAATGCAGGAGATGGTATGGAAAAGAGGTAACCCTCCTACACTGTAGGTGGGAATGTAAATTGGTACAACCACTATGGAAAACTGTATGGAGGTTCCTTATAAAACTAAAAATAGAGTTTCTATATGACCCAGTGATCCCACACCTTGGCATATATCTGGAGAAAACTATAATTTCAAAAAGGTACATGCACACCAGTGTTCATAGCAGCACTATTTACAATAGCCAAGGCATGGAAACAACCCAAGTGCCCATAAACAGATGATTGGTAAGAAGAAGTGGTATATGTATACAGTGAAATAATACTCAGCCATAAAAGTAATGAAATATTGCCATTTGCAGCAATGTGGATCAACCTAGAGAATGTTATACTTAGTGAAGTAAATCAGACAGAACAAGGCAAATACTATATGCTATCACTTGTATATGGAATCTAAAAAATAGTATAAATGAATATATACTCAAAACAGAAACAGACTCACAGACGTAGAAAAGAAACTTATGGTTATCAAAGGGGAGAGGAAGGGAAGGAGGGGCAAATTAAGAGTATGGGATTAACAGATACAAACTACTAAACATAAAACAGATAAGCAGCAAAGATTTACTGTATAGCAGAGGAAATTTTAGTTAATATCTTGTAATAACCTATAATGGAATATAATCTGAAAAAATATGTATAACTGAATCACCTTGCTGTACACCTGAAACTAACACAATATTGTAAATCAACGATATTTCAATTAAAAACTGGGCAAATCTTTTGAATAGATATCTCTGCAAAGAAGATACACAAATAGTTAATAAGCTTTTGGAAATATGTTGAACATATCATTAGGGGAAATGTTAATCAAAACCTCAAAGAGACACTACTTCACACACACTAGGCTGAATATAATCAAAAAGTTAGAGAATCATAAGTGTTGATGAGGATGTGGATAAATTGGAATGCTTATACACTGCTGGTGGGAATGTAAAATGGGACAGTCACTTGAAACATAGTTTGACATTTCCTTAAAAAGATTAAGCATGAAGTTGCCATATGAGCCTGAAATTCTACTCCTACCTTGGTAGATGTCCAAGAGAAAGGAAGCATATGTCTACACGAAAACTTAGACATGAAGATTCATAGCCAAAAGGTATAAACAGCCCAAGTATCTATCAACTGCTGAATGGATAAACAAAATATAGTATGTCCATATGATGGAATATTATTCATCAATAAAAATAAACGAAGTATTGATACATGCTAAAACATGGATGCACCTTAGAAACATTATGCTAAGTCATAAAAAGCCAGTTATGAAAGATCACATATTGTATGATTCAATTTAAATGAGATATACAGAAGGGGCAATATATAGAGAGAAAAAGTAGGTTAGTGTTTGCCTAGGACTGGTAATATGGGAGAGGAGGGTAAAACGGGAGTGACTGCTAACTGTTATGTGTTTCTTTTTGAGACGAAGGAAATGATCTAAATTATTGATAGATCATAGTGGTATTTGAGCAACTCTGAATATACTAAATTCTAAAAACTACTATGTGTACTTTAAATGGGTAAATTTTACAGTATGTGAATTATATCTTAATAAATATGTCAAAAATAATTACAGATATTTTTATTATTCTGTTCAATTTTGCAAACAGGAAGAGGAAGAGAAACAGTTCTAAGCATTCATGGGAGGCATCCTTCTGAATTACAACCAAGATGACAGTCACCCCACATCCCAGATTTTCTGAGATGTTACCAATTTCAAATGTTTCACCTAAGTGTCCCCGAGGCAATTGTACTTGTTTGAGGATATCACATGCCTTTTCTGTTTGACATTTATGATCACAATAACCTTCATCATTGGTTCTTTCATCAAGTTCAGCTTTTGATTACCGTAACTCTTTTTCAAGTGTCTTTCACACTTAGATATATCTAAAAGCAGGCATTTGCAGAAAAGAAAGAGAAAAGAAAAGAAATTAATGTTTGGCTGAGGATAAGACCTAGAAACATAAAGTTATTTTTTTTTCTTGTCAGTACATTGCTTTCTTCAGAAGAAAAAGATGATTTTGACAGATTTCACTGAGGACAATAGCTGATGTTGTATGGATGTCCTGGGTTCCCATAGCCCTTCATTCAAAGCACTCTTCTTGTGTCGGCACTCACTGGCCATGTGAAATTGAGACATCGTGATGGTGCTGTGCTGGGGTGGTGAGGAGGTGTGAGCTCCCACATCAGCCTCTGGTGTCAGTTCTGCCTGGCAGATTACTAGCTATGGCTACTTGAGCAAGTAAGCTTTGCTTTGTCATTTGAAAATCGAGGAATTAAACCCTACTTTATTTTATTTATTTTTATTAAAGTATAGTTGATTTACAATGTTGTGTTAGTTTCAACTGAATATATATATATATATATATATATTTTTTTTTTTCAGATTCTTTTCCCTTATAGGTTATTACAAGGTATTGAGTATAGTTCCCCGTGTTATACAGTAGGTCCTTGTTGCTTATCTGTTTTATATATAGTAGTGTTCATATGTTCCTTCCAAATTCCTAATTTATCCCTCCCCCTCCCCTTTCCCCTTTGGTAACCATAAGTTTGTTTTCTAAGTCTGTGAGTCTATTTCTATTTTGTAAATAAGTTCATTTATATCATTTTTTAGATTCCACATATCATAGGATATTTGTCTTTCTCTGTCTGGCTTACTTCACTTAGTATGATAATCTCTAGGTCCATCCATGTTGCTGCAAATGGCATTATTTCATTCTTTTTTGTGGCTGAGTAATATTCCATTGTGTGTATGTATGTATGTATGTATGTATGTGTGTGTGTATATATATATCCTATATAAGTCTATATTCTATTGTCTGTATGTGTGTGTGTATATATATATATATATATATATATATATATATACTTTAGGAGCACAATGAAGATTCTATGGAACAAAGGCTTTGTGTAAGGCCTTGACAGTGCCTTACACTATTCTCTTCTGCATGCATTGGCGTACAGGGAATAGCATAGCTGCCTATTCATTCTGGACCTTGGATCAGCATCTTAAAAGCACTTCAATCATTTACTAAGACAGTATGATGTGCAATGTACTAACATGTTATTTTTCAGTATTTCTATAATTAGTTAAAAAGCAACCAAACATGAGACCAACATATCTGGAGAATTCTGCTGTCTAGAGATTTTATTAAACCATATCCACAGATTTGCAGAAACTATGCTATGTGTTTGGTTCTGAAGTGGCTATTCTAATTCATGTCACTTAGAATTTTCTCTATTATTTTTTCTCTTGACCACTGAACTAGGGTAAGATTGTTAAAAGTTAGTTGTGAAATTCTGCTAAAATTGTCAAGGTGAGTATAATTCTTTTTTAAATACCTCCAACAGCCTTTACTCTGCAATCCCAATTAATTTGTTTATACTTGGAACATTACCAGCTCTAGTTCCTTAACATGCAAAACATTTTACACTTCCATTTCCTGGAAGTAATTCTGATATCACATTGCATTGTGCAAATGCTCTTCTTTTTTTTTTTTTTTTTTTTTTTTAATTTTATAGCTACTTTATTTATTTATTTCTTTATTTTTGGCTGTGTTGGGTCTTCGGTTCGTGCGAGGGCTTTCTCTGGTTACGGCAAGTGGGGGCCACTCTTCATCGCGGTGCAGGGACCGCTCTTCATCGCGGTGCGCGGGCCTCTCACTATCGCGGCCCCTCCTGTTGCGGGGCACAGGCTCCAGACGCGCAGGCTCAGTAGTTGTGGCTCACGGGCCCAGCTGCTCCGTGGCATGTGGGATCTTCCCAGACCAGGGCTCGAACCCGTGTCCCCTGCATTAGCAGGCAGATTCTCAACCACTGCGCCACCAGGGAAGCCCCCAAATGCTCTTCTTATAGTGATGTCTTTAATGCAAAAGGCAGACAACAAATGTTCTCAATTAGTTTTAAACATATCCAAATCACAGAGGAGATGTTTACAAAGTTAAAGGAATATAATGTTTGTAATTTCTCTCTCATGTAAAAATACACTAGAGTCAACCAATTCTACATAAATATCAAGAGTGATCTGTATAACTTTTTGATTTGAACATTTCTGATCAGATTCATTTTGGCCGTGCTGGGGAGTAAAGCAGTTTCTTTTCTTTCTTTCCTTTTATTTTCTTTTTTCTCAGTAGTTTGAGCCACCACATAAAGGTTTGTTTGTTTGTTTTTCCTTCATGCATACATGCTTGTAAATGCAGGAGAAACCATCATTTGAATCCAAATACACCAATTTCAATTCCTCTTCAAAATTCTACATGAAATGTGGCATTAATAGAAAACACCCAAAGTTGGGGAATATCTGAGCCTCCTCAACTCTCAACTACCCAGTCATAAATGACAATGAATTTGCATCTCTTAGGATAACGTTCCCTCCTGGGTGGTGCAACTATCTATCTTTGTTATCTTTAATATCCTGTGCCTCATGCACTAAAAAGCATTTTTATGAAGTCACTCAGCCTCCCAGCAATTAACGAAAAATGGGAACTTTGCAGCTAATGAAACCAGCCAGTTCGTTTTAATTCCAGGCTTAATTTTCCTTGGACATAGAGAGCAAACACTTCTGTGGTGGGAAAAAAAATCTGTAATAACTCTTCTTACTCTAAAATCATGTCCAAATTACACCACCAATGGACAGGTCTGCACTTTGCCAAGCCAGAAGATTGCAGCCTTGCTTCCAGGTAGGGACTAGGACAGATTCCTTCTCAAGTCACCCTAATGGAATTCATGCCTATCAGCTCTTGCAAGCTGGGACTGCTTATTTTTTGAATTTTATTTTATTTTATTTTTTTAATACAGCTGGTTCATATTAGTTATCTCTTTTATACATATTGGTGTATATATGTCAATCCTTATCCCCCAATTCATCCCAGCAGCACCCACCTTGCCCCGCTTTTTCCCCTTGGTGTCCATAAGTTTGTTCTTTACACCTGTGTCTCTATTTCTGCCTTGCAAACTGGTTCATCTGTACCCTTTTTCTAGATTCCACATATATGAGTTAATATAGGATATTTGTTTTTCTCTTTCTGACTTCCTTCACTCTGTATGACAGTCTTTAGGTCCATCCACATCTCTATAAATGACCCAATTTCATTCCTTCTTATGGCTGAGTAATATTCCACTGTATATATGTACCACATCTTCTTTATCCATTTGTCTGTCGATGGGCATTTAGGCTGCTTCCATGACCTAGCTGTTGTAAATATTGCTGCAATGAACATTGAGATGCATGTGTCTTTTTGAATTATGGTTTTCTCTGGGTATATGCATGGTAATGTGATTCCTGGGTCATATGGTAATTCTATCTTTAGTATTTTAAGGAACCTCCATACTGTTCTCTGAAGTGACTCTATCAATTTACATTCCCAACAACAGTGCAAGAGGGTTCCCTTTTCTCCACACCCTCCCCAGCAATTGTCATTTGTAGATTTTCTGATGATGCCCATTCTAACTTGTGTGAGGTGATACCTCATTGTAGTTTTGATTTGCATTTATCTAATAATTAGTGATGTTGAGCAGCTTGGCATGTGCCTCTTGGCCATTTATATGTCTTCTTTGGAGAAATGTCTCTTTAGGTCTTCTGCCCATTTTTTGATTGGGTTGTTTGTTTTTTTAATATTGAGCTGCATGAGCTGTTTATACATTTTGTAGATTAATCCTTTGTCCATTGATTGGTTTGCAATTATTTTCTCCCATTCTGAGGGTTGTCTGTTCATCTTGTTTATAGTGTCCTTTGCTGTGCAAATGATTTTAAGTTTCATTAGGTCTCATTTGTTTATTTTTGTTTTTATTTCCATTACTCTAGGAGGTGGGTCAAAAAAGATCTTGCTGTGATTTACGTCAAAGAGTGTTCTGAGTATGTTTTCGTCAAAGAGTTTTATACTATCCAGTCTTACATCTAGGTCTTTAATCCATTTTGAGTTTATTTTTGTGTATGGAGTTATGGAGTGTTCTAGTTTCATTCTTTTACATGTAGCTGTCCAGTTTTCCCAGAACCACTTAGTGAAGAGACTGTCTTTCCTCCATTGTATACCCTTGCCTCCTATGTAATAGATTAGTTGACTATAGGTGAATGGGTTTATCTCTGGAGTTTCTATACTGTTCTATTGATCTATATTTCTGTTTTTGTGCTGGTACTATATTGTCTTGATTACTGTAGCTTTGTAGTATAATCTGAAGTCAGGGAGTCTGATTCTTCTAGCTCTGGTTATTTCCCTCAAGACTACTTGGCTGTTCAGGGCCTTTTGTGTCTCCATACAAATTTTAAGATTTTTTGTTCTAGTTCTGTAAAAAATGCCATTGGTAATTTGAAAGGGATTGCATTAAATCTGTAGATTGCTTTGGGTAGTATAGTCATTTTCACAATATTGATTTTCCAACCCAAGAACATGGTATATCTCTCCATCTGTTTGTGTCATCTTTGATTTGTTTCATCAGTTTCTTATAGTTTTCTGAATACAGGTCTTTGATCTCCTTAGGAAGATTTATTCCTATGTATTTCATTCTTTTTGTTGCAAAGGTGAATGGGAGTGTTTCCTTGATTTCTCTTTCTGATCTTTCATTGTTAGTGTATAGGAATGCAAGAGATTTCTGTGCATCATTTTTATCCTGCAACTTTACCAAACTTATTGATTAGATCTAGTAGTTCTCTGGTGGTATCTTTAGGATTTTCTATGTATAGTATCATGTCATCTGCAAACAATGACAATTTTACTTCTTCTTTTGCAATCTGGATTCCTTTTATTTCTTTTTCTTCTCTGATTGCCATGGCTAGGACTTCCAAATCTATGCTGAATAATAGTGACGAGAGTGGACATCCTTTTCTTGTTCCTGATCTTGGAGGAAATGCTCTCAGTTTTTCACCATTGAGAATGATGTTTGCTGTGGGTTTGTCATATATGGCCTTTCTTATGCTGAGGTAGGTTCCCTCTATGCCCACTTTCTGGAGAGTTTTTATCATAAGTGGGTGTTGAATTTTGTCAAAAGTTTTATCTGCATCTATTGAGATGATCATATGTATTTTATCCTTCAGTTTGTTAATGTGGTTTATCACATTGATTGATTTGCATATACTGAAGAATCCTTGCATTCCTGGGATAAACCCCACTTGATCATGGTGTATGATCCTTTTAATGTGCTGTTGAATTCTGTTTGCTAGTATTTTGTTGAGGATTTTTGCATCTATATTCATCAGTGATATTGGTCTGTAATTTTCTTTTTTTGTAGTATCTCTGTCAGGGTTTGGTATCAGGGTGATGGTGACCTTGTAGAATGAGTTTGGGAGCGTTCCTCCCTCTGCTATATTTTGGAAGAGTTTGAGAAGGATAGGTGTTAGATGTTCTCTAAATGTTTGATAGAATTCACCTGTGAAGCCATCTGGTCCTGGACTTTTGTTTGTTGGAAGATTTTTAATCACAGTTTCAATTTCAGTGCTTGAGATTGGTCTGTTCATATTTTCTATTTCTTCCTGGTTCAGTCTCAGCAGGTTGTGCTTTTCTAAGAATTTGTCCATTTCTTCCAGGTTGTCCATTTTAATAGCATAGAGTTGCTTGTAGTAATCTCTCATGATCGTTTGTATTTCTGCAGTGTCAGTTGTTACTTCTCCTTTTTCATTTCTAATTTTATTGATTTGCAACTTCTCCCTTTTTTTCTTGATGAGTCTGGCTAAGGGTTTATCAATGTTGTTTATCTTCTCAAAAAACCAGCTTTTAATTTTACTGATCTTTGGTATTGTTTTCTTCATTTCTATTTCATTTATTTCTGCTCTGATCTTTATGATTTCTTTCCTTCTACTGACTTTGGGTTTTGCTTGTTCTTCTTTCTCTAGTTCCTTTAGGTGTAAGGTTAGGTTGTTTATTTGAGATTTTTCTTGTTTCTTGAGGTAGGATTATATTGCTATTAACTTCCCTCTTAGAACTGCTTTTGCTGCATCCCATAGGTTTTGCGTCATCATGTTTTTGTTTGTCATTTGTTTCTATGTATTTTTAAATTTCTTCTTTGATTTCTTCAGTGTTCTCTTGGTTATTTATTGTTGTATTTTTAGCCTCCATTATTTGTGGTTTTTCCTTTTTTTTTCCCTGTAATTTATTTCTACTCTCATAACGTTGTGGTCAGAAAAGATGCTCGATATGATTTAAATTTTCTTAAATTTACTGAGGCTTGATTTGTGACGCAAGATGTGATCTATCCTGGAGAATGTTCCATGTGCACTTGAGAAGAAAGTGTAATCTGCTGTTGTTATATGGAATGTCCTATAAACATCAATTAAATCTATCTGTTCTATTGTGTCATTTAAAGCTTGTGTTTCCTTATTAATTTTCTCTCTGGATGATCTGTCCATTGGTGTACGTGAGGTGTTAAAGTCCCCCACTATTATTGTGTTACTGTCGATTTCCTCTTTTATAGCTATTAGCATTTGCCTTACGTATTGAGGAGCTCCTATGTTGGGTGCATATATATTTATAATTGTTATATCTTCTTCTTGGATTGATCCCTTGATCATTATGTAGTGACTTTCCTTGTCCTTTTTAACATTCTTTATTTTAAAGTCTATTTTATCTGATATGAGTATTGCTACTCCAGCTTTCTTTTGATTTCCATTTGCATGGAATATCTTTTTCCACCCCCTCACTTTCAGTCTGTATGTGTCCCTAGGTCTGAAATGGGTCTCTTGTAGACAGCATATATATGGGTCTTGTTTTTGTGTCCATTCAAGGAGCCTGTATCTTTTGGCTGGAACATTTAATCCATTTGTATTTAAGGTAATTATCAATATGTATGTTCCTATTACCCTTTTCTTAATTGTTTTGTGTTTGTTTTTGTAGGTCTTTTCCTTCTCTTATGTTTCCTGCCTAGAGAAATTCCTTTAGCATTTTTTGTAAAGCTGGTTTGGTGGTGCTGAATTCTCTTAGCTTTTGATTGTCTGTAAATGTTTTAATTTCTCCGTTGAATCTGAATGTTATCCTTGCTGGGTAGAGTAATCTTGGTTGTAGTTTTTTCTGTTTCATCACTTTAAATATGTCCTGCCACTTCCTTCTAGCTTGCAGAGTTTCTGCTGAAAGATCAGCTGTTAAACTTTTGGGGATTCCCTTGTACGTTATTTCTTGCTTTTCCCTTACTGCTTTAATATTTTGTCTTTGTATTTAATTTTTGATAGTTTGATTAATATGTGTCTTGGCATGTTTCTCCTTGGATTTATCCTGTATGGGACTCTCTGTGCTTCCTGGACTTGACTAACTATTTCTTTTCCCATATTAGGGAAGTTTTCAACTACAGTCTCTTCAAATATTTTCTCAGTCCCTTTCTTTTTCTCTTCTTTTTCTGGGACCCCTATAATTCGAATGTTAGTGAATTTAATGTTGTCCTAGAGGTCTCTGAGGCTGTCCTCAATTCTTTTCCTTCTTTTTTTCTTTATTCTGCTCTGTGGTAGTTATTTCCACTATTTTATCTTCCAGGTCACTTATCTGTTCTTCTGCCTCAGTTATTCTACTATTGATTCCTTCTACAGAATTTTTAGTTTCATTTATTGTGTTGTTCATCATTGTTAGTTTGCTCTTTAGTTCTTCTAGGTCCTTGTTAAACATTTCTTGTATTTTCTCCATTCGATTTCCAAGATTTTGGATCATCTTTACTATCATTACTCTGAATTCCTTTTCAGGTAGACTGCCTATTTCCTCTTCATTTGTTTGGTCTAGTGGGTTTTTACTTTGCTCCTTCATCTGCTTTATATTTCTCTGTCTTCTCAATTTGCTTAACTTACTGTGTTTGGGGTCTACTTTTCGCAGGCTGCAGGTTTGTAGTTCCCATTGCTTTTGGTGTCTGCTCCCAGTGGGTAAGGTTGGTTCAGTGGGTTGTGTAGGCTTCCTGGTGGGGGGATTGGTGTTTTTGTTCTGGTTGATGAGGCTGGATCTTGTCTTTCTGGTGGGCAGGACCACGCCCATGGTGTGTTTTGGAGTGTCTGTGAACTTATTATGATTTTAGGCAGCCTCTCTGCTAATGGGTGGGGCTGTGTTCCTGTCTTGCTAGTTGTTTGGCATGGGGTGTCCAGCATTGGAGCTTGCTGGTCATTGAGTGGAGCTGGGTCTTAGCGTTGAGATGCAGATTTCTGGGAGAGCTCTTGCCAATTGATATTACATGGGGCCAGTAGGTCTCTGGTCGTCTAATGTCCCGAACTCAGCTTTCCCACCTCAGAGGCTCAGGCTTGACACCCCACCAGAGCACCAAGACCCTGTCAGCCACACGGTTTGATCAGTAATGATTGTCCTAGCCTCTTGATTGCTGGTCTTGTTTTTCAAATTCTAGGCAGCAGTAATGAGCTCTTCCAACTGCGGGCACCTCTGTTCCAAATCCTGCAGTGTTGCATGTCTGAAGGAAGGTCTTAGTGACAACAAGCTAGAATATGTAGCAGATGTCAGGCAGGGGCAGTCTTTGCTCCCGGTCCTTTTTATTTTTTTAAAGCTACTTTTTGCTTTGACTATAACCATAAAAGAGTGAGGATAAGGGATTGCTCTTTGGCATAGCTTGTTTTGAGACAAACTGTCATCAGTAACACTCCATTTATTTTGTATCATGCAATATTCAGTTTCTGCACAGCAAGATCGAAGACTACGTACCTAACTTTCTCTCCTAGAATCCATTAATATAAATAGTCTGAATAATGGGGATTAAAAGATGCCTTGAGTGGAGCATGTAATCTACTTTTGCAGACTCCTGTTTGGTTGGTGAATAACCCCAGCCACCTCTTTCTGATGTCTTTCCTTCCATCATTAAATACTTTAAGTTGAAATATGTACAAAGGGATTTTATCAGTTAATAACAATTTTCTGTCATGAAATTAATTGACATGAGACTTGCTGTGGTGGCAATTTTTTGAAAATAAAGAATTTTAGAATTTCACCAAATCAGAATAAGCACGCACAGAGATACACATGTATACTGTATCACGTGTATTATCTAACGTTCAAAACAAAGAAAAAATTGTAAAGTAGGTATGTAAGTTACATATCTTAAAGAAACTTTTCTTTTTCACTTCTGATTCTTTTAACTTAATTCCCATCCATTTGTTTTTTGGAAATAATAATTTGCAAAGATCAGTTTACTCTGTTGTCTGCTAAAGTCTGAGCTTACTAGATACCTGTTATTATTGTAACAGAAGTCTTAATGATCACTTTGCATTTTAACTTTGGTTTTGGAAACCTATTTGGTTTGATATGTTGGAAAAGTCAGAATAAGGGATGTGTCTGAAACATTATTAAGCTTGACCTCCACTGCCCTCTCCCCTCTGTGCACTGCTGTTATATTTATGATCTGTCTCTAATTATAATGTTCTCAGCTGTTTCAGTTGTAGTATGCTTTTCCTTTGAAAAGCAATAATATTTGTGAAGGCCAGAATTGAGATAGATATATATATATATATATATATATATATATATATATATATATATAATTTATATATATAATTTGTATATATACATACATATATATACACATAAATAGTATATACATAAAGAATGTATATGTGTATATATGTATTAGGAAGTGAATAATGTATTTGTTCACCAAAATAAAAAATTAGATATAACAATTTCTGTGATGAACTGTGTCTCAGTTTCTAAAGCACATTATTGACTTGGCTAAGAACTTTTTAGTTCTAGTATCAGGACAGGCCTCATTAAATGTGTGACTTTTGAACTGATCTGTTCTCAGCTATAAATCCTTTTCTTTCAAGCTCCTATTTAATTCTGAGTTCTACCCACTTCTCTATAGCCCTACTGACAATTTCTAAGTTCAGGGATTCAAAACCCTCTTCTAACCTAGTAAAATAGCTTCCTAAGTGGTCTCTCTGCTTTAGGTCTTTTGATCTCCAATACATCCTACAAAGAGCTGTCAAAATTATCTTCCTTAAATCCAGATCTTTTCCTTAAATGACCTAAAAAGGCCATTCATTGTGTTAACTGTCCTGCAAGGTCCTTATTATCTGGCTTTTCTGCCCTGTAAGCTATGCTGTAAGCATTCTGCACTACCTATCTTTGCTGGATGCCATCAATTTCAAATTTCATGAGTATTTGCTTTGACTATGTTCTTCTATTTTCCTACTTGGTCATTTGTCCTTTATAAACTTGCTCAAATGTCATAAGTTCTGTGAAGACTGTCCAAGATGATCTTCTACCATGTGGCCCTAGATTCTTCTCTCCTTTGTATGCCTACTGTACCTTCTAGTCAGATTCTGCGAGCAACCACTTAATTTGTTGTATGTCTCACTTACCTGCTTGGAAAGATCTTCAGGAGTGTATCTTTGACACTCAGTGTAAGCAGTGTCTGCCATACACTCCCTGTTCAAAATTTTCTGTTTAATGAGTGCACGATTGTATGAATACATTAAAATATGTTGCTGAATTTATGCTGAAATGAAAATTTTAAAAAGCAGTGCCTCTATTCACTTCTCATGCATGGTTGTCATTTTCACAAGTTTCTAAATGCTTTTATTTTCTTTGCTTATTATAAGTTGTTAATATAAGCTTGAAAATAGCTAGTTTAATCAGATAAAGGTCTGTGATTGTGATAGTCTAGGCAAACAGAGCTTCAATAGAAAAATAATCAAGAGGTGGGGGAAGGATGGAGTGGGAGTTTGGGATCAGCAGATGCAAACTATTGTATATAGAATGGATAAACAATAAGGTCCTACTGTATAGCACAGGGAACTATATTCAGTATCCAAATGAAAAATAATGTATATATTTTTATTTTAATGTATATATTTGTATAACTGAATTGCTTTGCTGTACAGAGAAACTAACACAACATTGTAAATCAACTATACTTTAATAAATTTTAAAAAAATAGAAAAATAATCAAAAAGTACATTTGGAAAAAGAAAAAAAAATAAAGACATAGGTGGTAATTTGCAAAGGAAAAATGAGTTGATTATTAATTGATGAAACAGAGATGCTCTGAAAGAAAATGTATATGTTCAATAGTTCTTTATTGAATACTGACTATGGATCAGGAACTGTTTAGACTCTGGGCTTCCAGGGTGAACAATAACAAAAGAATCACAGTCAGCACAGAGCTTATCCACTAGGGAATATAAGTATAATACAATTTTATACTGCAGTGATAGCTAATTTTTAGTTAAATTGCTATAATATTTGACTATTTTATTCAGATTAGAGACAAACTATATTCTAGGAGGAGGAAAAGTGTGAAAGTGTAAGTGTGTGCATATGAATTATAGAGCTAACTGCCCCTAGAAGCATAGCATTTGGAGATATGATTGTCACTAACAGACAAAGCAGCTCACTTGAACAAATTGTGACTTGGGAATGAAACTAAAAGGTAGGCTGAAGCAGATAGATCTTCTGTATTATTTCATTTAAAAACATGGGTGCATTCTTTTGGTGATCATTTATAAACACCAAAAATTAAAAAAGAAAAAGAGCTACACAATATGAGTAACACATTTTGCTATTTGCAAAATTGCTTTCAATGAGTTACTTATGATAAGATGGCATGCTTTTCTAAGAATAAACTTATTAAAAGAAAAAAATGCTCTATTTGCTCAAAGATGATACGATCAATTATGTTATTACAATCTACAATACTCCCTATATAAGCTACCACATGAGACATTCCATTCAATATATTGCTAGAATAAAGTGTAGTATTTTTTAAATTAGCAGTTTTCTTTTCTTTGATAGGGAAATACAATGAAACAACACATAACCCTTTATGACTGGGCTGCCAGGGAGCACGGAGTAAACTAAATATGTTGTGGCAGACATATTTTCTTTTTCCTTTTCAACTTCTAATTAAAAAAACAAAAGCTAGTCCTATTTTATAGCTTTATTGTTTATGACTTTTATTTTATTCTGCCTCAAACCTTTTCAGCAAAGAAGCGAAGAAATAAAGTAGTAAGGTGTGCTACAAATATAAATGTGACAAGAACAAGTTCACAGATCCTAAGAGGATTTCATAGTTTAGAATGTGAGATGTAGGGGTCAGTCTAAATATGAGTGTGAGAAAAGTGACTGTCAGCATGGACCTGTAGCAAACTCATTATAGCTGTAGACAGGCCAGAGAGAGTTCAGAGTTGAATGCAATGCATGGTAGTAGATAGGGATATTTTGTTCCAGTAGGAGTAGAGTGATATTAAGGAGAGAAGAAATTAAAATAAAGTAAAAGAAAAAAAAAAGTCGCATTAGTGAGACTGGGTTACCATTCCTCTGTTAGGTGATTAACAGGAAGTGATGGCACGTTTTCTATCAATCCTGAAGAAGAAAAAAAAGGAGGAGAAGGAGGAAGAGGAGGGGGAGGGGAAAAAGAAACATGAATGAGACTGGAAATACTAGTTGGACTTCTTACATCCTAAAGCCAAACCACCTTTTCTGTGATAAAAAGAAGTAGACGTTAGAGTCAGAATAGCTTTCATTTTACACTCACTCTAAGGAAAATCTTCTCACTTTGCAGATGAAGACATCAAGGCCCACGCAGGAAAAATTGAGTTGCTGCTTTTCTTCCTAAATTCTTCAAGTTATCTCGCTCAACAATTTCATCTCACTGCCCTTCCTTCCTCTCTCTCTCCTTGCTGCCAAATAGAAGTTCACTTGGCAAGTATATTTTAATTCTTAATGATAGGGACAGAGGAAAGGGACAAAGTAACTTATTAAATAGTTAATCCCGCTAGGGGATTGTAAGTAGAAGAAAAAGTATGGGACACTTTTGTAAGTAAATAAGTACTCAAGAAAGCAGATTTGCTTAACCACAAAACCAAGCAGGCTTGCTTAGCAGCAAAACCAAGCAACAGAAGCACAGGACATGTCCCCAAACAATAAAACAGTGGTGGCATGAGACCCACATCCTGCCCAGTGAGTTCAGTGAGTTAATGACCCCTAGGACATGATCTCTGCACTCATAAAAAACAATAATTTATGGAAAGGTGACATTTCAAAGTGAAAGACACTCATATTGAGACCTGAAATAACTTTTCCATAGTGCCATGACAGTCCTAGCTTGACAATGTAGGGACAAGAAAACTCCCCTGTCCAACCTGGAAGAGGAGCTGATGATGGAAACATAATGTCTACTCAAGAATGAAGAAGAAGTGGTCTTCTCCCCTCCCCACTTTTCCTTTGATTATAAAATTGTAGCCCACTAAGTTCGTGGGGCACAGCACCCTCTTGCCTACCCACCTGTAAGCCTCACAAACATCTTATGTTAATAAATCACTTCTTATCTATCACTTTACCTCTCGCTGAATTCTTCCTGTGCTGAGATATAAAGAACCAGACATCCTCAGAGCCCCCCCTGCCAAAACGACACCTAGCAGCTTCATTACCAATCATTATGTTTTTTTATTATGTTATTTCAGAATTTTTATGATACCACTTTACCATCTTTCCAAAATTATTGTACATCTTAAATTCTGCTAGTCTAAAATGGGGTAAATGTGTTAAAATATATTAAGAAATTTGAACATAAATTCAATAGCATAGTGAGAAATTAGAAGCCTGCTAAGTGAGAATAATGACCATATGTGTTTAATGATCTTGTTTTTTATCATGCCGTATCATTTTGCCTTAATTTTAGAATTCTTTCCCATAGGAATGGGATTAACATTAATCCAGAGCTCACACTATATTAGCTACTGTTCAAAGTTTTTTTCTTACTCTTCAAGACAGAAATATCTTCCCCACTTTAGAGATAAGAAAATTGAGGGACAAAGAGGTGAAAAAGCATGGTCAAAGCTGAGAGTTAAGAAAGGAGAAGAACCTGGATTTGAGTTTCCCCTACGTCAAAGCATATTCTCTTTCTGTCACAAATGCAACTAAAGCACCAATAATAATACATCAATAATACATATACTTTATCAAGACACGTGCATGAAGACATGAAAATTGGATCAAAATTTCTTATTCTTCTTTTTTTCAGAGATTTTAGTTTGCTACTTAGGTCAGTAACTCCCCCATAATTTAAACATTGTGTGCTATATGGTGGACTCATATTGCTATGAGAACTTTAATTTTTTATATTTCTGACATTTTATTTTCAACTTGTCAATTTTATTGTGCCATTAGCACTGGTACTCTGTTTTTTTAATCATTTATTTTAAAAAGAACCCTTCATTTCTGGTGATCCAGAAGAGCATATCCAATAGGTAATTCAGTGGAAAATAAAACCCCAGACACGAACACTTTTCTGTCCTGGTAAGGAAAGATTTCCCAATAAATCAGATGTACTGACTTTCTCTTTATTAATGCAAAATTATTGGCTGGAAGTTGAATTAATTCCTGTTTGTGATATATTTGGAAATATCTCTGTACAGAAGACATAAGTCTAAGCTAGCTGCCATTTTGTTTCTCATCACTGGTCCACCACATTGAAGATGCTTAGTACAAAATAGTCACCTGTAATAGCCACATGAAGGTGAGGGATAGGCAGCAGGTATGGAGGCAGAAGAATTGAATTCCAGTTCATCACTGTTTAGAGACTTGAAAACTAAAACCATAGAGATGAGTCAATGTCATCACTTTAGTGGTTTTAACTGAAAGTATAAAATATAGTGAGAAAGGCATTGGGCTGTGTTCAAGAACAGGTTCTACCAATTAGAGACTATATCATTTTAGAAAAAAAAAAAATAAGCTGCAGCTTCCTCATCTGTAGAATGGGAGTATGTATACCCAGAATGGAATTGTGAGGCTTGTAGATTGTCATGAACTTGAATTCGCTAGCCATACTAGTATCTACTGTAAAACATTGTTTATGTCACCAAACCATGGCTGTTGTAAATGCCTTTTATGCTTGCATGGGAAAGGATGTTACATATACAACAAGACTTTTTAAATTCATATTCCACTAAGCTAGAAATAGAGAAATCGGAAAACAGAGTTTTTATTTCCAAAGTGCTTTAAGATATAAGGGTTAACAAAGAAAGTCATTATCTTAAAAGACTATTAAGAACAACATAAATAATTTAGCTTAGTTGTTTCTTTTTTCAAGTACTAAAAGCTCCTGTTTATATGAGCAGTTTTCTACTAAATATACATCAGTCACACCTAGGGACAGAAGGAATTTCCCTGTGAGCCCCTACTTAGTTGCTCTTGGTTTAGTGCAAATTATTGTATAACTTTTAAATCAGAAAACTGCATCCATGAAAGTAGATTTTTAAAATTTCAAATTTGATTCTAGCTGAATGATCTAACTACTGAAAGTGGGTTAGGTTAGACTCTGGAGTGTCTGATATTCTAGAAATGTATAACTCAGCAAAGGAATAATGATTCATTACTCAATTCAGAAAATGCTGAATCAGTTTTTACTATCACTGGGAAATTTTTCATCATATTTCTTACTGCTAATTTCATAACAGGAATAGATGATATATTTTAAGTAAAGTTCTAAGTAATGGCAATAGCAAAAATTTTTATCTCTTATATATTACCCATAAAGTTCACTATTTTTTATAATAACTTTTGCCTCATTTAACTGAATTCTCACAACTCTGTGATGCAGATTTTATCTAGTTTACCAATAAGGGGGGAAAAGGCAAGAGATATTAAGTAAATACATCAATCAAAATATCAGTTCTTAACCAGAGGATCCAGGATATGGGGCCAAAACAAGTACACATATTATTGTGTAGCACCGACATATTCATACACATTTAACAATTTGAATTTTTCCTATTCCAATTCCCTTTATCCACCATCATCGATGGGCTTTCAAATTAATCCAATTGTTTTAAATTAATTCAATAAAAGTTTTCTGGATTTAAATTTTACCTATTGCAAAGGGAGATGCCCTTATGAAAGCAGCTTTTCTGCCCCTTTTTCTATTTACCCATTTCTGTTCCCCTCTAACTTTAAAAACGAATTATAGGAATGAGATCTCCAAGCAATTTAACCTAACTCCTGACATATGCTCTCCTGAATGCACACCATGCCTTGCCTAAACTGTTGATTTTTCTCTCAGATAAAAAGAAGTAAGAATGAAGCAGTTAAAAAAAAAAAAAATGACCATCTCTCTACCCCTACCAGACCCCTTAGTAATCCTGTGGGCAGATCACACAGGAAAGATAACATCTGAAGAGAGAGTCAGCCAGCCTGCACACAATGGTGAAGAATGCAGAACTCACCCTCCTGCTTCAATGATTCACTGAGATTCTTCTCCCCAATCCTCATTTTTCCCTTTAAAAACTGTCATAGCTCAGCCGAATCCTGGGAATTGGTCTAGAAACACAAGTCCACCTTCTCCCCAGATTGCTGGCTTTTCTGATTAAAGCAACTTTCCTTTCCACTGACACTTGCCTCTCAAATCATTGGCTTTTGTGTGGCAAGCAGATGAGCCTGAGTTTGGTAATACTTAGACATCCCTGCATTAAAGATTATACATTTTTAAGTTAAATGATTAATTTCACTTTTTTTCCTATACAGTAAACAAGATGCCTTAAATAAGGATATGGCATCTGAATCTCTTTTATTTGCATTAAAAATAAAATTATTGTCTGGTAATATTTTAGTACCTTAAGATGTGAGCCATTGCGGCCCATGTAGAAGTTCCTACTCTTGCACAATTCAACGGGGTGGTGAGAAAAGCTCTCAGGGAAGCATGTGGTTTGGGAAAGAATTTGCCCTGAAAAAAATGACAGGCATTGAAAGTTGCTCTAATCTGATAACTTCAAGCCCCTGTCTGAACGCATGGACCTTATTAGGCCTAAGAAAAATGGCTAGAGGTCTGTCCACCTAATGTCATGATCATCTTTCTTCTCCTACCTGATAGACAACCACTGACCTCATGTGATATTCCTATAGGACCTTCCCCAGAACAAACTCAATGCTGAATTTTTTAGGGTCTTGCTCTCAGTAGACAGTCTTCTAGTTCCCCTGAAGGAGTGAGCTTATAAAGATTTCAAGTGCTAAATGACTTTTTAAGCCTTTGCGAGGAAGCAATAATAATGGAATTCCAGATAAGACTAAGTGGAGAGAAGCCAACATTGTTGCTAAAAGGACACTGAGAATGGCTTCTTCTATTTCTCTGCAATTCCACCTTGGACACAGTGACTCCAGCAGCGCATTCATGCAATCAGGCAAGACCAAGGATACAGAAACAATTGCATCTAATGTTTTTACTAATGTAGCCATAGATCTTTAATAGGTAACTAATTCTCAATAGTCTTATCTATAATATGAGGGAAAAAAGCATGATGTTGTTACTATAGAATGTGACATCATCATGAATGTGCCTAGAATGTAGTAGTCATTGGGTACTGTTTGTGAATACTAAATTAAACTTGAAAACTAGGTCTTCTGGGAGATGTTCTAAGGCCACTTCATTTAAAAATTTCCATTCACAGGCTAAAAATTCTCACTGTGGCCATGTAACAGTATAATTGGAATCAAATACATTTTTGTTGTTGCTGTTTAAAATATAATTGAATGTATCAATTTTTAACCCACTTCATTCCTGAACAGATACACAGTGACTAAAAAGTATGTGTCTGTATTATTGCTGCAATAACAAATTGCCACCAACTTAGTGGCTTAAAACAACATAACTTTATTTTCTTAGAATTCTGAAGATCAGAAATTCAAAATCAGTTTTACTGGGACTAAATCAAGGTGCTAGCAGAACCATGCTCCCTCTAAAAGCTCTAGGGGAGAATCTAGTTCCTTTCCTTTTCTAGCTTCTAGAGCTGCATCCCTCTTCAAAGCCAGCACTATAACATCAAATTTTTGCTCCCATAATCACATGGTCTTCTCCCTCCTATCTCTGACTTTGATCCTCCTGTGTCTAATTTATAAGGACCCTTGTGATTATAAATTTGGGCTTGCATGAATAATACAGCATAATATTCCCAACTTAAGATCCTACATCTGTAAAATCATCTTTCCTGTATCAGGTAACAAATTCACAGGTTCCAGGGATCAGAACTTGGGCACCTTTTATGTGTGTGTGTGTGTGCATGCATGCACACACATGAAGGAGACCTCATTAATCTACCATAGCATACAATACAGTTATAAAAGATGGCTTAGGCTTCCCTGGTGGTGCAGTGGTTGAGAATCTGCCTGCTAATGCAGGGGACACAGGTTCGCGCCTTGGTCTGGGAAGAGCCCACATGCCGCGGAGCAACTAGGCCCGTGAGCCACAACTACTGAGCCTGCGCGTCTGGAGCCTGTGCTCCGCAACAAGAGAGGCCACGATAGTGAGAGGCCCGCGCACCGCGATGAAGAGTGGCCCCCGCTTGCCGCAACTAGAGAAAGCCCTAGCACAGAAACGAACACCTAACATAGCAATCAATCAATCAATCAATAAATAAATCTTTAAAAAAAAAAAAAAGGTGGCTTAATATAGGAGGAATATATTTGAGGAATACAGAATATTTTAACCCTGGTGCAATGCTTTTTTAAATGTTTTTCTGTTTCTGTTTTGTTTGGAGGTAATTTTGGACTTGGAGATTTACAAATCCTAGATAGCTATTATCCAGTTTCCTTTTATGTTAATATCTTACATAATCATGGGAAATTAATCTAGGCTATGAAATTAACTTTGGTACAATACTATTAACTAAACTATAAATTTTATTTGGATTGCATGACTTTTTCCACTATTGTGCTTTTTCTGTTCCAGAATCCTATCCAGGATCCCACAGTGAATTTAGTTGTCATGTCTCCTTAATCTCTCTAATCTGTGACACTTATCAGTCTTCTCTTGTCTTTCATGATCTTGACTTTTTTGAAGAATCCATTATCTTCACATCTTGGTTGATTAAAAAAACCACATAAAGGACTTCCCTGGTGGCGCAAGGGTTAAGAATCCGTCTGCCAATGCAGGAGACATGGGTTTAATCCCTGGTCCAGGAAGATCCCACCTGCTGCAGAGCAACTAAGCCCATTCACCACAACTACTGAGCCTGCATTCTGGAGCCTGTGAACCACAACTACTGAGCCCACATGCCACAACTACCGAAGCCCGTGCGCCTAGAGCCCGAGCTCCGCAACAAGAGAAGCCACCGCAATGAGAAACCCGTGCACCTCAATGAAGACGCGATGCAGCCAAAAATAAATAAATAAATTTAAAAAAAAACACATAAAGTTCAAATTTTGTATTGTGTAGTTTTACGGGATTTAGATAAATGAATAGAATTATATGTCCACTAATATCTTTCCATACTGAATATTTCTGTCACCCTCATCTTTCCCCCAAGCTGTCCCCTGCAGATAATCCCTGCCCTCCCAACCCCTGGCAACCACTGACTTGTTTGCTTCCCTCTAGTTTTGCTTTATTGTATAGAATCATACAATATGTATCTTTTGGGGTTTGCCATCTTTCATTTCAAACACACACACACAAAAAAAATTTAACAGCAAACCAAGTTACTACATAAATCAATAGTTCTTCTGTCCCTTTTAATAGGAGTAGCATTTTAATGTATGGCCGTATCACAGGTTGTTTATGCATTGGTGGGTTGAAAGATATCTGGATTGCTTCCAGTTTTTGGCATAATTAATAAAGCTGCCATAAACATTCATGTATAGATTTTATGTGAACACAATATTTCATTTCTCTTGGGTAGAAATCTAGAAGAGAGATTTCTGGGTTGTATGGTTGGAATATGTTTAACTTTATTAAAAAAAATAACAGATAAAATTTTTTTAAGATATGGCTGTACTATTTTACATTTTCACTAGCAATGAATGAATGTTCCCCAAACAAAGGTTTTTAATTGAAATAAAGTTCAATTTATAAAGTTTTTCTTTTACATATCATACTTTTGGTGTTGTGTATAACAACTGTTTGGTTAATCCAAAGTCACACAGTTCTTTCTCTTATGTTTTCTTCTAGAAAATATTAGAGTTTTAGGTTTTCAATTAAGGTCATGAACGACTTTGAATTAATATTTGTATTAGATGTAAGCTAAAAATTGAGGACTGTTTTCTTAAAAAATGAACAACTCAATTAGGATATAATACACACACCATACAATTTCCCCACTTGGTGTACAAATGAATGTCTTTTAATAGAGTTATGCAACCATCACTTCAATCAATTTTTGAACATTTTCATAAACCACACAAAGAAACCTCACATTTTGTAACTGTCACTCCCCAACCATGCACCCCTATTGTCTCAGTATATGTGCATATACAATCATGATTTTTTTGTTTTGAGAATTGACTACTGTATCATCATATAATGCCCTTCTTTATCCCGAATAAGATCCTTATTCTGAGTTCTACTCTATCTGATATTAATATAGCTACTTAAGCTTTCTTCTGGTTAGTGTTTGCATGATTATAATCAAGTCTTACCTTTTAATGCAATCCATCAATTCCTGTCTTTAAATTGGTGAATCTTGTTTTCTTTTCTATTGATGTATCACCTATGCCTCTTTTAAACATTTCTTTTATGTATTGTCCTAGGATATGCATTTTAAAATAATCTAAGTCCACCTTCAAATAATATTATGCCACTTCACTTGTAGTAGAAAAACTTTACCACAGTTTATTCTATCTTTATTCTTCCATCATTTGTGTTATCATTGTCACACCTTTTAATATTAAACATGCTACAAACACATAGGACTTAGGCACTCTTTTGCTTGCCATAGTCAGTTGCATTTAGAAAAATTAAATGTAAGGGAAAAAAAGTAAATTTAATTTCATCTTCCATTATTTCATTTCTAGCACTATTCATTTCCTACTATCAACCCAAGTTTCAACTTGATGCCATTCTTTCTTCCTGAAAAATTTTCTTTAACTTTTCTTTTAGGTGTGTTGACAATGAATTCTCTTAATTTTTGGTTTCCTGAGAAAGTTTTTATTTCTTTTTTCTATTTTTGAAAAATGTCCCCCCACCCCAGGTTTTGAGATCTGAATTGACAGTTTTTTGGCAGAGTCATTCATTTCAGCAGTACAGGTGTTGACACATGGTAAAAAATGTGTTTGTTGAAGAGATCAATAAAAAAATTCAAGTTTAACAGATTATTTATATATTATTTTTTAGAGTATATTTTGAATATTTCATATTGAATAATATTCATCTCTTACCACTGGCCATTTCCACTGGACATTTTTCTCCACTTAAATTTTGCTTTTCTGCTACACAAGTAATCAAGACTATGTCTGCAATACACCAAAACATCTGGCTCATTCAAATAATTGAATGAATAGAAACCATAGTTATACAAATGAACAAAAATGTCAATTAGAAAAATCAGTCCAATTGTGTCTCACCATAAAGATGATACAAACAGTTGATTGGCTGATTTTTTCTACTATTCAATGCTTTGCTTTAGCATTATAGTGACACAAGTTGCAAGTGAATGCCTCGAGTCCTTGAGTTAGAGCCAAACATCAATATCTCAGTGAGAATCATTTAGGAAAGAAGCCCATTCACTAAAAATACATGGTGCAGACCATAAGGAAAGATGGACAACTATCCCACCTAGAGATTATGTAACTTTTTTTCCTGAAAAAAAGTGGAAAAAGGTATATGATTTATCCGTAGGAAGGAAGTTCAAAGACAGAACAGATTTGAAAGAAGAAGTTGAGCCCACTGGGCCAATAATCTATATAAAATTCTTTTTATGCCATTTATACATATTTGAATTATACATTTATTTATATAAAAACAACACTTTCAAACGCCTAGTCTATAGACACTCAATAACTTCTAGGCACCTATTAATCTTGCCACCTTTTCCCAGAAATACCTGTTCTGTTTCTCAGTGAGTTATGTCCTTCTTTGGGTAAAGATATATTTTTTCACCCCCATATTGCCAATGATTAGCAAAGTGCTTGGTACGTGGTGACTACAATTCAGCTTTGGTGATGAAGGAAATGGAAAATCATAAGTTATCCAAATTATAGTCAAACGTGGTTGGTAAAGATGTTGGTTAAAAGGCAGCTTAGAAAAGGAGCTATGTTGTCCACTTCTAGTTGGAGGTTTTAGGAAACAGAGAAATCTCCAATTTTAAATTGCCAGGTGCTTGTGTTAACTGAGGATATTAGAATGTAAATACTTCAATTATTTTGCAAATAGTAGTGTAGACTAAACAAGTTAATTTGAGGTGTAGAGCATTGCGGCCTGTGTGCCAAGTCAATCACTCAATATATATGTAGACACACAAAGAAAATAAATGTGCACTAAGTTAGAACTCATCATGCACATAGATGAAAAATCTTGAGGATAGACAGTAACACCAAGACTCAGGAATAAATGTTAAGAACTTCCTCTATGGAAGAACCAAAGCCAAAATAAGGATTAAAGCTGTTTAAAAATAAGCTGTGGAATTTTAATTAAAATTTTGTTTTCTATGCAACCACTTCTTCCCTGAAATGTGAGGAAGAATGCCAAAATTGTGACTTGGCTAATGAACATTGAAAGCATAGTTAGAGAAACAACGGGCTGCAGAAGTCCATGTCTTTACACGCACTAACTAAGATGTGGAGACTTGGTCATCCTCAGTCTACTCATTTATTCATCTAAATTCTGTCTTATTTCAGAATCAATTTAAAGAGTCAGACTCTACAATGTATAGCACACCATAGGGCAACACACAGTAGTGGCTCAGAACATTAGTTTTGGAGCTAGAGTGAGTAAAATTATATCCCATCTCTGCTTTTGTTTAGTTGTGTAATCTTTAGCAAGTTACTTAGTTCTCTTGTCTTTAGGACCATGGGAATTAGCTTAGTATTTTATCTTCCCAAAAGGCTTGTTGTGAGGATTAGATGACAGAAGCTGTCTTATAAAAGCATCAGGCACGTAGTGCTCTGTAGGTGTATATGTGTATTTTTGTAATTATTACAAGGCCATGTAAGATACAAGATAGTCAAAGAACTAAAGAAAACACAAAAGACAAGAATAAGAATATTAGTGACATCAAAAATGAGTTTAAAGATGTATACCCACAATCTTTCTATATGTAAGTCACAGTTTTGATTCTAATCTTTCCAGAACTCAACCTAAAAATCTGGTAAGTTACACTTTTCATTTGGATCATAAAATTAAACAGAAATTAACTATTCAGTGGATAAATAACTGTTCTTGGTGGTGAAGCAGGCTATTTATTCCAAGGTTGCTGACAAAGAGGAATGCTCTAATTTCATGAAGACATCTTTAGGGACATCCTTACAATAGACACAGAGGCTGGCTTCACAGAGATGCTTTTAGAATAAGGTTTTGGGACTCTGATTTAAACCTCATTCAAGCAAAGCCCATTTGTGGAGGACTATGTTACTTAAACTCCACTCTCTGCTTTTTCTGTATGACTTGGGCAATTAAAGGGAAACAAAGGTTAATGCACTGTAATTATCCTGAAGTGGTGATTTTACAGTGGGATTTTTAGGCAAAGAACCTCACTGTTTCATTAGAATTAAACTGTTAGTGGAATATTGTAAATTGTTTTCTTGTGAGTCATGTTACCTAGAGGCCTTTAAATTCCTGGAGTTTTTGCTACCAGATATACTGATAAGCACCCTCAGACACCAAAGTTTTCACTGAAATAGGCTAAATAGAAATCTCTTCATTGTTTCCCTAAGGGTGCCAAAACATTAAATAAATATGACTTGAACTCTCAACATTTTCTCTGAGATAAACTGGGTAGAAACCGCTTTACTCAACTATATTCCCTGTGGATATCAAACAGCAAGAGAATGACTAAGACTTTGTAAATCTAAATTGAATATCTTAGTTGTGTGTTTGAAAACACCCAAAATACCGTTTTGAAAAAATAAACTTTTTTATTAACTTCTCCAAAAAACATTTGATGAGTACGAACTTTAGAGATTAAAAATAACTAAGACTTAATCTTTATCTTCAAAGAACTTGCAGAGTAATAATAATTCAACTCTCTTCTTGTTCAACTTTTCCTGCAGTGAGCAGTGTGAAAGTCTGAATACACATACAATTTGTTGATCATTTTCATATCCCTGATAAAACATTTTTAAGGATAAGGATAGTAAAATGATGTACATCAGATTCACTGATCTGTGTAAATTAGTAGGAGAAAACTTCTGGCCAGAGGGGACTCCTGGCTTTAATTTATCTGATCCTTAGAATGATAAGACATTGGTACCTGTTTTTATCTTCCTCCTGTGAGATGACCTGCTGTTGCTGGGCAGCTCTAAGTAGCATCTAAAGAATGAAGGATACAAAATTTAGAAACATCTTGGTATCATTTAAGTGTACGATGGATGCTTAAGAGAGCAACAATAATAGTACTCAGTAACACTCAGAACATGGTTTAGTCCAAATATAATTTAAATATATACATTTATATTTATATAATATGTATATATTTATATGTTACCCAATGGTCCAGTGGGATAGATCCATTTTTTATCTGGGTTTCAATTTCTTCTTGATTGCCTTGATTTGTCTAATAAGTTTCAAGTAATTGTGACCGTCACCATATCCCCAAACTGAATGGATTTGGCAAGAAATAAATAAAACTTTGATTTTTCTCTTCAAAAAAATATGCTTTTGTGGCAAGGTGGGATAAAAATAGAAAAATACTTTTTTTTCCTACATCTTTTCCTCAGTTTCTTCTCCTACCATAATTATGGCTCTGTTTTGCATAACCTATTACTTCCTACGTATTTCTCTCTTTTTTTTTACTTTATCTCGTTTCTTACCTGATCTTCTTTTTTCCCTTCTTTCTACTTCTATCTTGTATTTTCTTTCTCCAATCAATTTTCTTTACTTCATGTATCTACTCGCTTTCTCCCTTAACTGGCTGTTTGTGGGATTATACTAGTTTACTTTATTTTTTGTGTTATGTTTTAAAATGTCCACTCCAAATAATTTTATATTTCTTCCACTCAATTCAAAAGCTGGGAAATTTAAGCCTTATTATTTTGTTCTAATTTTCTCAACAACTTAAAACATTCTGCTGCTAAGCTAAAATTCCAGATGCTTTGACTAGAGTCCTGAGCTTTCAATTATCTGATGGTGCAATGTGGAGAAACTCTTTGAACTCTCTGGGCCTTAGTTTCTCCATCAGCAATGGGAGTGTCCTGGTGATCTGTAAGATCTCGACAGCTCTAAAATACCATGCATCTATTTAAAATTTTCAATACTTTGTTCCTTTGGATCTTAGGCCTGGGAGAGGAAAACATATGATGTTTTTTCTCACCATTCCAGGTAAAGTGTGGTAATTCTACCCATGATTCAGACTAGACCTACCTAAAATATGGTTAATGGTTTCTCCCAATTAAAATTTTAATTGATTCTTTTCTTTCCTCAGCACTAAAGTTGACCTGGCAAGCTATATGTCTCTATGTCTCTGAAGGACTGACTAGGAGATTTTTTCTTTTTAAATTAAAACATCTTTTTAAGCAAATTCAGGAACTCTAATCTATTATCAAGATTAACTTGCTTAAAGCACACTACTGCCCCACAAACACTGTATTTTTTAGAATAAATTATGTTCTGTTAGCCTGTAGAAACATTCTCGTTTATTTTACAACTGTTGCTGATTAATTAAGGGAATAGTCTGCCTTTGCTTGTGTCCTCCTACAAATTTATTAAAATAGTGATTAACACCTATGTGATGAATGTGAATGAACTAGCATAAAACAATTAATCTTATAGGCTTGTGCCTCACTCTGTGATTCATACATTCCTGAGCATTATGTGAATCGAATATATTCCTGTTACAGTTAGTTATCTGAGACTGAGTTTTTGGGTGAACACCTCTGTGAACAACCTTTGTATGTCTTGGTAGAAGTTTTTTGCCATTTTATTATCCATGTCACAGAACTCATGTGAGTATCACAGAGTCTAAGAGTGGAGTCTGCACAGAAATAAAATATTATAAAATTCAGACCAAAGAGAATAATTATGACTTGCATACTTAGAACCCATAGTGTGTCTGTTACTGTATGAAGAATACTGTCTGTTACTGTATAAAGGGCTGCAGAATGGCCTTTGAAATAATATCATCTACAGACACTGTTAAGACATCAATCACATCACTTTCAAATAACGATTGTTAAATACCATGGGAAATTAATGTCAACAAGTTTAAGAAATTAATACATTTCATTTACTGACCTTTCTTCTTCATAAGTTACTTTCCTCCATAACTAATATTGATAATTATTCCAGTGTATTTCAATGATTATATTTTACTTGCTTCACTTCTCTCTACATATAAATATACATGTGATATGTATGTGACTGTATTTCCATACACTTATACACAAGCACAATAAATCCTCTGGGTACCCTAATCCAACCCTCCTTGCTTGAAAAAAAAGTTAGTAGATTAACAAGTCAAATGTATATAAAGCCTGGGAAAGAGTGTATTGTTTCTATTTTTCTTATGTATTTATAAAAAAAAACCATGTTTCTTTGATAATTCCACAGGAAATTTGAAAGTTTTTTCTTGCACATAAATGGTAGTTGGCTAAACAATGTCAGCTTAACCAAAGTGTATTTCTACATTTAATTGTCTTTAGTCTTTAAGGTTGACATGTGCTTTATTTAAGACCAACACCTAAATGAAACAATAAATATATGTGAGCAGAGAGAAGAAAAAGATAAAGATTTGCAACCCCACACCCCATAAATATCTGAATAATATATTTAGAGTATTATCAGTAAAAATAAAATATTTATGAAGGTATTGAAAATTGCCCCAAAGTTATTGGGATGGGACTTGGGTTGGGTTAATCAAAGTAACAGAAGTTTATAATGAATGATATGGCTATTCTGCATACTAAGCCCTTCATTATCTTTTGTATATGTAAAGATGTGATAAGTAGTGTAGAGTTTGAAATGTGTGTTTTCTTTTCCAAGAAAATCCTTCTGGCAAAGCCATTGCTTGCACTGCTTACATTATAGCTTTCACAAAATTTTTTTTGACCGCTAATTAAATGAGAATATAGCATATGTGTCAGATTGAGTTGGAGCAGAAGAGAATGTCACTATACCTTCAAAGGGTGACAGAATCCTTTTTTATTTTTTCCAGTTAGATTTGTGAGTCACTTTCTTGATTGATTTTTACATAACCTATTAGGTTTTGATTTAGTTGGTAAGAACATTCTGTTTAACACAACCTGAGTTTATATCAATCAGGTTAGCTACTTGGGACATTTATTTATCCACTCATTGATTTGTTTATTCATCCATTAACTTACTCACTCACTGATTTGCCCAATCAGAGAAAATGCTTTGAAATTGAATATGTGGAAAGACTGGATGAGACATCAAAGATGAATCTGAGTGGTCTCTGCCCTCAATTGGTTCACAGTTCACAAGTGAAATGCACACATTTACTAATGAGCACAATGAAGTGTCAAGGATTCCATGTTAGAAATTCACACTAGTTATCCTGATGCCTCAAAAAAGGAAAACCCTTCCTAAGGAAATTATCCTAAAAGAAATTCCATGAAGGAGGTTGTTGTTGATGTGAAATCTTGAACTAGGAGTTGTTGTTTAAAAGTAGGGCAAGACAGTCAAAGGTGTCCTTTGCAGGAGCAGAATGAATAATGGGATTCTGGATGACAACCTTCTCAGGTTTCTAAAAGTTGTAAATTGTTCCAATCCATGGTTTACTGTCTCAAAGCAGAGTTTCTAAAATGGAGGGAAGGAATTTGCCCCCTCCCCCAGGGGACAGTTGCAATCTCTGGAGACATTTTTTTTTTTTTTTTTAATTTATTTATTTTTGGCTGTGTTGGGTCTTCGTTTCTGTGCGAGGGCTTTCTCTAGTTGTGGCAAGTGGGGGCCACTCTTCATCGCGGTGCGCGGGCCTCTCACCGTCGCGGCCTCTCTTGTTGCGGAGCACAGGCTCCAGACGAGCAGGCTCAGTAATTGTGGCTCACGGGCCTAGTCGCTCCGCGGCATGTGGGATCTTCCCGGACCAGGGCTCGAACCCGTGTTCCCTGCATTGGCAGGCGGATTCTCAACCACTGCGCCACCAGGGAAGCCCCTGGAGACATGTTTGATTGTTACAACTGGGGTTGAGTGCAGGGTTGCTACTGGCAGCTAGTGAGTAGAGGCCACACATGCTGCTAAGCAACCTACAATGAATGGGACAGACCTCTTTCCCAGAACAAAGGGTGATCTGGTAAAAATGGCAAGTGTGCCAAGGCTCAGCAATCCTGATTTACAGCCAAAATGTAAGGAAATAGAACTGGTGCAAAAGGAGAGGCATGGCTGAAACTGTTCCACAGAGCAGGAGATAACAGACAGCCTTATAGACTGTGCTAAACAATTTGAAATTTACAGGCAATGGTGGACACCAGAAGGTTTTCACACAATCTCTCCCTCTCTCTCTCTGTCCCTCTCTCTCTCTGTATATATATATGTATATATATATATATATATGTATGTATATATTTATTTTTTAGAAACACCAGTCTGATCTGTAACATCAGCTTTGAGGGAAAAAGACTGAAGGCCGGGCAGGGAGAACAATCATCAATATTAGGTAAATTCTTAAGTGGATTCAGATTTGAATAGACTGTGTGACTTTAGGAATATTATTTATTCAAATTGGGTCTCAGTTTTCTCATTTATAAAATGAGAGTTTCGAACTGGATAATCTACGACCCTATAAGTATTAAAATTCTCTAAAAACTTGTTTGTGGAAAAAATATAATGTCATGAGGACCTGTTCTTTATTTGTATGCTTATATTAACATAAGTTCCATGTGTGCGTGCATGTGTGCACATGCACGTACACGCGTGTGTATGTACCTCTCAACCTCCCTGATTTTAAAACAAGTTTTACCAGGTTAAAAACAGATTACAAAACCAGTTTACTTAGGTGGACTGGTAAAGACTGGTGAGCCCTGATACGTGCTCCTTGTGTATTCTTCTCTAAACCATACATGAATAGAATTCTCATTGTCTTGTCTGAAATCAAGATAATAAACTAAATAATAATTATATTTGTAACTATATAATAATAATAATAACCTAGAAAGTGCATTTTTGTCATGCTAAGACAATTGTCTAGTACATATAAGATCTGGAAGAATTTTTGTGATTTTTTTTTTTAATTTTTTTTATTGGGGTATAGTTGTTTTACAATGCTGTATTAGTTTCTACTGTACAGTGAAGTGGAGTTCTCTGTGCTATACAGCAGGTTCTTATTAGTTATCTATTTTATACATATTAGTGTATATATGTCAATCCCAATCTCCCAATTCATCACACCACCACCACTCCCCCACTTTTCCACCTCTTTGTCCATACGTTTATTCTCTACAGCTGTGTCTCTATTTCTGCCTTGCTAACTGGTTCTTCTGTAACATTTTTCTAGATTCCACATATATGTGTTAATATACTATATTTGTTTTACTCTTTCTGGCTTACTTCACTCTGTATGACAGACTCTAGGTCCATCCACCTCTCTACAAATGACCCAATTTCATTCCTGATATTTACCACTGGTGTGAGTAATATTCCATTGCATATATGTACCTTTTGTGATGTTTCTAAACCCTCATGACCTATGATGTGAGAATTTTTTCACACCACTGGTAAATATCAGATGTCGCTTGTCACTAAAAGAAGTCATCCTATTGTCTGTTGGAAAGAACTTTACTTTACTTTTAAGACATTGTAAAAGACTTACCATTAGAGAATTGTGCCTGTAGCACATTATCAGAAGGAAAACATAATAAGCAAAATGAGTTTGTGTGAAGCAGTATGGAGTCAGGGTCCGGAAAGAACAGCAAGGACTTCAACATCCTGCACAGCTTTTGAGATAGAATTTCAAACACTCATTGTCTAACAAAAGCAGCATGAGACTAAATCTCCAATGGTTTCCTATGTGTGAGGGAGTCATCAGACTGCTAGGCTAGGTAACTTGATTGTAAGAAGAGACATAAAACTCTGCCAACAATACCAGATGCAAGGAACAAAACATGACTGAATAAACATTTATATCACAATGGAGGAATCAGAAGGACCAAATAATATTGTAATTTATCAAGAAGTCAATATTAAAGAATATGACATTGCCAAAACACAAAGCGAAGAATGTCAGAGGAAATGATTTTGCTTTAAAAGTAAAGAGAAGAATGAGAAGGAAGCCAAGTTCCCAAAAGGTAAGGCTCCAAATACCTCACATTTTCCAGCTGCAAGTGCCTATGTTGATATCATAAAATTCATATAGCTTTGTTGTCATCTTCTCTAACCAACCTGGGGAATGTTGATTTTAATGTATGGCTTTGAAAGTGGAAATGAAACACTAAGTTTTGTGGAAATAGCAGAGCAGTTTCAGTTACACTCAGGATGAAAAAAGATGACAGCTGTGGCCTTGAAGCAATTTTTAAAATTCTACAAACTCCATCTAATATATTCTTTGGTTAACCCCTAAACATATCTACTCAGTGGCAAGTTAGTGTAACAAAGTAGCAAAGGGGAAATCTTCCAAAGATAATGGAGCATAGTGACAGGTAAAGCTAGTGAAAGAAAAGCCAGTGAAAATGAGTGAAAGACTCATCCGCAACTGATGAAGAGATAGATAGATGGTAGGGACCCAGAAGAGAGATAAATTAAATGCCGGACCCAGCAGCAGGAAAAAGTTCTTGATACTGAGCACATTTACTTTTCTAATCTCAAATGGCTTTATTTATCAGTTTTCTCGGGGAAGATAACAGGTAACTTAAGCTTGAAAGTACAGTGAATGAAAATGGACCTTGCTGGCTGGGAAACAGGGATGAGGAGGGGAGATTATTCTCCTAGCCTTATTTTTCTCAAAATGGCATTAAAGCATCAAAGGAAAACAGACTTGCCTTGATAGTACTACTCAGTGAAGCAGTGTTTATTTACACCCATGGATTCACTTCTTTATAAGTATAAGAACTAAATTAATATAGGACAGAAATATAAGACACCATATAATGTGTAGATGGAAATATAAAATATACATAAAAATATACCAACATTTGATATGAAAGGAATATGAAAGATAAATTTGATATGAATTGATGAAGAATTTGTGTCATTATTCCTAAAAAAAGTTACTTTTTCGATATTATCTATACTCTACATAGTTATCACTCTCATTAGGCAATACATTTTAATTTTTATAACAAAGCACAGAGTGAATCCTGGTCTGGACAAGATGGAATAGACTCATCTCCCCCTCCTCCTCCCAGCTAAGCTCAATAATAAACCCTGGTAGTAATGCAGGAAGCAGCAGAGAACTCTGAAAGGCAGAGGAGGAAAGTCAGCTGATCTGGGTGCCAGGATTGGAAGACCAACACTATGAAAGGTGATATTATGATGCATCCAATAGAAGATGGTGACCCAGGTCTGATGTTTCCCCACTCCCAACTTAGCAATAAAAGGTGGTTCAGATGGGCTTATGCCTAACCTAGATCAAGAAAAAACATTAAAAACAGGTGAGTCTGACATATCCAGCAAGGAGGATAAATCAATTGAATTTCTATTTACTAGCAATGGATATAAGGAAACCAAAATAAAAATGCAATACCATGTACAATTCCTCCAAAGAAAATGATATACATAGGTCTACATTTAAAAACACATATACAGAAACTGTATACCGAACATCATGAAAGGCTGAAAAAAAAAAAAAAAGAAATCAAAGAAGAGCTAAATAAGTGGAAACATTGTGTTCATGGATTGCAAGTCTCAACATTGTAAAGATGTCAATTCTCCTCAAATTGAATTATAGGGTTAAAGCTATTGCAAGTATTTTTTAAATTATTATTAAGAAAATATGTTGAATTTTGCCAAACATTTTTCTGCATCTAATGAGTTGATCACCTGGTTTTTATCCTTCATTCTATTAATATGATGTATCACATTAATTTATTTTCATATGTTGAAATATAGTTGTGTCCCAGTGATAAATTCCACATGAATTTGGATATGATCCTTATAATGTATCATTGAATTCAGTTTGCTAATATTTTGTTGAGGATTTTTGCATCCATATTCATCAGGGACATTGGTCTGTAGCTTTTCTTTGTGGTGCATTGTCAGGCTTTTAAATCAATGTAATCCTGGCTTCATAAAATGAGTTTGGAATTGTTCTTTCCTTTCCAATTCTTTGGAAGAGTTTGAGAAACTTTGGAATTAATTTTTCTTTAAATGTTTGGTAGAATTCACCAGTAAAACGATCTGGTCCTAGGCTTTTCTTTGTTGGGAGGTTTTTGATTACAGACTCAATTTCCATACTAGTTATAGTTCTGTTTAGATTTTCTATGTCTTCATGATTTGGTCTTTGTAGGTTGTATGTTTCTAGGAATTTACCCATTTCTTCTAGGTTATCCAGTTTTTTGACATATAATTGTTCCAGATAGTCCAGTATGATTCTTTGAATTTCTGTGTCATAAATTGTAATATCTATGCTTTCATTTTATAAAAAGATTTTTTCAACAAATTAGGTATAGAAAGATAGTATGTCAACATAATAAAGGTCATATAGGAAAGTCTCACAGCTAACATCACATTCAAGGGTGAAAAACCTGAAAGCCTTTCCTTGAAGATCAGAAACAATGCAAGAATACCCAATCCCACCACTTCTGTTCAACACAGTACTAGAAGTCCTAATCAGAGCAGTTAGGTGTAAATAAATAAATAAACATCCAAATCAGAAAGGAAGAGAGATCCTAGATATCCATAAAAAAACACATTTAGAACAAAAAACAAATTCAGTAACACTGTAGGATACAAAACCAATATACAAAGATCAGCTGCATTTTATACAGTAACAACAAACTAACTGAAAAGTAAATTAGGAAAACAGTCTCCTTTACAACAGCACCAAAAAGAACAAAACATTCAGGAATAAACTTAACTAAAAAGGTGAAAGACCGATGTACTGAAAACTACAAATATTGATGAAAGAAATTTAAAAAGACAAAAACAAATGGAAAGACATCCTGTGTTTATGCATTGGAAGACTTATTATGGTTAAAATGTCCATATTACTTAGCGCGATCCGCAGATTCAATACAGTTTCTTTCAAAATCCTAATGGTAGGTATTTTTTTACAGAAATGGAAGGACCAATTATAAAATTCATATGAAACCACAAAAGACCACAAATTACTAAATCAATTTTGCAAAAGAAGAGCAAAGCTGGAAGCAATCACACTTCCTGATTTTGAAATACATTAGAAAGCTAAAATAATCAAAGCAATATGGTACTGCATAAAGACAGACATATGGACCAATAAAATGTAATAGAGAGTTCAGGAAATAAATCCACACTTTTATTATACATTCCACTGATCTTTAACAAGGGTGCAAAGAATAAACCAGTGATCCCCAGCCCCCAGGCTGTGGACTTGTACTGGTCTGCGGCGTGTTAGGAACTGGGCTGCACAGTAGGAGGTGAGTGGTGGGTGAGTGAGCAAAGCTTCATCTGCTGCTCTCCATTGCTCCCCATCACTCGCATTACCACCTGAACCATCCCCCATCCCATCCGTGGAAAAATTGTCTTCCACGAAACTGGTCCCTGGGGCCAGAAAGGTTGGGGACCACTGGAATAAACAATGGAAAAGGAGTAGTTTCTTCACTAAATGGTGTTGGTAAATCTAGATATCCAGATGCAGAATTATGAAGTTGGACCCTTATCTTACACTATACACGAATTCAATTCAAAATTGATTAGACTTAAATGCATGATCTGAAACTGTAAAACTCCTAGAAGAGAACACAGGGGAAAGATTTATGACATTGATCTTGGCAATAATTTTATGGCTATGACACCAACAACACAGGCAACAGAAACAAAAATAGGTAAGTAAGACTTCACCAAACTAAAGAGCTTCTGCAGAGCAAAGAAAACAATCACCGGAGTAAAAAGGCAACCAACAGAATGGGAAAAAAAATATACAAACCATATATCTAAGAAGAGGTTAATCTCCAAAACATAAGAAACTCTTACAACTCAATAGCAAATAAAAACCTAATAATGCAATGTTAAAAAGGGCTAAGGACTTGCGTAGACATCTCTCCAAAGAAGACATGCAGTTTTCAATGTAACTAATCATCAGGGAAATGTGAATTAAAACTACGATGAGATATCACCTCATGCCTGTAAGGATATCAATTATCAAAATAACTACCATAACAACAACACAAGACAAGTGGTGGTGAGGATGTGGAGAAATTGGAGCCCTTGCCCTTGTTGATGGCAGCGCAAAATGGTGAAGCTGCTATGGAAAACAGTATGAAATTTCCTCAAAAACTTAAAAGTTGAACTACCCTATGATCTAGCAATCCCTCTCTGTGTATTTATCTAAACTAATTGAAACCAGGGTCTTAAAGAGATATTGGCACTCCTTTGTTCATTGCAGCACTATTCACCATAACCCAAATCTGGAAACAAATTAAATGTCCATAGACAGATGAATGGATAAAGAAAATGTGGCATATACATACAATAGAATACTATTCAGCCTTTAAAAAGAAGGTCATTCTGGATTATGTGACAAATTGGATGAACCTTCAGGATACTATGCTATGTGAAATAAGTCAGGCAAAGGAGACAAATACTGTATGATTCTACTTTTATGAAGTATCTAAAATCGTCAAATTCATAGAATCAAAGAGTGGAATGGTGTTTGCCAGGGGCTGGGGGGAGGTAAAAATGGGGAGTTGCTAATCAAGAGTAAAGTTACAGTCAAGCAAGATGATTAAGCTCTAGAGATTTGCTGTGCAACATTGTACTTATAGTGTACAATAATAGATTGTACACTTAAAATATTGTTAAAAGGGTAGACCTCATGTTGTGTTCTTGCCACAATTAAACACAATTAAAATCAAATTACATTAAGGTGCTTTGGAGACATCAACAAGCTTATTCTAAAATTTACAGGAAAAACTGAACAGTCTTGAGAAAGAAGAATAAAATGAAGATTTACTCCATATAAAATTTAGTCTTATTGTATTGCTTCAGTATCCAAGGCAGTGTGGTACTGGCAAAGGTGAGGACACACAGATTAATGGAACAGAATAGAGAACCCAGAAATACACCCACACTAATTTGCACAGTGCATTTTTCACATGAACTTTTCATAACAGCTTTAATGAAATATAATTTATATACCATAAATTCACCCTTTAAAGTTTACAATTAGGTGGTTTTCATTATATTCACAGAGTTTGCAATCATCACTACTATCTAATTTTAAAACAACTGATTTTTGACAAAGATGCAAAAGCAATGCAGTGGAGGAAGTACAGTCGTTTCAATAAATAAACCTTGACCTAAACATCTTACCTGTGGGAAAATTAACTCGAATCACATCATGGACTTTAATGTAAAATGGGAAACTATGAACTTTTAGCAAAAGAAAAAAATGGGGGAAAATCTTCAGAATCTAGGACTAGGAAAATATTTCTTAGATTTGACAGCAAAAGCATGAGCCCTTAAACTGGACTTCATCTAAATTAAAAACTTTTGCCCAGTGAAAGACCTTGTTAAGAGGATGAAAAGACAAGCTACAGATGGAGAGAAAACATTTGCAAACCACATACCCAACGAAAGACTAATCTCTGGAATACATAAAAACTTGACTCAATTAAAAAAAGATTTCATTAGATAATGGGTAAAATATATGAACAAATATTTCAGTGGCAAATAAACATGTGAAAATATGTGTAATATTATTAGTCATTAGGGAAATGCAAATTACAATAACCATGAGGTATCACTACATAATTATCACATTCGCTAAAATGAAAAATAGTTATAACACCAAATGCTGATGATTGTGTGTAGAAACTGTCTCATTCATACATTATTGGTGGGAATGTAAAATGGTACAACTTCTCAGGTTGCAGTATCTTATAAAACACAGAAACAGACTCACAGACTTAGAGAACAAACTTATGGTTACCAGGGGGGAAGGGTAGGGGGGAGGATAGTTAAGGAGTTTGGAATTGACACGTACACACCGCTATTTTTAAAATGGATAACCAACAAGGACCTACTGTACAGCACAGGGAACTCTGCTCAATATTACGTAACAACCTAAATGGGTAAAGAATTTGAAAAAGAATAAATACATGTATATGTATAACTGAATCACTTTGCTGTACACCTGAAACTAACTCAACACTGGTAATCAACTATATTCTCCAAGGAATTAATGAGAGTGAAAAAAGCCAATCCCAAAATGCACATCTCATATGATTCATTTATATAACATTCTTGAAATAATAAAATAGTAGAACAGGAGAACAAATTGGTGATTGTCAGGAGTTAAGGAGACAAAGGGCAGGAGAAGTGGGTGTGGCTATAAAAGGGCCACGTGAAGAAGGCTTTTGGTTGTGGAACGGTTCTGTATTATGACTATTAACATCAACAATCTAATTATGTTATACTATAGCTTAAAAATTATCACTGGGTAAACTTCTTAAAAGGAACGCGTGATCTGTCTATATTATTTTGGACAGTTGCATAGATATCTACAATTATCTCAAAATAAAAAGTTTAATAATACTAATACTATTACTATTAATAAAAACACAGAATGGGAGGAAATGCAGGCCCTGGTCTTTTCATTCTGGAGTGCACAATAAAGTGGAAAGAGTTTAAACGTGCATAAAAGATACTGAATACAAATAAATTTGAGGTGAGATATTTACTAGAGTAATATAGACCGTTCTGTGAAGTTATCAAGTCACTCCAGTGCCCAGGAGCTGGGATAGAGATTATGACTCATCCTTTACAGACTGGCAACCCTGGCCGAGTCCTTTAGCCTATTTGGAATTTATTTTCTTCATATGTGGAAGAATTATCCACCTGCTCTTCAGTTATCTGGATTACTCAAGCCAAATTATATCGTAGTCCTAAACATTTCAGTTTTCCTTGGCAATTAAATCTTTCCCATCTTCTAACCTTTCTAATGATATGTCTACTCATAGTGGAGCAATAATACCTCAGGGAAATTGAAGATGTGATCTGACACGAATGCTCTAAATTGTTTGAGTATTTGGATATTTAATGTCCATTCCAACAGTATGCCTACCTAAAACCAAGGGTTTAGGTAAAAAAGTTGAAAAAAGACTGTCTTCTCATTGTTAATATTGATTTTAGAAAGTTGGAGCTAAAGGAAATATCAAAAATTATTCATCTTAAACTCTTCATTTTAAATGTATGGAGACTGAAATCCAGAGAGAAAGATGACTGACCCCATATCCCACATATTTAATGGTCCAGTAAGATAGAACAAGGCACGTCTTGTATTAGTTAGGAAGCTCCACTCTCTCTTATCTGAAACATCTGGAAAACATACCCATCTATGCCATGGCAAGAGATAGAGTGAATTATGTAACACTTCTTACATCCTTTCTATTGAACAGGCATGCCTCACTCTTTTCACATTCCATTGGATAAAACAAGTAACACTGCCATTTGGTCTAACCAAGGGGATAAATAACTTCAACCCCTCCTGTGTCTACTTGGAATGGATAATGGAATCTCGCTGGAAATGCGGGTGATGAGAAAGACTGTTCGAGACCCACTATAAGTGAGAAAACGTTATAGACATGGAGTGAATCAACTAAAATTTATTTTGTATCTAATTTACCTTTATATTTAGTCTGCTATAACAATTGCATAAGAGTGATTTGTTAAATTACATCCACATGATTATATCCATAATGATTGTCTTTCATTACCAAGCAAAATTCATCACTTTCTGACAAGTAAAATTCTTGACTTCCTCACTGTACACAAAAGTCCCAGTTCCCAATCCTGGCATTCATCATTTCCTGACTGAACTTCACGTCTGCTATGCCAGTGGCTCATCTGTCTGTAGCAGGTTTTCTCAAACTCAGCAGTATTAATATTTGGAGGTGGAGGGACTTCCCTGGTGGTCCAGTGGCTAAGACTCTGTGCTCCCAATACAAGGGCCCCGGGTTCCATCCCTGGTCAGGGAACTAGATCCCATGTGCCGCAACTAAGAGTTCGCATGATGCAACTAAAGATCCCACATGCAACAGTGAAGATCCCGCATGCCACAACTAAGACCCAGCACAGCCAGGTAAATAAATAAATAAATATTTTAAAAAAATTTGGAGGTGGATAATTATTTGGTTTTGCAGAGGGCTGTTTTCTGTTGGAGTGCCAGCTCCTTTCTTCTCTGTCAACTGCCATTTGAAAACTTTCCTTTCTTCAAGATCTAGCTGAAATCCCACCTTCTATAAGTAGATATTAAGATGTCTCCTGTTTTCTTACTTTTTTCTTCTGAGAAAATTTCAATTTGTAATATTTTTCTGGTTTAAAAGTTGCTTTAACTTGTTCACTTATCATGATACAATAATTCTATGATATTTGTTTATTACGGCACTATTTGCAATAGCCAAGGCATGGAAGCAACCTAAGTGCCCATCAATAGATGAATAGATAAAGAAGATGTGATACATATATACAATGGGATATTACTCAGCCATAAAAAGAATGAAATAATGCCATTTGCAGCAATGTGGATGGACCTAGAGCTTATGCTATGTGAAGTAAATCAGACAGAGAAAGACAAATATCATATGATATCACTTATATGTGGAATCTAAAAAAAAATGATACAAATGAACTTATCTACAAAACAGAAACAGACTCACAGACATAGAAAACAAATTTATGGTTACCAAAGGGGAAAGGGGGTGAGCGATGTTAGGAGTTTGGGATTAACATATACACACTACTATATATAAAATAGATAACCAAAGAGGACCTACTGAATAGCACAGGGAACTATATTCAATATTTTGTAGTTACCTATATGGGAAAAGAATCTGAAAAATAATATATATATATATATATAAAATTGAATCACTTTGCTGTACACCTGAAATTAACAAGACATTGTAAATCAGTTATACTTCAATTAAAAATAAATAAATAAAACAAAATACAAAGAAAGCAATTCCCAGAGAAGTTAAGGAACTACAAGTATTGCACAAACTGTAAATGACAAACTATGCTTTGTAACCTTATCCACAATATTAAGATGCCGTGCTAACTCCATGGAATTTCTTCTAGTATATTCCCTACCTTAGTTTTATTATCACTGATGTTTATATGGATGTTTATTCTGCTTCCATTAGAGAGAGAATAGTACCTGAATTCCATTAGCACCTTTGGCTTTTTATATAAACATTTTATGTAGTATAAAATAGTATTTATTAATTGATTATTTATTTGGGGTCAGAAAGACCCTTGCAAGAGGCAGTTTAGTTCTCATGGCAAAACCCTATAACTAACCAACTAGTATTAGCCTTATTTTAGATATGAGGAAACTGCGTCTCAGAGATTAAGTGGAAGGTATTTGACAGGGTTTGGACTGTAGCCCAGGCTGATTGAATCCACAGCACGTTTCCAGCTACTACCTTTAAAAAAATAAACAAGAGCTGTGTATTGCATTAATTTCATTCCTGTTGCATTAATTTGGGCACGCTTGTACAAGGCCAAGTACACCTGGCGGCCCGCACACAAATCAGCACAGCCTGTCATGATGTGGCAGACTCACCTTCTCATGTCAAACTGTCATGTTCCAGTGGGAACCTTCAGGCCCTAGCATTTTCTATCTGTGGCTCTTTGAAACATTGTTTTTTAACTTTTACTCCAATGATGGAACTCTACTCAACCCCTAGAAAAATGAAATCAACAAATAAAAAATGCACTGTCAAGAATATATATTAGGATGTGAGTTGAATCCTTTTAAATTGACTGTGTATATGTCACTTCTTATTATGGGCCATTCCTATAGTGGCGAGGTGCTTGTGACTCAGAAGTCCTCCCTGGGTTTCCTGAAACCCTATAGGCACATTTGTTTTGAACATTTGTTCAAATGTTATAGAACATTTGTTTTGCCCCTGGATTAGGAGGCTTATGCCTCCCTAGATCCCTGAATCTGCATTCTACAAAGATTCCATATTCTACACAAAAGATAGACTTATTAATTTAGCAAAATCAACATTGTTCCCCTGACTTCAAAATCAGAACATATTGTCTGACATGGGTGATGACAAGACAGAATATTTGAAATTAGAACTTTCCTGAAAGAGTAATTCACCAACAGTTGGTATAATTATAGATGCTTGTTTTACAAGGTTGAATTAAGCCAATACATTCAAAACATTTGGTTTCTAAATATAAATTCAGTTTAGAAACCAAAACTCTCTTAAAAGACTTTGATTTTTATCCTATAGTTACCAAGCCCAGAATAGTTAATATTTCCAGATGACTTAACCTCTCTGTGACTTGGTTTCCTTTTCCGTTATTGATTCTGCATATGGTAGAGATAAATATTTAGAATTAATGATCCAGAGAAGAGCCTGCACTTTCACTTCTAAAATTGTCCTTTCTGTTCTGATGGAACTATTTGAATACCCTCCAAGTCTCTTCACAGTGTGAATTCATCCAAGACCTCAGGACATTTTCCTTCTTTAGATAAACGCTGGGCCAACCTGTAATGCTTCTCCTTCTCTCACACTCTATCAAAGGGTTGCTGAATTTGTTCACAGAGGAAAGTTTTGCAATGTGGGGAGATAATGAGCCTTGTTCTCTAAGACTCTAGTACCCAGTCTCACCCATGCTCCCTCTCTCTCCCTTCTGTTCCTCAGGTGCTGCCCCAGATCTTGCATCCAGGGCTGGAAGAGCACATTGCTCTTGCCAAAACAGTGTGTTGGCCGCTGCCATCACACAGGTGGCAGTAGAGAACTAAGCTGAAGCCAGCAGCCTTTGCTGTTCCATTTTCACAAGCCTGGTGCTGCAGCCCTGAGAGCCCCAGGACGGCCATGGCAGCAGAGGGCTGTGTGAAAGCCCTGCTAACTAGAGACGAGTGCCATCGTGCTCGTACCAGCCCAGCCTGGAAGAGTTCTAAAGGCAAATAAATTGTCTGAGGTGCAGTCAATGTGACCGGTTGAGCCAATTGCGCTCTGTTGCTTCAGCAAGCATTTATTTTCTTTTCTATATCTTAACAATTTGCATCAATTTTTTTCTAAATAATTTATCACTCTACTGCATTTTCTTATCTCTTTAAGGAACGTCATCGTCTTTTCAGGGAAATTGCCTTTCCAAGAGGAAGGAAAGGAAGAAGGAAGGGAGGATGGAAGAGACAGAAGCAGTCAGAGAGGGAGGGAAGGAGGGACTGGCCATTCATTCATGCTTATATTCAAAACATTTATTAAGTAAATAATACACCTTGACAGTATAATGTTCTTAAAACGTTAACAGTAAAGTTGAACAAATCCTGTTGGTAGTCTGTTGTCTACCAAATAAATGTCACATGTCTTGACAAAGAATGGGATGTATATTTAATTCAGGATAGTGTGTATCTCTGGCTCCAGCCTTTCCCACAAATACTGCACCATCCAGCCTGCAGGACTAAGGATCTCTCCATGTACCTCATCCCAGTGCTCTGTTTTGTGCCTGTAACCTCTGTTCTTATAATGTGCCCCCCTGCCTACAGTGCCTGGCACCTAGCTTACCCTTAAAATAAACACTAAAGCTGTCTCTTCGATGAAGAACTTTATCTAGTACAAGTTATTTTGGTTTTCATCACTTCCTTATATCCCTTCTTATACAACAGCCATGAGAGATTGAGTTCTTTGTCCGAATTCATTACTGCATTGTAATGTTATACTTTCACAGCCTTGCCAAGTGGTGGTGTTATTCTGCAGTCCCTGTTACTTTATGAATCCATGCAACATGCTTTGCCCAATAGAATATTACCAAGACTTAACACAACTAGAGGCTTGCGATGTGCTTGTATGGTGGGATTGGCCCTCTCGTGCTCTGTCATCACCATGAGGAGATATACCCTGGATCATCCTTTGCCTTTCAACCCAGATAGGACACACGAAGCACACCAAAAGCTGAGGTGTAGTCTGGAGCCAAGCTTTGCTGGACCAAGCCTAGATCAGCTAACCCCCAACTAACACACACACTGAGGAGTGAAAGAAATAAACATAGGCTGTGTTAATTCTTTGATATATTGTGGTTATTGTAAATCAGCTTTATTATGGCAACTCAACTGATAAAATGTCCCTCATTGATTGAGAACTCAGTTGATACTTTATTTACCTGCATCTTGATAAATTCCTGTTAATTGAATTAAGTAAAATAATGATACTCCCATTGTGATGGATATAAAAGTGACTGGCATATGTGTTATGTCTTCAAGAATCTTTTTTTTTTTTAAATTTTATTTATTTATTTATTTATGGCTGTGTTGGGTCTTCGTTTCTGTGCGAGGGCTTTCTCTAGTTGCGGCAAGCGGGGGCCACTCTTCATCGCGGTGCGCGGGCCTCTCACTGTCGCGGCCTCTCTTGTTGCGGAGCACAGGCTCCAGACGCGCAGGCTCAGTAGTTGTGGCACACGGGCCCAGCCACTCCGCGGCATGTGGGATCTTCCCAGACCAGGGCTCGAACCCGTGTCCCCTGCATTAGCAGGCAGATTCTCAACCACTGCGCCACCAGGGAAGCCCCTTTAAGAATCTTGTCAGGTAGGACACATAAGCCATACACATATGTAGATAAAATGTGCAGAAGAATGTAATGTGTCATGGGATTCCTCCCAGTCAAATTTTCCAGTGTGATTAAGGAAGTTTTTGTGAGTATATGAAAGCATCTGAGTGAAACTTTGAAAGCAGACAGAATTTCAGCAATCAGAAAGAAAATAAATGTTGTAAAGGATGGGACTAGGCATTCTAGAAAAATGGAAGGGCTTTTATAGACAGATACCTTAAAAAAAAAACTCAAGGGAAGTCATTCAATGAAAATTCTACTTGTGCTAGTGTGTGGAATAAATAAAAGTATCATGGAACAAAGATGGCAATATGGATTGACCATCCCAGCATTGTTAGTTTAAAACAACAACAAAAAAATGATTTCCTTCATTAGGGCAATGAAGAGCCATTTCAGTTTTCTGAGAAGGTGAGTGAACTCATTCTTTATGTATTGAGATAAAAGAGTTTTAGGCATGACACATGATATTAGGCTAAAATTCTCTGTGGAAAGTAGAAGAGAAATACAAATTCAAAAGCATCAAGATATTTAAAATTTCTGTTAATGAAGAAAAGCATATTCATATTTTAAATGTATAGATAGCAAATTACTATGATATTCAGAGTCTATTACATGGATTTTAAAAAGTGATGTAACAAGTTTTCTTTGTTTTTTTACAATGTCAATTTTTACAGTGTGGATGTTATGTCCTTGCAACTAATTAAACTATAGTTGAAACATTTTAGGTATAAACTTATTTTCTGTAAGGGAATATGGTACTATCAAAAAATTAGGGTGTAGTAAAACGAAAAGATTTGAAGACCACCACTTGTCTCTTTTACAAAGGGATGAAAAGACATGAAACTATTTTCCTTGTCTTATAAATTTTGGAAATGCTATATGAACAATGCATCCCCTGCTTTTACAATGTACATTAGCATTTTTAAGTTTACAGAAGTTACTAAATTTATTTGACCACAGACCTTCCTCCTGTTTTTTTGTTCAAATGATGATTATTAATATTCAGTGCAGGCGGTTTTCTATAGGGTACAATCCAAAGAAACATTTTAAAGTGTATGGGATCAACAATTACTTAATCTGGCTATATATGGTTGAAGATTACATTGGGGGTTTGGGACAAAAAACAAATATTTCTAACTCCTACAATGCTTAAAAGTTCATTGTAGTCCTAGAAATATTGATTGATAACACTTTGGAATTTTGAATACCTAGTTAAGGATGAGCTTTATGAAGTAGAAACAGAGAAGCCACATGTTTCAGAAAACAACATTAAGATTAATTTGATCAGTAAAGGAAAAACAGAGGAGAAATGACTGAGGCAGGGAAATGAAGGAAGTTCCTGCAATAAGTATGTTGAGAAATAATGATTTGAAATAAAAATGGTTTGAGGAGAAGCAAAGATAAAAATTAGGAATGCTATTTGGGTCACTGATATTTTTAAAGGAGTTACAATTTTTTTTCAGCTGGTTTGTGAGCCAAAACAATTCCATTTTCCCAAAGCTTAAGACTCCAGTTGTTACAAACTCAGGTCTGGCTACTCACCGCTGGAAAATCAATACCCGAGAGAGAGGCAGTTGTTGGTAGAAAGGAAATTTGCTTTTAATCAGAATGCTGGCAATCTGGGGAGAAGGCAGACTCAAGTCTCCCAAAAATCAACTCTGAAGATTCTGCTCAGCCATGAAAGATTTTAAAAGGAAAGAGGGAAGTAATCTCAATCATTGAGATGGTGGGGGGTCAGAGTCCTCACCGTCCCCCACTGTGTGCAGGCTTGTTGACTCCTTGTGATCTTTCTTTAGATGTTATCTTGTTCACACAGTTTGTTTGGGAGATTTCTGAAGGGGAAACTAGGGAAGAGGTCTGGTCATCTGTTCATTAAGTATTCTTCATTTTTACTTCTTTGATCTATGGAAAGAACCAACAGGTTGGGTAAGGTATTGTGTGATCAAAAGATGTGAAACGTGTACTAGGGCAAGAGATGAGTAGAGCAAGGGGGTGCCTGATTTAAAAGTTAGTTACAATGTATCTTTGCTTAAAGTGACAAGAAAAGGGGCTTCCTGCTGAGGGCGGTTTCTTGCTGAGGGTGGTTTCCTGAAAAAAGCAGCTTACACAGTTGTTTGGTAACTAAAATATCCTCTAGTTAATATCTCTGGAATGTAATTCAGAGTAACTTTTCTAATGAAGGAGATATAAATCATATGTATGTGCTTTAAAATTAAATATTATGTTCCAAATTATTTAAAATATATTTATTTTTTATGATGGAACTACAGAAACATGTAGATATGGAAAATCATAAGTAAAGCAACACAACAGATAAACATAACAAGAACAAAGAAAGAAAATCCAGGGAACATAAGAACACTTAAAAAAATCAAATTGTACCTTCAGAAAGGTTCAAAAGGCTTTATTTCACTATTTTCTAGATAGTAAAATAAAACTTTAAAAACAGAAGGAAAGGGACTTCCCTGGTGGCGCAGTGCTTAATAATCCACCTGCCAGTGCAGGGGACATTTGTTTGATCCCTGGTCCAGGAAGATCCCACATGCCACGGAGCCATTAAGCCCGTGAGCCACAACGACAGAGCCTCCCCCTTAGAACCCATGAGCCACAATTACTGAGCCCGTGTGCCACAACTACTGAAGCCTGCGTGCCTAGAGACCGTGCTCTGCAACAAGAGAAGCCACCGCAGTGAGAAGCTCGTGCACCACAACGAAGAGTAGCCCCTGCTCGCTGCAACTAGAGAAAGCCCACGTGCAGCAACGAAGACCCAACGCAGCCAAAAATAAATAAATTTATTTAAAAAAAAAGAAGAAAAATAATCTATGAAAAATCAGAGAATGAGAAATTAAAATTATGATTACTTACATTAAAAAATTTGTTAAGACTCTTCATCAACTAACTCTCAAGTTCTTTGAGACCCCTCACCATCCCTCACTCCACCTTTCTAACAGCCCCCTTCACCTTAGGCACCAAAGTGCTTATTCACACCTCTTTGTTGATATTTTTTACACTCCTACATTTTATAAAGCAGCATTCTCTTAGATTTCCTTCTGCTTCTCTAATTTCTCATGCTCTTCTTCTTTGGTAATTCAAACTTATTTTCCCTACCCAGTATAAGTATTAACATCCCCAACTTTATGACACAGTTTTCTCTCTTTCAGTAGTATCTTTTCTCTTTAGCTCTCAGACTTTCTACCTTAGGGTATATCAACTCACCAGTCCTCTGTAATAATACAGTCCACAGAAATTTGGTTTCCTTTTCCTTCCACAATACATCACGCTGGTCCATCACCTTGGTGATATTAGGCTGATTGAACCTGGTGAGCAGAAAGCAGTAACACTTCTAGACATAGTGGTAAGATATTTGCTTCTAAGAAAGTGGGAAATAAATTCCATAAAAATTCAGGGGGCTTCCTCCTCAGTGAAATTTCTAAGGATCCAGTGAGGTAGAGCACACCAAGTTATTTCTTCTAAGGTGAAGAAGAAATCTTCTGGCATCTGGCCCCTTCTAAAAGCCAAAACAAGGCAAAACATCTACTGGACCTCTTTGGATTTTAGAGGCACCATATTTCTCATTAGGGTGTGTGACTCTGGTCCATTTACCAAGTAACTCAAAAACCTGCTAGTTTTTTACTGGAGCCACTTGATATATGATAGAGATGGCCTCTACTTGGGTCATAGGATCCAGCAGATCATATGGTCATATGGTGTTTGAAGGGACAATGACAGATAGGGATATTGCATGGTGCTTTCTGCAGGCCCCTATGGGTGAACAACAGCATACTCCTTTAGTATTTTGGAGCAAAGCCTTGACATACTCTGGATAACTACTCTCCTTTTGAGAAACAGCTCTTGGGTTCCTAGTGGGCCGTTGTAGAGGTTGAACACTTAACCATGGGCCACCAAGTAACCATGTGATCTGAGTTGCCTTTCATGAACAGGGTGTTGTCTGATCCACCAAACTATCAGTTTGGGCATGTACATCAGCACTCCAATAGCACTTGAACAGGCACTGAGTTACCTATTAAATTACATGAAGAAGTGGCACAATTTCCCCTTATCTTCTCTCTCCCAGCCTGTCCTAAGGCCTCATGAGGAGTTTCCCACAGTCTGTTGACAGAGAAAGAGAACACGGGTTTTATTTACAGATGTTTCTGCACTATAGGTAGGCACCACCCCAAAGTGGTGCCCATTTCTTGGACATCCCTGAAGGACAGAAATGAAGAGAAATCCTCCCAATAGGTTGGACTTTAAGCACACTTGTCTTTGTTTTTGCTTTTGCCTCAAAGGAGAAATGACCGGGTACAACTTTGGTAGCTGTGGGAGGAGGTGAAAAAGGCAAAGCATCTTCAGGAGACCAAGGTCAGTACACCTAGAAGAGTCACAGATGCTGGCTATAGGGAACAAAACTACACAGGCACTCAGGAAGCATGTACAGGAATGATAAAAGGATCCTAGGGGATATGGGCAGAGTAATGACAGTGTCTTCACCAAGTACAAATCTTATTTTATTACTTTTCCTGAATGTAACACAATCTACAGGACTTAGTCTATTGAAGAAGAAAAATTTAAACCACAGATTTTATATATATTTCTATCATATACCAAGTTCCCATATATGTGTGGATCCATCTATCTACATGTTTTTCCTGTCACAAATGTGACACTGTTTTAATTACTGTAGGTTTAAAATGCCTGATAGCATATATCTTCAATAAAGAGTCTTCACCTTCAAAATTATCTTGTCAATTCTTGAGCCTTTAATTTTTCATATGAATGCAAAGGTCAATTTCTCATTTTCACTGCACTGTGCTATTAGGATTTTAATAGGAATGCCACTGGATTTGTAGATTAATTGACATCTTTGCAACACTGAGCCTTCCTATTCATACACATTGCCTTCTATTTCACTTATGCAAGTGCTCTTTTATTTTTTTCAACAGTTTGTACCATCATCTCTAAGAACATCTTGTTTCTATCTTTTTAGATTGGTTTTAAATACTAAAGTTTTGTTGCCATTTTGAATAGTTTACCTTTTTATAATGAGATTTTACTTCCTTTGTGGTATTGTATACAGATGGTATTAATTTTTTTTTAATTTTATTTATTTATTTATTTATTTATTTATTTATTTATGGCTGTGTTGGGTCTTCGTTTCTGTGCGAGGGCTTTCTCTAGTTGTGGCAAGTGGGGACCACTCTTCATCGCGGTGCGCAGGCCTCTCACTATCACGGCCTCTCTTGTTGCGGAGCACAGGCTCCAGACGCGCAGGCTCAGTAGTTGTGGCTCACGGGCCTAGTTGCTCTGCGGCATGTGGGATCTTCCCAGACCAGGGCTCGAACCCGTGTCCCCTGCATTGGCAGGCAGATTCTCAACCACTGCGCCACCAGGGAAGCCCGGTATTAATTTTTAAATGTGGATTTTATATAGCAATTCTCATGAACTCCTTGATTATTTCTAATCGATTATAAATTCTATCAGATTTTTAATGTAAATACAATATTATCTGTAGGTAAAGTGATGTAGCTTCTTCATTTCCATTTTTATATCTCTTGTTTTTCTTTGTTTATTTACTTAAAGAACATTCAGAAGTTTGAAATTAAGTAGGTTTAGATTACTCTCTTCAATTCCCACTTAGCTAAGGATAATTTTTACTGTGAATGGGTGTTGGTTCTTATTGAATTATTTTTATATATCCATTGAAATACTTGTATAATTATTCCTCATAAGTATATTAATGTGGCTTTACATTAATATATTTTTAAATGGTAAACCATTATTTTCTGTTTCTTCAGTGAATCTTACTTGGCATTTTAAAAATTCATTAATTTTCATGACAATTTATTTACAAATTTGTCATTATGCTTTAAATTAGACAATAAACATTTATTGTTCTGTTTTTAAAGCAAAGTGATTTTGAAGAATAACTAGCAAACAGAAAATTATACAAAATATTAGTATATACATCTCATTAAATTTTCATAAACACACCGATGCCATCACCACCCAGTTCAAGAAACAAGACAGGACCAGAACCTCATATCTCCTTTTGTTTTTCATTCCATTCAGTATCCCCTTCATGGAGAATCACTATGCTTATTTTTAACATCAAGTATTAGTTTTGCCTTCATTTTTTAACTTAATAAAAATATTTGTAGCACATGTTTTTATCTCATGCCTGGCTTCTATTATTCACCCTTATATTTTTAAGATTCATTCATTCTTATACTTTGGAGATGTAATTTGTTCACTTTTATTTTTGTATGAATATACATTGAATGAGTATATTTCAATTTATTTATTTTACTATGATAAACATCTGAATTACATCTAGTTTTTGGTCATTACTAAAATATAAATATTGCTGCTGTATTTTTGTCTATTTTTCACTTAGAGGTGAAATTAAATGAGCAGATCTTAAGTGTATTACTCAAATAACTTTGATAAATGTGCATCCCACAGAACCAACACCTCAGTTGTAATATAGAACATTTTCATCAGTCCTGAAAGTTTCTTGTGTACCCTTTCAATCAATTCCCCCTTGATGGACAACCACTCTTCTGATATCTACCAGTATAAATCATTCCATCTATATTTAAACCTTTTATAAATAAAATCAGAGTAGGTACCCTTGTGCCTGACTTCTTTCATTCATCATGTTTCTGAAGCTCATTCATGTTATTACCTGTGCAGTTCCTTATTTTTTTTTCCATTGCTGAGTAACATTTCATTGTATGACTATACTTCAATTTAGTTATCCATTCTACTCTTGGTTATTTCATGTTTTGACTATTGTGAAATAAGCCACTACCAAAATTGTATGTGTGTGATTTTAAAATATGCTTTTATTACCACTGAATAAATTTAAAAGGGGGAATATCTGGATTGAGGTGCAACTGACTGTATGTTGTGTTTAATTTTATAAGAAAGTACAAACCATTTTCAAAAGGAATTGTACATAATTATATTCTCACCAGTAATGTCTGAGACTTCAAGATTCTCTATATCTGTACCAATATTTGCTGATGTTAGTGTGTTAATTTTAGTTAGTATTTTGCATTTTTCCACCTCAAAGGTATAAGGATATTCTACTGTTTTATACCAGAAGGTTTATAATCCAAGCTTTCACATTTAAGTTTATAATCCATTTCAAATTAATTTTTGTGAATGGTATAAAGTAAAAGTTAAGGTTCATTATTTTCCACACATTTATTTAGTTGCTCAATATCATATGTTGAAAAGAATTTCCGCAATGATTTATCTTGACACTTTTGTTGAAAATAAATTGGTCTGTTGGGATTCTGTATTCTGTTTCGTTAGTCTTTGTTTCTATCTTCATTGCTGTAGCTTTGTAGTAAGTGCTGTAATCAGGTAGTGTAAGTCCTTTTAATGTTATTTTTATTTTTCTTCATTGTTTTGGCTAACCTATTTCCATTGTATTTTCCTGTAAATTTTTAGAATTACATTGTTAACTGTCATCAAAACAAGCAAACAAAGAAATCAACCAAACAAACCAAACTCTGCTGAGTGTTGATAGGGATTGCATTGAATTTAGGAAGAACTACATCTTAATAAGTTTATATCTTCATTTATTTAGATTTTCATAATTACTCAAAATACTTTGTTGTTTTTCATGTACAATTTTACAAACCTTTTGTTAAATGTATTTTAAGTACCTTATGCTTTTGATGTCATAAAATGTGTTTTTATTTTATTTTCTAATTTTTTGCTGATAGTGTAAAAAGATAGAATTGATTATTCTTTTAAAGTTTCTTCACAAAGTACACTGAATGAAAAAAAAATGTAACATCTTTGTTGGGGAATGATTGGCATACAATAAACTGCACATATTTAAAATGTACAATTTGATGTTTTGATATATGCATACACCCACGAAGCCATTGCCAAGATACATTACCCCTAAAAGTTTCCTTATTCACCTTTCCATTCCCTGCCTCTCCTGCCACCATGTCCCACTACTCCACATATAACCACCAATTTGCTCTTTTGTCACCGTACATTACTTTGTACTTCCTAGAATTTGATATGAATGAAATTGTCCAATACGCATTAGTTTTTAATCCTGCTTCTTTTACTCAGCCTAATTATTTTGAGATTCATCCATGTTATTGTATGTATAAGTAAATCCTTCTTTTAGGTTGCTAAGTAGTATTTTGTTGCACATGTATATCATAATTTGTTTAACCACTCAGCTATTGGTGGGCATTTGGGTTGCTTCCCAGCTTTTGGCTACAACAGATAAAGCTGCTATGATCATTCATGCAGAAGTTTTTGCATAAACATATGCTTTAATTTCTTCTGGGTGGATACTTAGAAGTGGAAGAGATGGATCCGATTGAAGATATACATTTAACATTTTAAGAAAGAGCTAAGTTGTTTTTGAAAGTGCTTGTAACATTTGACATTTCTGCCAGAAGTTTATGAGAGTTTTGGTTCTTCCTCATTTTTCTTGCTGACGTGAAGTTTATCCATTCTATAGATGTGAGTGGTATCTCATTAGTTGTTTTAGTTCATATCTTCTTAATACTGGTGGTATTGGACACTTTTCATAGGCTTATTTGCCAATTGTATATCTTCTCTGGTGAGGTGTCTGGTCAAATATTTTACCTGGTTTTTTTTGGGGGGGTGCATTTTTAATTGAATCCTTTTCCTTTTGTTGGAGAACTGTATTTATTAACCCAGATCTAAATATTTGATATATCCACTACTACTGATCTCTTGCTGCTCCCAAGGCACCTCAGTGGACAGTTGGGTAATATAGGTATGTATTACTATACATACTTACAATACATACATACACCTGCACATTTATACATTGTGAACACATTTAAAAAATTTCTCTTTTTTATTTTCTATTCTCTATTTTCACAGTAAATAGAAGTCCTCTTTGCAATGTCACCTTAAAAAAAAAAAAAAAAAAACCTCAATTCTCACACGTTATCCTGTATGTTTTTTGCAAGGGTGCATCTCCTCTCTATACAAACATTGTGAAATCTCTCCCAGCACCCTATAACAATGTCGTCACAGTTTGAATCATTGTTATACTGAAAACATATTATACCACAGAGATATCTAAAACACTTAAAAGTAGACTGAAAATATAATGTGAGTAGGAAAATGGATTTTTAAAATATGATGTAATTATTATCTTTTCAGTAACCAACTAGTGTCAAAGTAACAGATTCAGCCTCAGTTGATACCTGATTGATCCACTTTTGGGGACAAACTGATTGTGAACAATGGAAGATTTAACTTTTTCCTGAATAAAAGTTTGCCTTAGTTTTGTTCTTTAAATGTCTTCTTGTCTCTGCTTTTTAGTTCTTATTTCAAGCATTCTTCAAAGATATCACTTGTGTCCCCAGTGTTTTAGATGCAGTGCAAATGGGCTGCAGACTCTCCAGCTCACCAGTTCTCCAAACCTGCTTTTTGATGAGCTAACAGGTCTATTTTATTACACTTTGGAAATTTATACTCAACAAGAAGAATGTTTAGTAGCTTTGGAAAACAAGCCCATCTCTAATGTCCAGACAACGTACCATGTTGTTTCTGCAACTTTGGGGCAATTGCCACAAGACTCCACTTACCTTAACCCATTCCTGCATCAAATATAATTCCAAAATCTTTTCTTAATATCATCTAAATCACATGTGGATGAGACTCCAGGTACAACTCATTCTGTGCAAAATTCCTCTCTTTCTGTGAAACTATAAACCTAGACAAGAAGTTATCTGCTTCCAAAATACAATTATGGGACAAGCATTGGATAGACATTCCCATTCAAAAAGAGGCAAGTTGGAAGAAGGAAGTCATGGGTCCCAAGCAAGTCTGAAATCTAGCAGGACAAATTCTATTATATTTTAAGTCTGGAAAATAATCCTCTTTTGTTCCAGGCTCTAATAAAAATGTTAGAACTAAAAAAATAAATATTCAGCAAAGTTACACAGTACAAGATGCACACAAAATTAGCAATATTTCTATATTCTAGTAGCAGGCAAGCTGAAAATGTAATTAAGTAAACAATTTTATTTACAGTAACATCAAGATATAAAATACTTGGAAATTAATTTAACCAAAGAGGTACAAGACTTTTACACTAAAAATTACACAAGACTGTTGAAATAAATTAAAGAAGACAAAAATACATGGACTATATCACATGTTCATGGATTGAAAGAGTTAATCTTTTTGAATAATTATACTCCCTAAAGTGATCTCCAGATTTAACACATCTATTAAAATCCCAATAGCATTTTTTTTTTGGCAAGTGGAAAAGCCCCTTCTAAGGTTCTTATGGATATGAAAGGACCAGAATAGCCTAAAGATTCTTTAAAAATACTTACAAAGTTGTAAAAATTCACACTTCCTGATTTCCAAATGTATTAGAAAGCTACAATAATCAGAAGAGTGTTGTGCTGTCATGAGACTGGAAATATAGTTCAATGGATTAAAGCTGAGAGCTTAGAAATAGATCCACATGCAAAATAATGAACTTGGACCATTACCTTACACCCTATACAAAAACTAACTCAAAATGTATCAGAGACTTAGTATAAGACACAAAATATACAAAACTGTTAAGGAGAAAATACAAGAGTAAATCTTCATGACTTTGGATTAAGAAATGTGCTATTACATATGATAAGAGCACAGGCAACAACAACAAAAATACATATATTGGACTTCAAAAGTAAACAACTTTTGCTTATTGAAGGACATTATCAAGATTGTGAAAATAAATTCTACATAATGGGAAGAAATACTTGCAAATCATATATCTGATAAGTATCTAGTGTCCAATATATGAGTAACTCACACAACTGAAAAATAAAAAGCCAACAATTCAATTTAAAGATGGACAAAGATCACTCATATGTGGAATCTAGAAAAATGGTACAGAGGAACTTATTTGCAAAGCAGAAATAGAGGCACAGATGTAGAGAACAAACTTATGGATACCAAGGGGGAGAGGGGAGGTGGGATGAATTGGGAGATTGAGATTGACATATACACACTACTGTGTATAAAATAGATAACTAATGAGAACCTACTGTATAGCACAGGGAACTCTACTCAGTGCTCTGTGGTGACCTAAATGGGAAGAAAATATAAAAAAGAGGGGATATATGTATACGTATAACTGATTCACTTTGCTGAAACTAACACAAATTTGTAACTATACTCTAATAAAAATTAACAAAAAATAAAATAAAATGTTAACTTTCAAATTTAACAAAGGATAAAAAAAAGGCATTTCTCCAAAGAAGATATACAAATGGCAGCTAAAAATCACATGAATAGATGTTCAATGTTGTTAGTCACTAGCGAAATACAAGTAAAAACTACAATGAGGTACGATTTTATTTTTTATTTTTATTTTTAATTAATTTATTTATTTTTGGCTGTTTTGGGTCTTCGTTTCTGTGTGAGGGCTTTCTCTAGTTGCAGCGAGCAGGGGCCACTCTTCATCGCAGTGTGCGGGCCTCTCACTATCATGGCCTCTCTTGTTGTGGAGCACAGGCTCCAGACACACAGGCTCAGTAGTTGTGGCTCACAGGCCCAGTTGCTCCGCGGCATGTAGGATCTTCCCAGACCAGGGCTCGAACCCATGTCCCCTGCATTGGCAGGCAGATTCTCAACCACTGCGCCACCAGGGAAGACCGAGGTACGATTTTAGACTCACTAGAATAAATGTCTTTTTTTTTTTTTTAAAGGAAAATAACACATGCTGGAGGATGTGGAGAAATTAGAATTTTCATACATTATCAATGGGAATATAAAATGATGTAGCCCTATTTGTTTTTCTCTTGTTAGTATGTCTATTATTACAGGAGTCTAAGCCAAGAACCATGAAGGGTAGAGAAAAAATAATTTCTTCATTGCAACATCAAGGTGTTCTTCCAAATATGGAAGAGATCACAGAAGTGTGGCTATATCTGCAACTGTTTGCCCAGAAAGAAAAAATATTTAATTACTGATCAAATCATTTGAATTTAAGCTAGAGGAATCAAGGAAAAATATGAACCCTCTCCTTGCCATTAGATTTGATCCTTTAGTATAAGGTCTACACTTCTATAAAGCAGTTCTTGAAAAATACTTTAATCATCTGCATCTTGTTTATGTCTCAGACTGGAATGTCAAAATCTTAAGGGCAATGCCTATGTTACATTTAGTTTATTTTCTGCCTAGCACAGTACTTGTACAATTTAGGAAATCAGTAAATTTTTACTGTTATATTTTAGTTATGATTCTAGTTAAATATGTGTTGGCTACCTCCAAATGTAGTGTAAGTGCTTTAAAGGCCAGAATAATCTCTTAAGCTTTTTACCACAAAACATAGAGGACTGTTTTTTAGGAGACCTATAAATTGTCCTGATTGACATATTTCTATACAACCGCATGATGTAATTTACTATCATGACTAACGTAACTGATCTGATAATATTTGATTGCAACTACAAAGAATTGGGAATTTTAAAAGCTTCATCCTTTTGAATTAGGAGGCTGGGATTGATATATATAAACACTAATATGTATAAAATAGATAACTAATAAAAAAAATAAAAAAATTAAATCAAATGTAAAAAAAAAGGTTTCATCCTTTATTCATAACTTTATTAAGAAAATGTTTGAGGGCTTCGCTGGTGGCACAGTGGTTAAGAATCCACCTGCCGATGCAGCGGACACGGGTTTGATCCCTGGTCCAGGAAGATTCCCACATGCCGCAGAGCAACTAACCCGTGCGCCACAACTGCTGAGCCTGCACTCTAGAGCCCATGAGCCACAACTATTGAGCCAACACGCCACAACTACTGAAGCCCATGTGCTTAGAGCATGTGCTCTGCAACAAAAGAAGCCACCGCAATGAGAAGCCCACGTACCGCAATGAAGAGTAGCCCCCGCTTGCTGTAACTAGAGAAAGCCCACGAGGAGCAATGAAGATCCCACCCAGCCAAAAATAAATAAATAAATAATAAAGAGGTAAATTAAAAAAAAAATGTTTGAGCATGTACATGTACTACACACTGCATTAGGAGTTATAAATTAGGAATGCAACCGTAAGAAGAATTATCCCTGTATTCAAAGGGCTATGTATTATTTTATTTGGGAGTGATGGATAAGCAAGTAAACAATCACAAAAAATAATATATGCTAAATATAAGTAGGAACAGATTTCTATGGGAGAATAAATATGGTTCTTTTAACCCAGGGTGGTGGAGGGGTGTCAACCAAGAAATTCCTCTTAGGGATATTGACAAGTCAGCTGAATTGTAGAGGGTTGCTTGGAGTTAGCCAATTAAAAAGAAGTACTGCATTCCTAGCAGTGGAAAGTTATCTTCAAAGGCACAGAGGTGAGAAAGAATGTATGGTACTTCCAGAAAATAAACTAACAAAATAGTTATGTTTGATACATAAGAAGAAGGAGGGAGACCGACTGGAGTTAGGCAAAATTGACATCATGAGGGGCTATGTGTCATCTCAAATGTTGAATTATCCTGAAGGAGAATTTTTACTCACTTAACTGTATGATTTTACAAAGTCTCATGAGATCCCACTCTTCAAGCCCCGTAAGTCCGACCTCCAACCTTTATTATTCATCATTCTTCCCTAGAAGTGTTTATTTTCCCCAATTCTTTGTAGATTGCCAGAGGGAATGAGACTGTGGTGTTCCTTCAGAATAAAATGCCAAGCATGCAGTTAACATTCATAGCAAATGTTCCATTTGGAGTTTCAGCAGAGAGAAAGCATTACTCGAGGAAGTTTTGCCTAAAAAGATGTTAAGCTGGTATATTTAAATAAGGGGAGGGGATAAAAGAAGAGCCTCATTTCGGATTCAGCAGTGACTGAGAGAACAGTATTGATGGACCTTCCTTAACCCTAAGCACAGACAATAAGCTTATGATATTAAACTCCCTTAGGTGTAAACCAAAATGCTCTAACTCCCAACTCAAGTAGTATCATTTTTATACTTCTGTTTTGTTTGCTGGCTTTATTACAGAGTTCCTAAGAGAATGCTAAATTGTTGGGAGTTTTCTTTATGCCTGACTTTCAACGTTAACTTTTAGGCTATCAAATTGCCTAAATTAAGTACCACAAAATAGCTTTAGGTTATCCTATTGCATAAATTATGCACCATAAAATATAAATAAACAATCAGACTTAAATATGATTGCACCCCTTGTGAAGCATGAAGAGAGAATTCTCCATGAACATGCTTTATATTGCAAAGGTGCTAAAATATATATCATGTGATTTTGCACCTGGGCTTGATTTTAGGCAAAAGGAAAGCTAAAGTTTTCTTTCCTATGTTGCAGCCTCCAAACCCAGAATGGGGAGAGGAAACACTTTCTGTTATTAAATAGTAAGATAAGCTGGGCTCTGACATTGCAGCCTGAACTGCACTGATTTGTCCTTTTATTGTTAAAGACCATGTTATGGTCTGAACCATGTCCACCCCAAAATTCATATGTTGAAGCTCTTATCCCCCAATGAGGTTGTATTTCAAGATAGGATCTTTAGAGAGGTAATTAAGGTTAAATGAAGTCATAAGTGTGGGACTCTAATCCTATAGTATTAGTGTCCTTATAAGAGGAAGAGACACCAAGATTTCTCTCTCTCTCCAAACCAGCACAGAGGAAGGGTCATGTGAGGGGTCAGCAAGAAAGTGGTTGTCTACAACCCAGGAAGAGGAGACCCACCAGAAACCAACCTCATTGGCACCTTGATCTTGGACTTCAAACCTCTTGTACTATGAGAAAATAAATGTCTGTTATCTAAGCCACCTAGGCTATGGTCTTTTTTTTAATGGTATTCCTAGCAGACTAATATAGAACTCTTTGGTGGGGGGTTAGGGGGGGCGAGTATAAGACAATGTAAGAAAAATATGTTGGAATGCCTCTACAAAGACCAGGAAATTACCAGAAAGGACATAATTAAATATCTTTCTTTGGTCACTGCTGTATGCAGCCTTTAAGAAGCTCTCCAATGATCCCCACATACTAATTCCCATGCTCTTCTATAATCGTCCACCCCTTTGAGTGCAAGTTGAGCCTAGGAATTTGCTCCTAGTGAATAGAATGTGATGAAAGTCATAAGATGTCACTAGCTTGGATTTGCCAGATTTAGCAAGCAAAAGTTCAGGATGCTCAGTTAAATTTAAGTTTCAGATAAACAACAGTTTTTTTTGTATAAGCATGCCCCATGTAATATTCTTTAAAAAGTATTATCTAAAATTTAAATATAACTGGGTATGCTGTATTTTATCTGACAAACCTAGACTAGCTCAATTAGAATGCAAAAGAAATGATGGAATATCACTTCCAAGATTGTTACAAAAATATGCTGGCTTCCATCCTGGGTGCCCACCGCCCCCCCTTTTTTTACAAAAAAGAAAAAAGTGAAACACTTTTATTTTCCACAAGGAAGAGCAACAGGAAAAATTAAATCATTTCTCACATATTGTTTTCTAAAAACAGGTCTACAAGGACATATTCAGCACCAAATAAAAAAGAAGAGAAAAAGAGAGAAATTACAAACAGCTACTAGAATATAATCTACAAAGCAAACATTCAATATTGTACTTTGTTTTGCTAACATTTTGGATTTTACTTTTCCTAATTGGAAAATCAGGGATCTATCTTGAATACTGGAATACACCTGAGAACCTCACGTCTTATGTCAAGAATTGACCAGTGTTTAGAAATGAGTCAAGGGGGCATCAAGTTTGGTGCCCTCTGGTGCTTGACGGAAGCCAGCAGTCCTATTCTGAGATCTCCTACAAAGAGACGCTTTTGGAAAGTATCCAAGTGGTGTCTCTGCCCAAGAGAGAGAGGCCTGGAAACAGTCATGTGAGTGAGCTTGGAAGTGATACTTCCCCACACAAGACTTAGATGATTGCACCCCTGGTCAACACCTGTATTATAGCCTCCCTGATTCAGAGACCAGCTAAGCTGTGCCCATAGTACTGATCTACAGAAACAATGACGTAAGTATGTATTGTTTTAAGCTGCTAAACTTTGAGTATTTTGCTAGGCAGCAATTACTACAGCAATTGAGCCTTCCCCAAATGTCATTTCATTTCTTTTTTCCTGAAAATCAGTGGGAAGCCTCCTGCTACACCTCTGCTCTGGATACCCTGTTTCACTCCAATGCTCACTCCTCTTTTACTTGGTTCTACACCTGGATATCCTTTAGTGTACAGATTAATGATCACCTCTTCTGGGAAGTTTTCCCTGCATTTGAAGCTCTTCCGTATACGTATCTATAATATAATTTAAATAGTTTTACTGCATTTACGACCACACTATATTGCAATTTTATTTTTTTTGTTTCATTTTATTCTCTGACTAGTTGCAAGTATTTGGTATAGCACTGTGTGTGGCGTATAGTAAGTGCCAACAAAGAGTAGATACATGAGAAGGATCAGAGCACATTAAAAAGTAAAGATCAAGTTTTGACCTGACTCTCCAGGATTTTTGGAAGGAGGATGAATCCTAATTGTGTTTCCTCTGATTAAAGTACAGGGAACATTCACTAGAACACGGTCAGGGTGTGGTGGTTCTGGAAGCCCTCATAACCAAGAGACATTGGATGGAGAAAAGGATGAAAAGGGAGAAGTAAATGACACTTCCTCTGTTTTCCAGAAGGCTGAACTCAGAACATCAAGAGATGTTATATTTAATCAAGAGTGTGGGCCAAATGATCTGATGTTGAAATCTGAGTCCTGCCTTGTATGGTGATGTGGTCTTGAGAAAATAACCTAAACTGTCTGTACCATAGCTTTCTCATTAATAAAATATAAGTACAGTGAAGGAAAGCTAATGCAAGGTAAGTGTTTAGAGTAGGCTAAATAAGTGTCCCCATTATAAGGAATATTCTTATGATAATGTATATTTCCATTATAAGAAATAGTAATAGTATAAGCGTGCAGACACTATGGAAAACAGTATGGAGGTTCCTTAAAAAACTAAAAATAGAGTTGCCATGTGATCCAGCAATCTCACTCCTGGGCATATACCTGAGCAAAGCTATAATTAAAAAAGATTCATGCACCCCTATGTTCATAGCAACACCATTCACGATAGCCAAGACATGTAAGCAACATAAATGTCCATCAGCAAGTGAACGGATAAAGAAGATGCGGTACATATATACAATGGAATACTGCTCAGTCATTTAAAAGAACGAAATAATGCCATTTGGAGGAACATGGATGGACCTAGAGATTATCATACTAAGTGAAGTAAGTCAGAAAGAGATAGACAAATACCATATGATATCACTTATATGTGGAATCTAAAATATGACACAAATGAACTTATTTATGAAACAAACAGACTAACAGACATAGAAAACAAACTTATGGTACCAAAGGGGAGAGGGGGTGAGGGAAGGATAAATTATGAGTTTGGGATTAAGAGATACACACTACTATACGTAAAATGGATAAATAACAAGGTCCTACTGTATAGCACAGGGAACTATATTCAATATCCTGTAATAAACCAAAATGGAAAAGAATATGAAAAAGCATATGTATATATAAGCATAACTGAATCACATTCCTGTACACCAGAAAATATCACATTTCTAGAAATGTAGAAAATATCACAACTCTACTTCAATTTAAGAAAAGACAGAGTATAAGGGTGAACTGTTAGAAAGTAAAGCAGTGGAATGGACTATGCCGTTACATTACTAGTAGTTACCAAGCACTTGGTCTATATGGGGCATGTGCTCATATGTATTAACTCAATCCTCATACACACCTCATAAGGGAGATGTACTTTTCTTTCTGGTATTGCAGATGGTCTAGAGAAACACAATACAATTAAGTATTTTGTCCAAAGTCACAGAACCAGTAAATATTGGCACTAGGACTGGGCCACACAAAATCAAGATTTAGAGCCTGGGCTATTAACCACTTTACTACCCTGTCTCTCCTGAGTGGTCAGTTTCCACTTCTCAAAGCTATTCTAACATCTGCCGCCTGAGATTTTGTCTGGGTGGGACGTTAAGATAGGTATTATTTAGGATTACCACAATGTTTTTTTAGGTTCTATAATTAAGTTCTTTTACCCTGCTCAAACCATTTTCTCTTGTACTCATATAATTACTTTAAAAAAGTAATTTGAGTATTACTTTTTGAGAAGGCTCTGTGGGAGATAAAGCTAAATTTTTGTTCACTGATTTACAAAACAGAAACAGACTCACAGACTGAGAGAGCAATCTATGGTTACTGGGGGGAAGGGTGGGGGGTGTGTGTCAATTTGGGACTGACATGTACACACTACTATATGTAAAATGGATAACCAACTAGGACCTACTGTATAGCACAGGGAACTCTGCTCAATATTATGCAACAACTGAAATGGGAAAAGAATTTGAAAAGAATAAAAAAATAAAAAAATAAAGCTATTGATATAGTCAAATGGGAGATGATGAAGACATCAGTTAACTTGCAAAATGGGAATGGATTACAAACAATTTGGTAATAGAGAAGGAGAGTAACTTGATGATCAGTTAGGTGATGTGAATGAGGAATAGAGAAGAATCAATGTTGATTCTAGGTTTCTGGCTTGGGTGGCAGTGTGAAATCTTTAGTGTGTTTAGAAGTCTACTAGCAAAGAATTATGTTCATCTTCTATGAACAAATATTTGAGGGCATTGGCAAATATAGGTTGTTTTCTCTTCACATAAAAGATTTCCACATTTAGAGTTCATGACGTGTATAATAGATCCAAGAAATTGTAACAAAGCAAGACTCTGTGGGGCCTTTCTGGGACAGGCCTCTTGATGGCCTCTGCTTGCCTCTTGTTTGTAGAAAAACTTTAGTCTCCCAGGCCTCCCCTGAGTCACAAAAGTTTGGCTCAAGAGTTAATAATTGAAAGAACGTAAAAATGTAGTAACAAAAATAGCAGTTGGGCCAGGAAAACTGGTAAAAATTTAAATAATAAATCAGCCACATAGCAGTTACAGAATCTTTAGTCCCTCTCTGAGGGAGGAACAATGATAATAATGCACATTCCTGAGTTGTTCTGCAGATACTAAAACCCTCACCGGGTGGACAAATTTAACTTCATGATGACCATGAGAATGTAGCCCTCAGACTGGTTGGAACCAGAAGGCTGATGACTGAGATTCCTGGAACACCATCCTGGTACCTCACCACCAACCAATCAGAAGAAAGTCGCACACCCCACAGCCCTTCCCCCCAGATTTGCCTTTTAAAACTTTTCCCCGAAACCCATGAGGGACTTTGGGTCTCTTGAGCACAAGCCACCCATTCTCCTTGCTTGGCCCTGCAGTAAACCTTTCTCTGCTCCAAACTCTGACATTTTGGTTTGTTTGGCCTCACTGTGGGTCAGGCATACAAACTTGGGTTCAACAACAATTTCATTAGAGATCTATGCCTTTTCTCTTTCCCTTAGCCCTTCTGTAAGCTGTTTCCAGCTATGAGGTCACCTTATAGTTAAGAGTTCGTGCAGGAATTTAAATTTTTGTGCCCATTTTCTAGGCTAACAAAGGAATGAGAAGAAATGGGAAAAAAAGTATACACCATTCTCCTCCTTTTTAAAGATACTTCTTAAAAATTTCACATAACTCTTCTAGTTATATGTCTCTTTCATCAGATCCGAGTTGTAGCACCTCACCTAGGTACACTATATGTTCAGACTCTTTATTTGGTAACAATGTGCATAAGTACAATTTAGGGTCCCATTCCTAAAGCAGAAGAAGAGAATATGGGGACAACTATTGGTCTCAGTAACAAATAAAGGGAACTTGAGTTTGAAAGAAAACTGTCTTATCGAGCTTTGTAAACATCGCAAAGCCTACCAAATGTCTTGCCCAGAATAGAGCCTCAATAAAAGTTTATTAAATTGTTTTGAGCCAGTTTTACCATGTGAGTTTCTCCTTTAACATGCTTGGGTCTTCTTTGTTTTGTAAATGCTACCACATATTTAAACCAAGATCACATTGTTTGGAAAAACTAGGAAATTTTACATTTGTTTCTTGGTTGTTCCAAGGGTAGAATCTAGGTTGGATTTTTGTGTGTGTTTAGAGGGGCACTGCTGGAACTATAAAGATAGATGTAGGGTTAAGAATGACACTATACCATTTAATTTTTGAAATATATTCCCCTCTACTACCACCACAGAGACACAAATCAAATACTACTTCTTTGCTTTACTGAACTAAATTATCTCTTCATTCTTTATTGTAAATATTGTTGTTTGACTTTTGTTGCTATCTTCATATTTTCTGTTTGTTTGTTCTGTTTTACTTCCATTTCCAAGAAAGAAAAAACTGTATCTTTTTCTTAGAGGAGGAAATATTATAACATATTCTGCACAAAAAAAGTTTATGGTTTAAATCTTGGTCCACGTTGGTGAAAATTTACAGACACACATTTGTTTTTAACAGGTGTCAAGTTTTCAGCAATAGTAATCAAAGGATTTCAGTTAAGGTGTCAGTAAGTCTCCTTACAGGACGTGTCCTAAAGGTGTAATAGGAATGAAAGGATCAGGGTGATCTGTTCTGATCCTATAGCCATTATCGTAAAGTTAACACAACAACAGCTTTGCTAAGATCAGTGCCTGGAAGGATGCATGCCTGAGAAGCTTGTGGTAACCACTTGGGACATTCTCTGAATCTCTTTCTCTCTGCCTCCCTGGTAGATGGCAGTATTTCATGTCTGGGATCCCATGTGAGGGAGAAGTTATGTGACCAGTTTGGGTCAAGGAGTTTTGAGTAACTGTGACAAACATCATATAATTACTGGTGTAATGCTCTCCAGAGAAGTCTCTTCTCACTATGAAAGAAACTGGAGAACTTCAAGATGATGGCAAAGTAGACCTCCTAAACCATTATGGTCTTATGACATGAATAAGGATCAAATCTTTATTTCAATTCCCTATTTTTCCTATTATTGTTGTTGTTATTATTATTGTTACCCCAATACAACCTGCCTATCCTGAATAAAATAGATCTCAACAATCTTTGTTTATAATGAAGATGAGGAAACAACAATGGAACAATAGATAGTGTTTTGCTTTTAATTTACCAAGAAAGCCTGTTTGAGAGAAGTGGTTTAATTCACTATATGTGAGAGATTAGCCTTTGGGATTTCATGATGGGATTGCTTGAGTGGAATTCTTATAAACCAAAAAAGAGATTCTTATTGTCTCAATATGATAGCCAGACTCCCCATCCTGTTTTTCAAAACCCTCAGTCACTGGCTACAACCAACTTACACTAATTATCCCACAAGTTCCTACTGCTTCTATCCAACTAATTGCTTCATTAATTAGCATATTCTATGTTAATTCCTGCTTTTATGCTTACACCTAGGCAGATGCCTTCACCTGTATTGCTTTCTCTTTTGCCTTCTTTATAATTAAATCCTAGGTGAATATAAGTGGAAATGATAAAGATCTCCAGAAAAATCTCTTCTTCATAAAAGCAATGAGAAAACTTGCAAAATGGTAAACAATCAGCATTTCAGCATTCTAAAATTTGTCTGATTTTTTTGCCTGTCTCAGGGTATTCACAGGCTGAGGTTTAGGCTTGCCCTGTCCAGTTGAGGTTAGAGACTTAAAGGTTAATTACCCACTTAGCCCCAGCTTCTGTTGCCTTAGAAAAGGATGTTGTTATTCTTGGAGGCCCCTGGGTGAAGGCTAAGACCTGAATCGTGGGCCCACTGGGAGCCCAGCCCCCCTTGCTGTGAAACCTGGGACCTGACGGGTCAGATCTTGTTGTTGTCTTTTTGTAGACAAGATGAATAAATGGATGAATGGTGGATAGATCAAGGACCATGAATGCACAGTGCTTTGCACACCCCTGTGCACACAAACCACTGGCTGGAAACATTTCAGTGAGCATGAGAGCCTGTAGGATGTCAACTAAAAATGCCAACTACAGGTTTGCAGCATTTGTTCAAGAAAAACAGCTAAATCTTGGTAAGGAGAGTAAGTTTATGGCATTTTAACTTGCTGTCTTCTCATCCTTTTCTTTTCAACTGCAGGGTAACCTTGCAAACCAACAAATGCACCATGGTAAAAACCAGCAGCAGCCAACCAGAGCAGGAAAAATGAGTTTGGAGCTCCTTTATAGCCTCATTCTCAGAGAATTGTCATTATTTACCCTGGGTGATTGTTCACTGGAAGAGCACATTTTCAAGATTGCCTTTATCTGACCTGACTTGGAACTTGCTTAGTGAGATAAGCCTTTTTCCCAGGAATGTTTGTCAGCAATTGAAACAGAAATCTTAACTTCACAGATGCTCAAGGCAGGGCATAACAGTTGGGAAGAACAATACGTTAACCAAAATGTTTAAAATCTGAGCAACAAGCTGTTTGTAGAAGGTTGGAACATTTCCAATGTATTCCTTGTAATCTAGAAAGCCACACCCATGTGTAGGGCTGTATGCATACCCATTAAACAGCTAGGAGAGATCTTAGCTCTTACTCCTGTGTGATTCTGAGTTTCTATGTAAACAGAGAGAGAAGGTTAAGGCAGCGTGGTAAACTGCCTGTGTCATTGTTGAAGATGTGTCCAACATGCATACAGAACTCCTCAGCAAAAGCAAGGAGACTCACTGATTCCAGGAGTTTAAGGAAATCTCTCTCTGACCACTAAGTTAACTGAGCAGAAATTTCAATGGCCACACATGATTAAGACTACATATATTATAGAATTAATTCAGAATATCCACTAAACAAACAAACTACAGTATCAATAACATCAAAAACAAATAGTAGCAACAACAATTCCTGGGGTGAGGGAAGAATTTTAGTTTCATATTTAATTCACAATACATTGTAAAAGGTTTAGGTTTCAACAAAAATTATGAGATATGTGAACACACAGACCCACACATATACACACAGACTGCAAGGTATAGATCATATACAGAAAACAAAATTTATTAACTGAAACTGTCCCTGAGAAAGGTAAAACTTTGGACTTAATAGAAAATACCTATAAATCATTTATATTAAGTACATTCAAAGAACCAAGGGAAATCATGTCTAAATAACTAAAGAGAAATACAAAAATGTCTCTGCAAATAGAGAGTATAAATAAAAATATATAGGTTATTATAAAAAGAACCCAATAGAAATTCTGGAATTGAAAAGTACAATACTGAAAAAAATATCACTGGAGGGACTTTGACCAGTCAAAAGAAAAAAAAAAAAAAAATCCGTAAACATGAAGGTATGTCAGCAGAGATCAACCATTCTGAAGAACATAAGGAAAAAAGAATAAAGGAAAATGAACTGAATAATCTTCAGAATTGTGTGGGATGCCATCAAGCATATCAAAATACCATAATGGGAGCCCAAGAAGGAGAGGAAAGACAGGAAAGGGCAGAAAGAGAATATTTAAGAAAAGAGTGGTCAGTGTTTAATTTCTCCAGGAGGTCTTGCCCAGCTCAGGGTCTCTCAGCTTGCAACAGTGGTAGAGGTTCATGGTGAAATTTAAAAGGTTGGGTAGAAGAGGGAGTAGTGGAATCCAGGATGAGTTGTTACTAAGGATAAAATGGGGAAGCTAAGAAACTCAAAACAGGAGTGTTTTTAGTTTATTTGCAAAATTGCATTCTACCCATGGTCGTTTATGTACAATGCAGAGCATTACTGTTTTGAGAACGCAGTAACCAAGAGTTTTGCACCTGATGAAAAGTAGAATAGCCCACTCATTTCACTCTTATTTAACTAGGTAAACCCAGCATCTGATGAGGAGAAGCTATTAATAATCATATGTAACAACATTGGAAATACAATCAAGATATCTTCTTTCCAACTTTTTGACATAGTCAAGTCTTCCCCTTTTTTGATAATTCAGCTAAAGTCCTAAATCATATGTTTATAAAATATTAAGATTAAAATAACCCTTTCACTTGTATGATATAGGAAAAAAAATAGAACTTTTAAATGATCGCCTCTAATACTGAGGGCCATTAAAAACGTGGTGAAGTTATACTCATATTTTCCCAAAGGGCATTTAAAAGTAGATAATTTTATTACCCCCCCAAATGAGTTAGATAATTAATTATGTATCCCAATGTGATTTATTGATAGGTGCTCAATATTAAATAATATCAGCCTTTTTCCATAGGGAATTAATTGGTACTCTGAGCAACCAGGAGCGAGCAAGATATGAAACGAATGATGTTTCAGTAGCAGATGAAATCAGCTATAATATCTTTACATAAATAAAACTATGTAAGCCTTTCCTTGAGTTGCGTTTGTGTCTCTCCAAGGCAGGGCTGCAGTGCTCTGCTCCTGTGGAAGGCCAGGGGCAAGAGAACGCTGACTACATTTTCAATAATCTTGAATGTCTCATATACATCTTACGATATGTTATACTTCGGTAACAGATAAAAAACAACCTGGTAAAAGCCATCATTTAGCACAGCTTATGCAGTATAAGAGAGGGGCCAGAGTTTACAGACTCCTTTTCAATGTCATGCTTATAAGAGACTTTAACTCTTGGCAGGGAGAAAAATAAGTGAGAGAGATGTATCTAAATTCTTTTTTTGTGTATAAATTTTATTCTTTTTATTTTTATTGTAGGTATATTCAATGTTTATGGAAATAGAAAACACTGTTAAATATAAATACTGTTTTATATTTCCCTGTATCTTCCTAGTAGTAAATTAAATGTGTGTTAGATCAGTGATATTTTTTAAATTAATTTTTTTGAAGTATAGTTGCTTTACAATGTTGTGTTAGTTTCTGCTGTACAGCAAAGTGAATCAGCTATACATATACATATATCTCCTCTTTTTTGGATTTCCTTACCATGTAGGTCACCATAGAGCATTGAGTAGAGTTCCTTGTGCTATACAGTAGATTCGCATTAGTTATCTATCTTATACATAGTAGTGTACGTGTTTCAATCTCAATTTCCCAATTCATCCCATCCCTCCTTCCCCCCTCCTTGGTATTCATATGTCCATTCTCTATGTCTGTGTCTGTATTTCTGCTTTGCAAATAAGTTCATCTGTATCATTTTTCTAGATTCCACATATAAGTGATATTATACGATATTTGGGTTTTTTTTTTCTGACTTACTTCCCTCTGTATGACAGTCTCTAGGTCTATCCACGTCTCTGTAAATTGCACAATTTTGTTCCTTTTTATGGCTGAGTAATATTCCATTGTATATATGTACCACATCTTTATCAATTCTTCTGTTGATGAACATTTAAGTTACTATTTCAGCTGGCTATTGTAAATAGTGCTGCAATGAACATTGGGGTGCATGTATCTTTTTGAATTATAGTTTTCTCCAGGTAGGGAGATTGAGATCCCAGGAGTGGGATTGCTGGGTCGTATGGTAGTTCTATTTTTAGTTTTTTAAGGAACCTCCATACTGTTCTCCACTGTGGCTGTATCAATTTACATTCCCACCAACAGGGCAAAAGGTTTCCCTTTTCTCCACACTCTCTCCAGCATTTATTGTTTGTGGATTTTTTGATGATGGCCATTCTGACTTGTGTGAGGTGATACCTCACTGTAGTTTTGATTTGCATTTCTCTAATAATTAGTGATGTTGAGCATCCTTTCATGTGTTTGTTGGCAGCCTCAAGATTCTTAGTGAAAGGTTTTCTGCATATTCGGGTGTTAAATGGGTGACAACCAGATGTTGAGATCCGTTTTTACAAGACAGGCTGTTAGGAGTCTCCTAATGGGGATGCAAATCCCAACATTCCAGGGTTCGCCATTGGCATAGTTATAAAGATAAAGAAAATAATCTTTATTTGGCAACTTTTCACCTCCCTCTTATTTCTCCCCTTTTCTTCATGCCTAAATCCTCAGAATTCCATAGACTTTTTCTAAGAGGTCACCTAACCTGCTAATGCATTTACTATTCTTTTTTTTTCTGAGTTAGTTGTCAACTCTTACATGGAAGAGAATTTATAGGCTTACCTCTTTTCACTGCACTTTACTTTTACTGTGTTTTGCAGACACTGTGTTTTTTAACAAATTGAAAATATGTGGCAACCCTACCTCAAGCAAGTCTGTTGGTGACATTTCTTGAAAAGCATTTGCTCCCTTTGTGTCTCTGTGTCATAGTTTGGTCATTTTGGTAATATTTCAAACTTTCTCATTATTATTATATTATTGTTATTGTGATCTGTGATCAGTGATCCTTGATGTTACTACTGCAATTATTTTGGGGCCCCACAAACCACACCCATATCAGATGGCAGACTTAATCTATAAATATTGTGTGTGTTCTGTATGTTCCACTGATTGGCTATTCCCCTGTCTCTCTCCCTCTGCTAAGGCCCCCCTCTTCCCTTAGATACAACAATATTGAAATTAGGCAAATTAATAACCTTACATTGGCTTCTAAATGTTCAAGTGAAAGGAATAGTTTCATGTATCTCACTTTAAATCAAAAGCTAAAAATGATTAAACATAGTGAGAAAGGGATGTCAAAAGCTAAGATAAACTGAAAGCTAAGCCCTCCTGCAACAAATAGCTAAATTGTGAATGCAAAGTTCTTGCAGGAAATTAAAAGTGCTACTCCAGTGAACACACAAATGGTATGAAAGTAGCACAGCCTTTTTGCTGATGTGGCAAAAGTTTTAGTGGTCTGGATAGAAAATTAAGCCAGCCAAAACATTTCCTTAGGCCAAAGCCTAATCCAGAGCAAGACCCTAACTATCTTCAATTCTGTGAAGGCTGAGAAATGCAAGAAAGCTGCAGAAGAAAAGTTTGAAGCTAGAAGAGGTTGGTTCGTGAAGTTTAAGGAAAGAAGCCATCTTTATAACAAAAAAGTGCAAGGTGAAATAACAAGTGCTGATGTAGAAGCTACAGAAAGTTATCCAGAAGATTCAGCTAAGATAACTAATGATTCTGGCCACACTAAACAACAGATTTTTAGTATAGATAAAACAGATTTAATATTGGAAGAAGATGTTATCTAGGACTTTCATAGCTAGAGAAAAGAAGTCAATGCCTGGGTTCAAAGCTTCAAAGATAAGCTGACTCTCTTGTTAGGGGCTAATGCAGCTGGTCACTTTAAGTTGAAGTCAATGCTCATTTACCATTCTGAAAATCCTAGGGCCCTTAAGAATTATGCTAAATCTACTTGCCTGTGCTCTATAAATGTCACCCAAAACCTGGATGACAACGCATCTATTGACAACATGGTTGACTGAATATTTTAAGCCCAATATTGAGATCTACTGCCCAGAAAAAGAAAAAAGATTCCTTTCAAAATATTACTGCTCATTGGCAATGCACCTAGTCACCCAAGAGCTCTGATGGAGATGGACAATGAGATTCTCATTGTCTTCATGTCTGCTAACATGCCATCCATTCTGCAGCCCATGGATCAAGGAGTCATTTTGACTTTCAAGGTTTATTAGTTCAGAAGTACATTTCATAAGTTCATAGATACAATTGATAGTGGATCCTCTGACGGATCTGAGCAAAGTAAATTGAAAAACTTCTGGAATGATTCACCATTCTAGACACCATTAAAATCATCATAATTCATGGGAAGAGATCAAACTATCACCATTAAGCGGTGTTTGGAAAAAGTGAAGCCCAACCCTCATGGATGACTTGGAAGGGATCAAGACTTCAGTGGAGGAACTAACTGCAGATGTGGTGGAAATAGCAAGAGAACTAGAATTAGAAGTGGAGCCTGCAGATGTGACTGAACAGCTGCAGTCTCAGGATAGAACTTTACTGAATGAGGAATTGCCTCTTATGGGTGAGTAAAGAAAGTGGTTTTCTGGAGCTGGAATCTACTCTTAGTGAAGATGCTGTGAAGATCGTTGAAATGACAATGAAGGATCTAGAATATTACAGAAACCCAGCTGATTAAAGCAGCTGCAGAGTAGGAGAGGATTGGCTCCAATTTTGAAAGAAGTTCTACTGTGGGTAAAATGCTATCAAGCAGCATTGCATGGTCAGAGAAACGGTTCAAAAAGGAAGAATCACTTGATGTGGCAAACTTCGTCGATGACTTGTGTTAAGAAATTGCCACAGACACCCCAAGCTTCAGCAGCCACCACCGTGATCAGTCAGCAACCATCAACATCGAAGGAGGAACCTCCACCAGCAAAAAGATTATGACTTGCTGAAGAAACACATGATGGTTAGTGGGTTTTAGCAGCAACGTATTTTTCAGTTATGGCATGTACATTGTTTTTTTTTTTAAATACCTAATATTATATTGCACACTTAGAGTGTGAACATAACTTTTATGTTCATTGGGAAACCAAAAATTTTGTGTGACTCACTTTACTGCATTGTTTGCTGTATTGCAGTGGTCTGGAACCAAACCCATTATATCTCCAAGGTATGCCTGTACTGATAATTACGGTGTTAGGTGTTAAATATTGGTCAACACATTATACTCTTATACTCTATTTACCTCTACATGAAATTTCAGGTATGACTCCTACTTGTATGACTTGTATGATTCCTACTCTTACTTTAAAAGATTGGGAGCAATACAAATATGCTAGATTAGCTTGTTTAAAATTAACTTTGTCAAGATTCTTATTTTAGGTGAAATATTATTATCTTTAGTCTATATAGGAGAAAGGTATATTTTGCTTTGCAATATTTTAGGATTTTTGATGTCTTTGGAAAAAAAGGGGGGGTCTGTAGCCAAAGAACTTATAATCTAGGTGAATAAACAAAAAAGTTTACCTTAGGTGATATATTTTAGGTGCTAGATTTGGGATACATATGCTTTAGATTATAACAATGCAATGGAAAGACACACCACCACCTTGGAAGTCAAAGGAAGCCATGCAGGAGGAGGTGGAGAATCAAGAGTTCTAGAAACAAAGATACAAAAATGGTATCCTCTAAAGAGGGAAGGCAATGTGCAAATAAATTCAAATATATGGCATTTTATGGGGCTGAAGAAGAAGGATGTTATTTTCACAAGCTAACATTTTGATAAAAGAATGGGAACTTTTTAGCAATGGCAACATCCTACAGGAAGAGTTTGTAAATATTTGTTTATTTTATTTTCTAAGCATCAGTTATCCATTTTTCTAGTAACAGATTTCTAATTTTTCAAAAAACTCCACTGTTAATCTCTGTGACTTCTATCTCTACTCCAGTGGTTGTCATGTAACTATAACTAGCCAAAGTATGTCATCACATTGGCCACAGTCATAGGTCAGAGCTGAACAACTAGCAAATCAGGAAACAGCATGGTCCAATTGGAATATTTTGAGAATATTTGTCTGAGAAAATCTCTCTTCAGTTGGAGCTAGTATGGAAGTCCGAAACTTTCAGTGGCAAACTGGAATAAACAGGAAGAGTTTCTGCCTCAGAATTGTGTCAGTCAGAAAAACAAAACAAAACAAACGAAAAAAACATTGAGAGAGAGGGTGAGAGTCTGTCCTGAGGATGCTGAGCCAATGAAATCTTTATATTTACCTGTGCCCTTCAGCTATTGCAATCAATACATTTAATACTTGAGAGTAAGTCTAGTTTTGTAGCGACTGTACTCAAAGACATTCTGACTAATAGAAAAGCAAGGGTGCATGTTTTAGTTGCTACTTTTAAAAATGATGGCTTTAATTCATGGAAACAAAAATTACTGAGGGGTTTATATTTCATATAGTTAGGGTGAAAAGATTTTTGACAAAAGAGTCCTTTCAAAAATGCATTTGTACCTAAATTACAAAATAGATATTCATAAAATATACATTCTCTTTATCATTCTGAGGCCATAACTAAGTTTCCCTTTTTTATTTTATAAATTATGTATCTCAGCAGGTAGAAGTATCTTGACCTGAAGTTATCCTCAAACGCTTTACTACCCTGTGAGGCCACATCAGCAAAATATTCCTTTCCCTTTCACAATCTAAAATTTGACTGTCTACTCAACTGAAAGAAATTGGTCTCTGTTCTGTTCCATTTAAACCAACAAACAGTTGTTGAGGTAGTCCAAGGATCTACAATAAATGCTAGAATACTAATAAAAAAGATGCATTCTGTGCCCTGCCACTGTTTAAGTTCACTGGTAAAGACAAACGGGTAAACAGATTTATAGTGTGATGTGCATTTGAAGACAATTAAGTGCACAGTACAGTCACTGTACAAGGAGGCCACGGCTACATATACCGGTTCAGAGGAGAATTAGTCATGTCAGTGGGGGTTTCAGAGGTGATATTCTATACCCTTCAGGATCATTCATGGTGGATGTGACATTTACACTCTGGATATATCAATCTCAAGTTACCAGCAATATCTGGCTTTCAAAATACAAGGGTAACCTCTATCTTGTATTAAACTGCTTTTTCCAAAACAGTTATGTTGCAACAAATACAGGTTAAACCTCCTTCCATTTTCTGACTTGTCAAGAAAAACATAGTACGTACAAAAAGAGAGGCAAAGACATAAAACATTCATAAAGATTCTCCTGAATGTTCTAAAATTCTAAGCTTTGCTGATGCATCATAATGTTCTCAAATAAATTAGTCAAAAGGCAGAAACTGGAACAAATTTTTACCTTAATTTATATTATAAGAGCCATCTTTCTTCTTCAAAACATAAATAAGATTCTAAGGGGAGAAAAAAGATTTAGTTGACTAGCGTAGGATGCTTATTTTGATATTGAAGGTTTCCCTTCAAAAGGAAAAATGAATAAATGTAATTTTTAAGTTATTTTAAGGGACACACAGGGGTCTTTCTGAATTTAACAAATTTAAAAACCACATGGACCTTACTTAGAAATGTAATCAAGTCCAGCTCTCCTATTACTCACTTGATTACATTCAAAGTGCCATTCTTCATTCTTTAAGTTTCTCTCATCATTTACATTATTGTCCAATATTGCTTCTCTTGATATCAGCAGTGGATTCAAAATATTCACACATGGTGTGAGGTAAATAATGTTTAGCTCATTATTTATTACACTTTTCTTATTTTTGAAATGTGCTGATATTTGCATTGAATTTTTTCATCATTATTAATCACAATCCCCACTTGGTATATTTAGGAAAAAAGTTGTAAAGAACGTTTAAAATATTTAGTTAATATTTTTTGAAAAATAAAACTGTCACTCTTCACACAATGCATAATAGTGCATACATAAAAAGAAAAAATAATATACAGATAACACCTTGAAATTAATAAGTTAATATAGTGAGGTCACTGATAAAAGATTAATATAATTTTTTCACTTTTTGTATATAAGTGACTAGAAAATGAAAAAGAAAGGTATCATCTACAATAATACCAAAAATCTAATTACTGAGGATAAATTTAAAGATAGGTGTTCTAAATCTCTACACACAAAATTAATCATATGACCTAAGTGAAAGGTATTAAAAACCTAAGTAAGTGAAGGTATACACAATGTTCATGTATTGAGGGACTGAATAGTAGAAAAATATCAATTCTGCATAAATCAAGCTATGAATTCAATATACAGATAAATTTTAGCATATTTTTAATGAAAATTAGCAAATGTGTTAAAATTTATGTGGAATATGTAAACTTTTGTGTCTGGAGTTTTTCACTTGGCATAATGTTTGTGAGGTTCATCCAAGTTGTAGCATGTATCAGTACTTCATTCCTTTTTTAAAAATTTGAATAATATTCCATTGTATGTATATATTATAATTTGTTTACCCATTCATCTGTTGAGAGGTGTTTGGATTGTTTCCACTTCTGGCTATCATAAATAGTCCTTCTATGAACATACATGCATCTATTTACCTATATTTCTTTGAACATCTGTTTTCCATTTATTTGGACATAGATCTAGGAGTGGAATTAATGAGCCATATGATTATTCTATGATTAAATTTTTGAGGAGTCACCAAACTGTTTTCCACAGCTGCTGAGCAATTTTAGATTCCTACCAGCAATATACAAGGGTACTCATTTCTCTCTCTCTCTCTCTCTGTGTCTCTCAGTTATCGCCATCCTAATAAGTGTAAAGTTGTATCTCATTGTGGTTTTCATTTTCTTTTCCTTAATTATTAATAATGTTGAGAAGTTATTCATGTTCCTATAAGGCATTTGGCCATTTGTATATCTTCTGTATGGAATGTCTATTCAAGTCTTTGACCACTTTTAAATGTATTGTTTGTCTTTATATTGTTGAATTTTAGGAGTTCTTTATATATTCTGGATATTATATATACATATATATACACACACTATTTCAAAATATTTTCTCATATTCTGTAGGCTGTCTTTTCACTTTCTTGATAATGTCATTTGATAAAGAAAAGTTCTTTAATTTGGAAGGTGCCCATTTTATCTATGTTTCGTTTTGCTGCTCATGCTTTTGGCATCAATATCTACAAATTCATTGCCAAATTCAAGGTCATGGATATTAATTTCTACTTTTGTTTTCTTCTTCATCAATATTGTTTTGACTATTTAGGGCTGCTTGAGATTCCATATGAATTTAAGGATCAATTCAATTTGTCAAATGGCCACTAGAATTTTGATAGGGATTGAACATTTCTATGAATTGTGCAAGATAGGTAAATTAATAAAGACAGAACACAAACTGGTGGTTGACAGAGGATTAGGAGAAGGGAGGATGGGAAGAAACTCTTTAATAGAATTTAAGCAATTTAATGGAATTTAATTTTGGAGTTTTGAAAATGTAATTGTACAGTTTTGTCAATGTCCTATGTATCACTGAATTGTTCACATTAAAATGATTATTTTATGTTATATGAATTTTACCTCAATACAATTAAAAATTATGTAGAAACACCAAGTTGAAGAAAAATCAATATGTCTAGAAACAGTAGGACCAAATTGAAAGAAACATGCACTGTAAGATATTAAGACTTAGTACAAATCTACATAATGAAAAGTGTGGTATTAACAGAAGGATTAAAAAAATAAACAAATGGCAAAGAATTGTCTGGAATAAGAACCCATATAATTTTTCAAGAAGCATTGCAGAAAGACTTAGATTTTCAATTAATAAACTTGAGTCAATTGGAGGTGTGTATTGGAAAAAAATTAAAAAACAAACTTGTCTCTCATTATACATTATACTATATATTACATATATTACACTCATTAACATATATGCATGTAATGCAGTAGCACCTAAAAACATAAAGCAAATACTAACAGACATAAAGGGAGGAATTGACAATAATGCAATAATAGTAGGAGACTTTCACACCTCACTTACATCAATGAACAGGTCAACCAGAAAGAAAATAAGAAAACAGTGGTTTTAAATGACACAATAGACCAGCTGGACTTAATGGACATCTACAGGACATTCCATCCAAAACCAGCAGAATACACATTATTTTCAAGTGCACATGGAACATTTTCCAGAATAGATAACATGCTAGACAACAAAATATGTCTCAACACATTTAAGAGGATAGTAATTATATCAAACATATATTCCAACCACAACAGTGTGGAACTAGAAATCATTCATAGGAAGAAAAATGGGAAAAGTACAACACATGGAGTCTAAAGAACATGCTACTAGAAAACCAATGGGTCAATGAAGAAATCAAAGAGGAAATCAGAAAAAACCTTGAGACAAATAAAAATGGAAACAAAACTTTACAAAATTTAAGAATTACAGCAAAAGCATTTCTAAGAGGAAAGTTCATAGCAATACAGGCCTACATCAAGAAGGAAGAAAAATCTCTAATAAACAACCTAACCTATGATCTAAAGGAATTAAACAAAGAAAAATAAAGAAAACCCAAAGTCAGAAAAAGGAAGGAGATAATAAAGTAAGAAAGAAAATAAATGAGACACCCCCAAAAGTAATTTAAAATGCCAATGAAACCAAGAACTTTTTTTTTAAAACATAAACAAAACTGAGAAACTTTTAGCCAGTTTCACCAAAAAGGAGAGGACCCAAATAAAAATAAATAAATAAATAAAAGAGGAGAAATAACAACTGATATCACAGAGATACAAAAAATCATTAAAGAATATTAAAAATGATGCCAAGAATTGGGACAACCTAGAAGAAATGGACAAATTTCTACAAATTTTCAAACTTCTAATACTGAATCAGGAAGAAATAGACAATCTGAACAGACCTATCATAGTAGTAAAATTAAATTTGTAATAAAGAAACTCACAGCAAATAAAAGTCCAGGACTGGATGGCTTCAAAGGGGAATTCTAACAAACATATAAAGAAGAGAAATGAAAATTAAAAGCACTAATTTGAAAAGATAAATACACCCCAATGTTCATAGTAGCATTATTTACTATAGCAATGTCGTGGAAGCAACCTGTGTGATCGTTATATGTATACAATGGAATATTACTCAGCCACAAAAAAAATAACATTTTGTCATTTGCAACAACATGGGTGGACCTGGAGGGTATTATGCTTAGTGAAATAATTGAGACAGAGAAAGACAAAATCTCTATGTTATCACTTATATGCAGAATCTAAAAAATAAAACAAATGAATGTATATAAAAAAATAGAAACAGACTTATGGATATAGAGAAAAACTAATGGCTACCAGTGGGGAGAGGAAACAGGGGGCAATATAGGGGTAGATGATAAAGAGATACAAACTACTATGTAAAAAGTATAATCTATAAAAATACTGAATCACTGTGTCATATACCTGAAACTAACATAATTTCATAAATCAACTGTACTTCAATTTAAAAAAAAATGTGACCTAGTTCATTTCATATGCAAAAATCAACTCCAGGTGAATTTAAATCCAAATATTATTGCTAAAATAATAAAACTTTTAAAATTCAATATCTTCTTGACCCTAGGGTAGGGAAGGGAGATGTTTCTTAAATAGGAATCCAAAATTAAAAACAAATAGGACAAAATTAAGATTAGGAATTCTGTCCATCAAAAGACTGATTTAAAAAAAAAAGACAAAGAAATGGAAGAAAATATACATAATGCATTTAACTGATGATGGTTTGTATCTAGAAGTTGTGGTGGCCCCCAAGCTGTAAGCTTATTCAGCTTTCTGCTTTCCGGAGAACTGCTTGTCTCTCTCTTGGTATGCACTCCTGACGCTGCGGTATTGAGCGTAAAAAAGGAAAATGGCTTGCGGCCAGTTTCGCTCCAGGTGCCTGCTCTGCATCTAAGAGCCCCTGGTTGTTCCCCAGAAGAAGGACGTGCTGCCCTGAGGGGGAAGTCTGTATCTCCAAAGAATGGCCCATAAGGCATGCTGACGCATAGATAGTGGTGCATAGATAGTGGTGCATAGATAGTGGTGCATAGATAGTGGTGCATAGATAGTGGCGACAGAATTATGCGGAAATATAAGGTTTACTGATTTATTGTCTGATATTCGTTCCGTACTAAACCTATATATACATTCATGCTCTTTGAATAAACTTGCCTTGCAACCATCAGTTGTCTTGGCCCTTCTGACCCCATACTGGTGCTTTTCAGTTCCTTACCCCTCACCGCCAGGAACTTCTAGCTTTCTGCAGCCGGTCTGCGGCAAGAAGTTATAATGAACTATAATTTAATAAAAATTAAAAAGGGTATCAAATAGAAAAACAAGAAACAAGCATCCATTTTCAATTTAATCCAGCAAGAAAAATAAATACATGAACTATTATAAAACCTCATTAGTAATCAGGGAAATGCAAGGTAAAGCAACATTTTGATACAAATATGCACAAAAGTATTAAGAAATAAAATTAAGAAATGGAAAATATCAAGTCTGGGCAAGAATGTGAAGCACCTGGAATTTTACTTTGCTGAAGGGATTGTAAATTTTTATAATGTCTTTGGAAATCTGTTAACAGTACCTACTAAATTTGAGCATATGTATTACTTATTTTTTCAGCAGTTTTACCCCTAGGTATATAATCGGTAGAAATATGTTCACCAGCAGACATATACAAGGATGTTCATAACAGTGCTATTCATTTTAGCCAAAGATTAGCAACAAACTGAGTACTCAACAATGGTAGAATGAATAATTTATGATACACTAACTTGAATTGCATACAATATTGAAAATAAATGCCTTGTTATGCTAAACCATATGGATGATTATTGCAACATAATTCTGAGTGAAGAAAACCAGAAACCAAAAGTACATGCTGTGGGATTTTGTTTCTATAAAGTTCAACAATAGGCAGAATTAGTTTAGATTGCTGGAAGTGAAGATGGTATTTAACATTGGGAAAATTGTGGGATGTAGAGACTAGAGGACTATACTGAGGACTTTGGCAAAAGATTCTGTTTCAGGTGGTGGTTATGTGTGTGTGTTTACCTTGTGATAATCCATACATCTCTATACTTATGATGTTATTTTTGAGTGAGTGTGTTATATTTCAATTAAATGGTTTATTATAAAATGTTGGTTATTGATAAATATATTAGGATGTCTTTAATAGAAGTTGTATTAAATAAATACATGCTGGAGTGAATGTCAACAGTCACATAAATGTCACAGTAATCTGATAGAATTTGGAGATCTACCAGATAGTGTAAACTCCATCATCGTATTCTAACTTGAAGCACATTGTAGCATATAATACTCATACCAATAAACTAATTTGAATAAATATCTTTATTGTTTATTTTTATTATTTTGACTCATTTTAAACTGCTTTGTTGTCAAGATTTTCTTGTTGATCTGTTCTTGATTCATAATTATGCCTTAAGAATTATGCTTGAACCTGAAACTAAATAAATTAAAATTGTGTATTATTGTTCTTTGTTTTCTTAGCATTGTTTCTATTGGAGAAAACATAATTCTAAATTTCTAAATAGACAATTGCCACAAAGTATAATAAGAGCACTAGTAAGATCAAGCAAATTATACAATAAAGGCAAGAGAATCTCTTCCATAAATTAATGATTTGATAATTAATTTATTAAGGTGCTCAGGCATCTGTGTCTGAGAAGATAAATGAGGAAATGTTGCTGCTGACTTGGAAAAGCACCAGGAGTAGGTAATTCTCATACCAGTCAGCTTCTGTGAAGAGAAGGGAGTACCAACATGAGGATTCAACATTGGTTACACAGACAAGGATTCCATTCATGTCTCCGTGAAAAGGCTAATTCTCTATTGAAAAGGCTAATTCTCTATATGACAGGATTATTTACTGATGACATTTTAGAGACTGCTAACTCATTTAAAGTAACACTGAAATACCTAGATTCTGTGATATTTGGAACTTTCAATCTATTTGGAATCAAATTAATATCCACAATGAGCTTGATGAATAGTTTTTAATTCACAAACTAGGAATTGTAAAAGAAGAAAGTTATTGCAAACTGCAAGCATTGAAGGACTTGTCTTCATATATTTGGGTAGGAAATTATGTTGAATTGTTCACTTTATGTGAGTGTCTAACCCTGAAAACATACTATTTCACTCATTGTTTCTAAACCTACAGGTATCATACAAATTTGCACTGTTTTTTACAAATTTTCACTGAGTTAGAGTTTCCTGATTTTTGTAAAGATTTTGAAAAATAAACAAGTTTTATAACAGGAATTTTTTAATCTCCAAAAGCACTGCATAAATTTTTCTGTCCAATTAATTATATATTAGGTACCCATTACATACCAGGCCATGTTCAAGGGTAGGGTAAACAAATAGATAATGATGTTAAATTCCCTTGGCCTCAGGAAATTCATTATAATAAGAAAGACATTTATGTGTGTATCTATGGCATGTATGCATGTATACATATATACATATGCACATTTATGTATACACACATAGATATACATATATGTAATGCATCAAATATAACATATACAATAGTAGAAGAGATGATTAGAAGAAAAGGTTGACTTAACTGTCCTAGCCATCATTTCTAAATAATAATTTAATTGAATATATGATAATGATATGTTCCTTAAAAAGAAAAAAATCATAAAATAATATGAAGAGAAAAGTGACAAATTAGTTCAAATGGCTCGATCTAAACATACCCAGTATCAAAATGTGATAACGATATCTGTAAGCAACAGAATCCACTCCAGAGAGTTTAAGCAAAAAGCAACTTATTAAGAATCTTTGAGAAGGCTGAAGAAACAACTCTAGGCTAAATGTCCAGCCACACAATAGAACTGAGTGTCCAATGGAACTGCTGCTTTTGCCAATAGCAAGAAGAATGCAAATCAGGAAGCCACCACTATAGATACTCCCATCATAACCATGCCCCTTATATCAAGATAACCATCAACAAAACAGATGATCTGCATCCTACCTCTCTCTCCCAGGTAACTTAGTCCAATATTAAAATCTTATTCAAGTGCCTTTCCCTCTACACGATTCATTCTAAATCAAGATCTAGGATCTAGTGTAACTACAGCTGATCAGTAGACTCTAAATCACATTTAAAACCCTACAGGAAAGCAAGTCAGCAAGACAGAGGATTTTATCTTTCTCGTTTCTGCTCACGAGAAGAGGGTCGCAATTGCTGTTGAATAAATCAACATACTGGTCATCATTATGAGCCTATAGGTCAATAAATGAATGGAAAGATGGAAGGATGGATGGATGGATATGTAAAGAGATATTGGTAGGTGAGTAGGTAGGCAGACAGATGGATAGTAACAATTAATAAAATGGAAGTATAGTATGCATTTGATTTCTAATAAATTTATTAAAGTTAATTTCAATTGAAATTAATTTCAGAGAAGAAAAATTGAAATGCAATGATAAATAATGCTAAATTTAAGATAATTATTTATTTACCACAAGAAAACGAGGTTTTAAAAGCTACTTTGAAGTTGGAAGTAAAAGGTAAAATGGTTATAAATAATTTTAAGATTAAATTTATTTTGGGGGTAAATTTCATGTTTTATTCATAGACAGTATGCCTTAAATTTATTATCAAAGGTGAAGTAAATCATTTTACATTTTTCATAACCTCTTGAATTTTCTTGATTATATTATATAATTGGGGTTTTATGGAGGCTTATAATATTTGCATTCTCTTCTGTAATCCAAACTCCCACAGCTATTTAGTCATTTTTAATCAAGCATATTTAGCATAACATAAAAGGCATAGATCTTAGTGTATGGTTTAATGAGTTTTGACAAATATATACACCTATGGAGCTACCACCATAATCAAGATATAAACAAATTCCCATATTATTCCAAAAGTGCACTCTCATGCCCCTTCACAGAAAGCCTTACTCTCAACCCCTTTATCAGACAGTCACCAATCTGCTTTTTGCTACTGCAGCTGAGTTGTATTTTTCTAGAATTTCATATAAACAGACTTATGCACTGTGCATACTTTTATGAATGTCTTCTTTCCTCAGTATATTTTTGAGATCCACCTACACTATTGCATTAATCAGTAGTTGGTTCCTGTTTACTGCCACTTAGTATCCGTTGTACGACTATATCTGAATTTGCCCATTTATCTATTTTTTTAAAATTTATTTTTATTTATTTATGGCTGTGTTGGGTCTTCATTTCTGTGAGAGGGCTTTCTCCAGTTGCGGCGAGTGGGGGCCACTCTTCATCGCGGTGCACGGGCCTCTCACCATCGCGACCTCTCTTGTTGCGGAGCACAGGCTCCAGACGCGCAGGCTCAATAATTGCAGCTCACGGGCCCAGTTGGCTCCGCGGCATGTGGGATCTTCCCAGACCAGGGCACGAACCCGTGTCCCCTGCATTGGCAGGCAGATTCTCAACCACTGCACCACCAGGGAAGCTCCTGCCCATTTATCTATTGATGAACATTTAGGTTGCCTTGAGTTTTGGGGCATCTAAGGTTGATATAAGCATCATTTCATACACAAGTCTTTTTGGAAATATGTTTACATTTCTTTGGACTAAATACCTAATTATGGAATTGCTGAGTGGTATAGTAATACTATGCATAACTTTATAAGAAGCTATTTTCCATATTAATGTCCAGAGTGATAGTACCACTTTATCTCCCCCATGGCAATACATGGGAGTTTCAAATTGTCTGTACGTTTTCCACCATTTCTCATTGCCAGCCTTTTGAATTCTAGTCATTCTTTTTTTTTTTTTGAATTCTAGTTATTCTTGTGTGCATGTGTAGTGCTATCTCATTGTAGCTTTAATTCGTATTTTCTTGATAACTAATGATTTTGAAACACCTGTTAATATCCTCATTGGCCTTTTATAGGTCTGTGATGCATATATGCAAATCTTTTGTTCACTTTTCGTATTGTGTTCTTTATTTTCCTACTGAGTTGTACGAGTTCTATATCTATTCAGAACGCAACTTACTTGTCAGGTAAAGAGGTTGCATGTATTATTTTCCCATTCTGTGACTTGTCTCTTAATTTTCTTTTTTTTTTTTTTTTTTTTCTTTTTTTCGGCCATGCTGTGCAGCATGAGGGATCTTAGTTCCCCGACCACAGATGGAACCTGGGCCCTCGGCAGTGAGAGAACGCAGTCCTAACCACTGCACCCCCAGGGAATTCCCTGTCTCTTAATTTTCTTAATTATGGATTTTGATAAGTAGGCATTTTTATTTTGAAAGTCCCATTTTTCAGTTTTTCCTTTATTTTTAGTTCTTTTGGGTGGAAATCTCTATATTATTCAATGTTATAAAGGAATCTCTCTATGCCTACTTTAAAAAGTATAGGTTTTAGGTTTTAGATTTATTCCCTGGTACATTTTTATTGAGCTATAATTGACATATAACATTATATTAGTTTTAAGTGTACAACATGTGATTTCACATTATGCATATATTGCAAAAAGATTACCACAATAAGTTTAGTTAACATCATCATTTTACGTAGTTAAAATCTATTTGTTTTTTGTGATGAGAAATTTTCAGATTTACTCTTTTAGCAACTAGGATCAATTTTAAGTTAATCTGTTTAGTATAGTATATCTGTGCCTAGGTTATTTTTTTCCCCCCATGGGGACATACAATTGTTCTGGCAACATTTATAAAAAAGACCACTCTTTCTTTATTGAATTACCTTTGCACCTTTGTAAAAAATGGTTGATTATATTTGTGTGCATTTAATTCTAGACTGTCTATTCTGCTCCATTGATCAACATGTCTTTTCTTTTGCCAATACCATGTTGCCTTAATACAGATACTCTAGAAATTTTTGAATTGAGTAAAATTTGTTCTCTAAATTTGTTCTTCTCTTCAGAATTGTGTTGACTATTCTAGGTCCTTTACTTTCCAAAAAAATTTAAAACACTTTTTAGTATCTATGACAAATTTTGCTAGAATTCAATATTGTGTTGGTTATTCTGGGTCTTTTGCCTCTCTATATGCACTTTTTAATCAATTTGTTGATATCTACAAAATAATTTTCAGAGATTTTGGTTAAAATCAACATTGAATTTACAGATCAAGTTTTGAAGACCTAATATCTTGACAATATGGAATTTTCCTATCCATGAACATATTATTCCATTTATTTAGTTCTACTTTGATTTTGTTCATCATTTTATAGCTTTTCTTATACAGATCTTGTACATATTTTATTAGATTTCTACCCACATAGTTCATTTTGTGGGGAGCTTACATAAATAGTATTGTTTTTCATTTCAAACCACTTTTTCATTGGTAGTGTATAGAAAAGTGATTTTTTAAAAATATATTTACCTTGTATCACACGACCTTGCAATAATCACTTAGTTCCAGGAGGGTTTTTTATCTTTTTTTTACAATTCTTACAGATTTTCAACATAGACAGTCATGTCATCTGTGAACAGTTTTATTTCTTTCTTCTCAAACTGTATACCTTTTATTTCCTTTTAGTGTCTTAGTGCATTAATTAGAACTTCCAGCATAATGTTGAAAAGGAGTGGTGAAAGGGGACATCATTGCCTTGTTCCTGATTGTATTGGGTAGCATTTCATTTTGATTCTTTCTAAAGTTTCTCTCTCTGATGACATTGTTCATCCGGTTTGACATGATGTCTATCTTTTTTCCAATTAGATCTCGCAACATATTAATCATAGTTATTTTAAATTCCTTGTCTAGTAATTCTAAATGTGTGTTGATCTGAGTCTTGTCCTAATGCTTGCTTTGTTTCATCAAACTGTGTTTTCATACTGTCTTTTAGCATGACTTGTTATTTTTTTGTTGAATGACAGAGATGTTTTATTACATGACAGTTACTGGATGAAACAGGTCTTGAATGTAAAGAATTTTGTTAACCTGGTATTGAGTTGGACTATAGATAATGTTTGTTTTATCTCTAGTTATTAGTAGCTTTTAATTCTTCTATTTTCCTTGTTTGTTCCACCTCCTTTGGCATTAGGGTTTCTCCTCAGAGATATTCCAAGATTTGTAGCTTTTCAAATTTCATCTACTGTTATTACACAGGAAGCTTGTTCTTGTGGATGCAAGGCCGAGGGGAGAAGAAGTGTTCAGGAATCTTGTTTCAACCTCAGGCTTTTAATTGACATGTGCCTGGGCTTTCACCCTCCACAGGTCTTCCTTTTCTTTTCCAAGTATATAGATAGTTCCCTCTGTCTCTTACTTCGTTTCCAGACTGCTGCATTCTTAGAATTCAAATCTACTTCCTCGAGGCTCTGTTTGTGTTGGCTTTCCTGTCTTTAAGCAAGAGAGACACTGCCTTTTCTTCTCCCAGCTAGGATAAAGTTTCAGATTTCTTCTCTTGTGAATTTCTTTCTCTTAGCGACTAGTTAGTCCTTTACAAAGAAGAATCTAGGCGTGTATTAAGAAGGCTACTCTTCTCTTTTCATCCCCATGAGGGGATGTTTTCACATTTTTACTATGAGAACCTGATGGAGTTCCTGGATGGAAAGCTCACAAAACTGTGGGGATCCTCTAAACCTGCCACTCCCAGAAGTTTTATACTCTCAAGTTAGTCCACCCACTGTTTTCATCAGTTATCAAATAACCATTTGATTGTTCCTACCAGTTTATGCATCCAGCATCTTCTACTCCTGGTAAGCAAATTTTAGATGCTGTTTCTCTCTGGATGCAACTGTCTATTCAAATTACTGAATGGTGATTTTTCCCTATGTCATCAGTTGTCTAATGTATCCAGGACAAGTCATTGAGTTTTCAATTATCAAGCTATTTTTTTCTTGTTGAAAGAACTGGAATGATAAACTCTAAAATCTTTGCATGTCAAAGGTGAAAATTGATTATTCTGTTATTTTTTTAATATGGTGAAATCTACTGATTTGAATTGATTTGAATGTTAAAACAACATTACGTTCCTACCATGTACCTTACTTGGTCATGATATAATATCACATTTTAAATGGCTGAATATGATTATTATTGTTTAATTAAGAATTTTTGTGTGTATGAACATGAAGCTTAGTGTTCTGTACATTTTTTTTTCAAATATAGTTTTCAGATTTTGGTATCATTGTTAGACTTGTAAGGTGACCAAGTCTCATTGTTTGTCTGAGATTGTCTCAGTTTTAAAACTGAAAGTCCTGTGTCTATGGAAATCTCTCTCTGAGATTTAAAAAAAAATGTTATGACAGATGCAGAAGTTTGTAGGAAAATTACACAACACATACAACATCTAAAATAAAAATTAAATACTAAGAGTACACTGATTTTAGTGTCAAAATGATATGATATATCATAGTAGTCCCTATAATTTTTTTTTCCAAATATAGGCAAACTTCTGAATGGGGCAACTTAAGTGTGCAATGCAACTTAAGTGCATTGCAATTGTGACTTTGCCATATAACTATTGTACTTTGTATTGCCATAGTGCTGGTACAATTTTTAACCTTTTGAATATTGTGAGCACAGTTGTATCACCACCCCAGACATCACAATAATAGAGAGCTAAACAACTGTGCTGTTCAATGACAGTTGGAAGAACATATACAACTGGATTTGTATGGCGCATAATCAAAACAGAGCCTACTGCACGATATGTAGAAATGAATATGAGATTCGTCACTTTTTGATCACCCCAAAATGTGCAGAAGCACTTAATGAAATGTTTGACTTATAGAAAAAAGAAGAAGATAGCTTCCCTATCCTTTGCCTACAAGATGACTATCACTGTTGCTGACCATAGAAAAGATGTTAAAATGATAGCTTGCCATAAAATCATATTTTGTGCATGTGGGACAAGAAGAATGTCCTTCTCTAATTTGGAAATTTATTGAGGATATGAATACAGAAAAAGGATCACAGTAAATACAGGAATGTATATGTGGTTTTTCCAAAACTGCATGATGATCTTTGAAGAGGCCATAAGGACTTTAAAAATGAATAAATTGACTGCACCTGAGTTGTTTAATTTTATGTGTAGTTTGCAACAAAAACAGTGCAAAAAATCTTAATTTTTTGGAAACAAAACTTCTTCAGAACTCAAAAATATGTCTCAAGAAAAGGGCAGCCAAGTTAAACAGAACTTTCTAAATTTCTTTACTAAAACTGTCACTTATTTAAATTCCAGCTTCAATTTCACAATTTCAAATTATTTCTTTGCCTTAAAAAAGTTGACCTGAGAAAGAAAGTTTCAATCCATGACATCTGTTTTTCATAGTGTTAAAAAAATAATAGTTTAGACATGGATAAAATATTGATGAATTTATAGGTGCAAAGGACCTGGTTGGCAAACAGCTGATATACCAAAATATGTCTATAGATTTAGGGCGTATGGCCACATTTGAAAATCTGGAAACTAACTCCTACAAGCCTACAAACTTGCTGTTGTTAATAATTTCTGAAGAGGTCCATGCTTAAACTTGTATTAAGAACATATTTAACTTGATGCCATCACATGGCATGATAGCAAGAGTAAGGTGAGCTGAATGAGAGAAGAGCTGCTACTCAGAGAAGTTTATGTTCCACTGTGTTCAGTTTGACCACTACATATAAAAAAAGAGGAAATTTTTAAATTTTGCTGATGCATGAAAGAAGTATTATTAGAAAGGGAAACAGGTAGAGTAAAAATATTGTGTTATCATTGGACAAAAATAAAACAGTTCAATGCTGTTTTTGGTTAAACAGAAAATGTTTAGTTAGTCATATTGTAATTGTAATCTCCCTGTAAACAGTCAAACATTTTGGTGGCTTAAGAATATATGATAATAAAACCTACAAAGTTTAACTACTCAGTGAAGAGTTAAAACATAAATAAAATAAATGTTAAAATAAGTGTTGGAAGATAGAAAAAATTATAAGATATTGTTATGTTTTTCTAACACATATTATTTGTTTAATTAGTCCTATTATTAATTAGTACTAATTGTCACTAGTAACTAAGTATAAGGTTGTTTTGTTTCATTAAGAGTATTTATGCAACAAAAATAAACATAATAATATATAATTGTAAATAAATGTCCACTTTATTTTTTAGTTTAAATTATTTATATATATATATATATATATACTTCCCAGTCCTCCCCACCCCCCAGTATGGTTGTTCCCATGACTGACTGTTTAAAAAGCTGGTTACCCTATGACTTGCCTTATAAACAAACTGGGAGATGTCCACTTCTCTCTTATAGTCTTAAGATGTTTGCAAAGTATAGGTATTCTCTCATCTTCAAACTTTGGTAGAATTCACCAGTAAAACTATTTGGACCAGAAGTTTTCTTTAGGAAAATTTGTATTACAAAACCAGTTCCTTTAGTAGATGTGAGCTCTTTGACTTCTCTTTTTTTGTCCTTGTGCCAGTTTTTCTGTTTTTGTTTTTGTTTTTATTTGTTTTGCTTTATTTTTTTGGTCACACTGTGTGGCTTGCGGGTGTTCCCCGACTAGGGATGGAATTCAGGCCCCCTGCAGTGGAAAGGCTGAGTCCTAACCACTGGAATTCCAGGGAATTCCCCTCTTGTGTCAGTTTTGATAGTTTCTTTTTGTTTGTTTGTTTTAGGAATTTGTCCTTTTCATTATAAATTATCTTATTTGTCGGCATGAACTTGATCATAACAAGTCTTTATTATCATTTTAATATGTGCTATTTGTAATAATGCTCCCCTTTTATGCCTGACGTTGGTAATTTTCCATAATTCTACTGAGTTTTGTCTCCTTGATTTTAATTCCTAATAAGTATGTGTTAAAATCTCCAGCTTTAATTGTGGGTTTGTTGCTTTTTATCTTAAGATCTATCAATTTTATTTAATAATTTGAAAGCATATTTAGTATTTATATATAATTTATAATATTTTTATTACAAAATGTTCATCTAATTTTTCTTGAAATCTTTGTTATTAATAGAGTCATTCCATCTTTTTTTATGTTTACATGATAGTTTTACCATCTTCATTCTTTCAAACAATCTGGGTCTTTACGTTTCTTGTAAATAGTACATAGTTTAGTCTTGTGCTTTGTTTTGATTTGTTTTCTACTTTATTTTAGCTTCTTTTTAAAATCCAGTTAATAATTTATGCCTTTTAATTTGTATTTAATCCAATTAAGCATAACATAATCATTGGTGTGATTGTATTTACATTTCTCATATTTGTATTTGTGTAGGTTTTTTTTTCTGTTTCTTTGTTCTTCTTTTCCTACTTTGTTTTGGGTAAAGTATGTATTTTATGATGCCATTTTAATATTCTGTATTGAGTTTTTTGCTATATCTTTATGTATTATTGTTTTATCAGTTGCTCTAGAACTTATAATACCTTCAAGTTATAAAAGTATATCTTTAAATAATACACTACGTTATGTACAATGTAAAACCTTATATGAATATAACTTTTTTGACCCTCTTTGACCTTTTCACTTCTCTTGCTTTAAATTTTATTTCTATAACTATGCTATAAACATGACTATATTTTTTATTATTTTTACCTTACTCAATAGTCTTTTTCAAATATAGACAGACAATTTTAAAAGGGCATTTAATATTTACCAAAATACTTATGGCTTCTGTTATTCTTAAGTATCTGGACTTGTTCCTTCTATCATTTCCTTTTAGCCTGAAAAATATTTGTTGACATTTTGTGTTGTGCAAGTCTTCCTAAAACAATTTTTCCTAAAAAAATTTTCCCAAATATTGACTCTATAAGAATGATTTTATTTTACCTTCAGTTTTGAAGAATATTTTAACCAGATGCAGATTTCTACTTTGACAGTTTTTTTCTCTTATTTATTACCTTCAATATTTCATTCTGTTATCTTCTAACCACCTTTGTTTGTTGTGAGAAGTCAGTCTTCTTACCATTGCTTTTAATATCTGTTCTTTACCTTTGTTTTATAAAATGTTAAAATGGTGTGGCTGTGTTGGTTTCTTGGGTTTTTTTTTTTTTTTTTTTGCATTTATTCTTTTGGGATTCACAAAGCGTCTTGAATTTATGGGTGGATTTCTTTTCATGAATTTTGGAAAGTGCTTCACCATTTTCTCTTCAAATTGTATTTCTGTCCTTTATCTCTCTTTTTCTTTTGGAGAATTCTAATTAAATACACATTTATACTAATTTTTATTAAGACACAAATCTCAGATTTTCTGTTTCTTTTTTTCCCCCCACAGTTTGTTTTCTTTCTGTTTCAGTTGGGTTTTATCTTTCAATCTGTCTTCATAGGCACTGATTCTTTCCTGTGCTCTCTTCAGTCTGTTATTAAGCACAAATCATAATTTGTGATATTTTATTTTCATTTCCCGCATTTCTATTTGAATCCTTCTAACATTTTTGTGCCTCTACTGAAATGACCCATTTCTTCATGCATATTACCCATATTTTCTATTATATTCTTTATCATTTTTCTCATAATTATTTTAGAGACCTTGTTAAGAATTCCAACTTCTGGGCCTTTATTCATTGGCTGTTTTCTCTTTTAACCATGGACTTTTTTTTTTTGCCCTTTTTGTAACTTGTATTTTTATATATTATACACACATACACAATATATACATACATACATATATAAACAAGTAGATGGCTTTATATACGGCCACCAGGCTCTTAGATCATTGATGTACATTCTTTGTTTTCCAGCCTTATCCACTGTTCCCTGTGCCTCTGGTGATCTCTTACAAGCTTACTTTTCCTGCCAAAGCTTTGAAAGGCATATGGCAGGCATCATAGGCTCCTTAAAGTTCTTTAGGCTCTTGAAATGGTTTTTCTTTTCGTCTCTTGCCCCATATTCATTCTTCAGGGATTGAAATACCGCAATGCTGTCCTGTCCAACCCTCAGCTTTCTTCAGCTGAAAGCATAAATATCTCTAATGGATTTCTTTCCATTCTCCAGCTGTCTTCCATCCTTATTTGGGACTTCATACTTGGGAGAGGTTCCACATGCCTCTGGGGATTTGTCTCTTATCTCTTCTTTGTAACTCATCCACTTTGACCACCATCTGCCAATTTATTCATTGAAATTGGCTGGTGAATGCAAACTTGTTCTGAAGGTAGGATTTTTCTGGATTCTAATCTGTCACCCCAGCAGACATATGATTGTTAAAATTTGAAAAAAAATATAGCTCTTTTGTGCTTTTATTGTTCTATTCATTCATCTGTCCATTCATGCAACACATACTTCTTGAGTGTCCTCCATTTGCCTCAGCATGACTTTGTTGATACAGCAATGTGCAAAATAGAAATAGCTCTGGCCTCTTGAGGCATAAAGAAAATTGTGGAATAATAGCATTCAATTTAGCACTTTCTTCAGGACACCTTTTAAGGAATAGTGAAACAAGGTAGAAATGAGTATCCTGAAATTCCTTGTGCATGGTGGTGTCTACAACAACTTATTTCCAGAAAAAGGCAACACATAAATATTCATAGACTTGTTTGGACTATGTAGTCATACTGTGAATAATTCAAATATATTTTCACATATGAGTAAATATTCAATTCAAGTTGTGTTTACTTATTCTCAAGGATTTGTGTATTACATAGATATTATAATATTTTTGTGCTGTGCTTTTGCAAATTGTCAGGATTTAATTCCATGAAGGGTTTCTTAGTGTGTACCCTTCACATTCATTCACTTATGATCAATGGCTCATGGTAATTGAGGTGACTGGCCATGGTTCATACTTTCATCTCTCCTCACCAGCAGATTTCTTCACAAATTCTCTGTAACATTACCTTAGTAGACTATATAGATACCAGTATACAACATAAAATAATGCCTCCCAATGATTTTAAGTTTTATATATATATATATATATATATATATATATATATATATATATATATAAAGTGTAATATAGATGCTAAATCATAACAGTGATGAAAATGAAGACTGGAGCCTGGTGCATAAAGCAGAGTTGGATAAGTGGACTTAATGATAGGAAAGTGAGAGCTTGTTTTACTAGGCCACAGCATCCTGTTTGGGATTATGAGTCTGAGAGTCACAGGTCTGCTGCATCTATTCAGGTAGACTACAGAGTTATATATCTAGTAAACAGGAAAAAACCTCATGAGAAAGCAGGTCTCTGAAGGTTTAGCCTTTGTGTTAGGACATCTGGGTGTAGTTGGCTCCAAATAGAGATATTCGGCAAAGAAAAAAATGATCCATGTAGTCAAGAAACTATCTGAATGGTTTTTCATGGGGACAAGCACACTGCTGTGCAGATTTTGAAGTATTATACACCAACTTAATTGGAGGCAGACTGGCTAGCTTTATCTCTCTGCTTTTGCTCCGTACCAGCTGTGTAAACTAGGTTGGTTACTTAATCTCTATGACTCTTTCTTTCTCATTTGCAAAATGGGCAACTTAATATCTACTATGTCTCATTATTGGAAAGACAAAATAAAATGGTGTATATAGGATTCAGCATTTACACTGGTGGCACACAGTATACATCAGTATTTGTGTCCTCTCTCTCCCAGCTCACCTCAAGACCAACACACCCAATGTCTAGCTAAAGAATGCCTCCTCCTGCTGTGATATTGGGTTGAGTTTCTTCCAGAGGTCTAGTAGAGTCTTAACTCAGTACTTTAATATATGTATCATCACCTTTTAGATGATGAAGCTAAATCATAGGGGCACTACTTGAATTTACAAATGGAGTTTGAATTTATAACAAGAATGACTTTTGATTCTAATCTTTGGGTCCACTCTTTTTGCCATGTTAGCCCCCTTCCTTCTAAGAGTTGAAGGGACTTTATTAGTTCTTAATTATTGGGGATTCTCTGTCTTCTGTCTCTGGTGGCATCTAAGTGTCTCCCCATCTGCAAAATATATATGTAACTTTCACAAGAGAAATTCAGAGCCTCATAGGCTCCACAAGGGCTATATTTACCCTGATCAATTTAAGGGTCTATGGGAAAAATGCATACATAACAAAATCTGCTAGAAATCCTCACCTGTCATACTCTTTTCAGATTTACAATTAACCAATTATTACTTTCAAATTTAGTAAAACAAGTTACTTACCTAATATAAGGCAGACAAAAGACTTGAACCTAGATTTCTCTGATTACAAGTTCTATAGTAACAGACTAGATGTATCACTGAATCAGATTTGTGCAGGAAAGACAAACTTCCTTAGTTTCTAAGAAATAATAATGAGTACATTGCTCATAAAAAATCTGGTTTATCAGGGCTCCTAGTACAGTTAGATAATAAAAGTTTAAAAATATATATCATATCTTTTTAGTTGGTGCTCAAATATGTGATTCATGAATTATACGAATAGAACAGGAATTATATAGACATCTACATTGTAGCTTAAATAGATATTGACACATCTAATTTAAGTAGATATCTGTACCCATAAGCTTATATAGATATCTACGCCTCTAAATTTATGTAGACCTCTACATTCCAACACTTATATAAATATCTATGTCCTGCAGCTATCTATTTCCCTAAGCTTGTACAGAAGTTTATACCTCAAACTTACATAGATATTTATACTTTTAATTATATAGCTGTCTACATCTCTAATTTAAATAACAGTACACAATCCTAAACTTATATAGATATCTACACCTATACATTTATGTAGAGAGCTATGATCCCTACTTAAATGGATCGCAATGCTCTTAAATATGTAGATATTAACATATCTAATTTAAGTTGTTTACACTTCTCAAATCACATAGATGTTTACACCCCTAAACGTAAATAAATATTTATATATCTAACATATTGATAACTATACCCCCAAAACTTTAGTAGCAGTAATAGTAGTAGTAGTTGTACTAGTAGTAGCAGTAGTAGCAGTAGTAGTGTCCTACAACTCTAAAATTGGGAACAAATTTAGTGGCGGGAACTATGTTTGCCTACTGTAATGTTCTTATACTAGAAGACAGATATCATCCTTGATGAGTGGCTATGTGGTCATTTAAGAAAAAAAAAAAATTAAAGTCAGGATTTTTTTTTCCTACAGCTCATAATTTCCATCTGCATAACTTTCATCCCATTTGCCCGTCTGGTTCGTCCAGATGGAATATGTTGCTCTTATACCACCATCGGTTTAGAGATTGACTGATATTACTTAAATTAATAATTAAATGAAGATATATAAGAGGTTTTGAGAAATCACCTTGTGGATATGATGGCTCTGTTTGGAATACCTTTTGATTTGTGACTTAATTAAATACAGCACAGACTCTCTGTTGAATTTGAATAATTACTTATCAGAGAAGGGAGACAGAGAGAAATTGACTCTTGTCTCCTAGAAAAAGGAGACAAGGAGTAAGGAGGAAAACTCAGGAGGCTGTCCTGGCCACAGAGATCCCCTCCCTCTCCTCCTTTCCCCTCCAACCAGAAAAAAAAAGAAAAAAACTGTTAGAAGACTGAGCTACCACTTTAATCTCAAGAGCCACGGGCTCCAGATCTGAGCGTAACTATACAAGTCACTGATAGACTGAAGAAGTGAGGTTAAAAACTGGGAAGAGTGGATGCCTTAAGGTGGCACATTTGGCAAAAAGAAGCAGCAAACTATAGCTAGCTGTCACTTAAAGTCCTGTCTGTGTACTTAACAAAAGCTCTAAAGTCGGCCTTCCTGAGACCGGCTCAGCAAAGAAGCAGTGTCGTTAGGAACCTAGGAGCCCCATCCATTTGATCAGCCATCAGTGTGCCTGCCGTTTGTTTCTAGGCTGGTTGTCTTTGTCCTCAAGGTGGCTGCAGCCAATACCGCCTCACATGTTCTCTTAACAGCTTTGCATGAGGAAAGATTGTTTCCAGGTCCTGTTCTCACTTTCTATCATGGAGTAAAATCCTTTCCCTGAAGCTTGTCAGCAGACTCACCTTACACTTCACTGTCCAGAAGAGGTTGCATGCTTACTGTTAAGCCTGTTATTAGGACTGATAGGATTAACCTGGACCAATCATGATTCACCTCAAAGCTGGACACAGTCATCCTAAAACTGAAACAACATATCCTTACAGTAACTTTGCAAAGTGAGCGAAGGGAGTTCAGAAAAATTAACATCTGAGATGATACAACTTGTAACTGGAAAGACTGATATCCAAATCCTAATTTTTCTTTTCACAAAGCTCTTTTCCATTCTGCTGTATGACACAATCTTTTACAACATCTTTAGAGAGCTAAAATTTGGGTGGCCTCTTCTAAGTAGTGAACTGCGTTTCAACAAAGGGAGTTCTGGGCATCAGGACAGCAAAATCAAAAAAAAAAGAGATGAAAATGATTCTTAATGCATAAAAACTTGAGAGACTCTGAAAGAGCCCTTTGAATTGATAGCTTGGGTTTCTGGCCTGTCTGAGAAAGAACAGAGTGTTTTTGTGGCTAACCACAGCACTGTAGACTGAATGATTGTGTTCCTCCAAAATTCATATGTTGAAGTCTAACTCGCAATGTGATGGTATTAGAAGGTGGGGCCTTTGGGGGGTGATTAGGTCTAGAGGGTGAAGTCCTCATGAGTGGGATTATTCCTCTTATAAGAAAAGACAAGCCATGTGAGCATGCAGTGAAAAGGTGACCATCTGCAAACCCTGAAGCTGGCTCTCACCAGGAACCCAAGCTGCTGGCACCTTGATCTTGGACTTCCCAGTTTCAGAATGGTGAGAAATAAATGTTTGTTTCAGAGTGGTGAGAAATAAATGTTTGTTATTTAAGTCTCCCCAGTCTATGGTATTTTTTTTTATAACAGTTCAAACTGACTAAAATACATGACCAGAACAATCAGAAGGAAGGCTACATGGTCACTCCATGTCCTCAGAAGCACACGTGTCACTTTCCCCTGGACTTTAACCTGGCCCTTTAGATCTCTAAGCATTGCCCCTGGCTGTCCCTATATCCTGGTTATCCTCCAAAAAATACAAGTTCCAATTCCAACAATTACACTTGTATAAGGCAAAGCTACACAGACAAATTCTGGACCTTAGGTGACAATAAATTTTAAACTGTCTTATTGAAGTTCTGGATTTCTGTCTTCTTTCCAAGGACCAATATATATTAAAGAAAAACTTATAAATTGGAATAAGAAAGTAGAAAAGCCTCTACAAGTTTCCGTGGCAATGTAAATTGTCCTGTCTTCATAAGTTAAATTACTAGAGGCTACTGGAAGTTATGAAAAAAGCTCTATTACTATCATTTGAATTTCAGGTGGCCTTGTATGAAATAAATCAATTTGGTATTTTGAAAAATTATATAAAATCAGAGCTAAATAATTTCTATCTTAATGTTTTTGGATTTTTTTTTTTTTTTTTATCAAGGCATGTTGAAGGTAGACCTTTTTGTTCCTTGGCTGTAGCTCTGGAAGACCCCATAAATAAGCCAGTATTTCATGCCCAAAATACATTATTTGACAGCTGCACTCATTCAATTTCTTCCTATTTAAATGTCCTTTCATATATTCTGATTGCACCAAAGAGAAATTTTCAACTGGGAACTAATGATTTTAACAAGCATGTTCAACACCTGGTTATCTTTTAAAGGAAGAAAGTACAACCGGAAAAAGGCAGCATGAAACGCAGAGGAGGAAGCAGGTGAAAAGTGATGTTGGACTAAATCCAGGAAGTGATTTTGTTGAATATTTGAAACTAAACTATTGTACCTGACCTAAAGAAGAAGATTCTATGAATGAGTACATGACCTACAACAGTTACAAACTTTTGGAGCTGGTAGAGATCTGAGAACTCATGTCTTTGATTTTCCTGCCTTTTATAGATAAATAAATTGAGGAACAGAGTGCTTGGGTAACTTATAAGAGATGATTCAGGCATTTTCTGACAGAACCATGTCTAGAACCTTGAAGACTTAACTCAGCACTCTTTCCACAATACTACACTACATCTGAATCAGAAAAATTGATGAATCACTAAACAGATTTTATATCTTCTCTTGTACAACACTTGCAGAAATGATGAACTTTTTCACATAGCCTTTGCTTACTCCTATCAGATGCACCAAGTCCATTCACATGAAACAACATTAGTAATACGAAGATAGTTAAAGTGTTGTACTCATTCACCTTTTCCCTAAGCTAAATCACCCCAATAAACCATTGCCACAGGCAATATCTGTATTTCTTCATTTTTTTCCTCATTCTATGCAAATGAGGATGTCCTATTATTTAACCAGATCCAAAAACAATCTTTCCCCTTACACAATACAGTTGGTATCCAACAGGGCAGACTGTTGGCTCACAATGGATTCATAGCAGTGTATTTTCTGTTTATATTCATATCTATCTGTGTTCATATCCCAAATTAAGAGAATCACACTGTTTTGTGTCTATACTGATGTTAAATGCTAAGAGTACTCACCCACTTGTGATTATCCTCTCCTTCTGGGCCAAGAAAATATTACACTTCCCCTCCTTCTAGTAGTTTGGTGTAGCCATGTGACTAATTCTAGCTTATGGGGTTGAGTGGGCTTGTGCTATATCATTTCTGGATGCAAGAATTCTCTAGACCATAAATATCTTTCTACACTATTTTCCCATGTCACGTCAACTGAGGAGACCACAGGTTCCAGATGGTGAAGTTACAGTGTGACACAGTTACTCTCTGCCTGTATCTCTGAGAAGATGAATGATCCAGAGAGCTGCTACAGCCCATGGCAGACTTGACAGGAGTGGAAAGGAAGGCTCTGAGATTTGGAGTTCTTTGTTACTGCCGCATTATTTAGCTTATCCTAACAGGTTTTAGCCCAGATACTTTCCCTTTTTCCAGAATGTTTTTAATATTTAGATTTCAGAGAGTAAAGTTTGATCATTAACTTACCTAGTCATTCATTTATGATATCTATTTGATTCCAGGAATTTTGTTAAGCACTAGGAACCCCAAGAAGAATATAACCCAACTATGACTGCAGTGCTTCACAATCTGGGGCAGAAAAAAGCAAACAAAAGTATAACAGAGAGATAGATGTTAAAAATGAGGCACGTACTCAGCAATTGGGTTGAAACAAGAAGAAAGGATTTGACTCTGCCTGGAAAGTCACTGTGGCTTTATGAAAGAGTTGACATGAGAGCCGAAAAAAAAGATGGACACGAATTCACTTATTGGGCAAAAGTTGCCAGAAGGACAAAGCACAGAAAGGAAAGAACATGTGCAGTAGTGGTACAGAGAGAACAAGGTATTTTGGTAAAGTTTTCTGGCATGGCTAAAATGAAAGACTGTGATCAGAGAAGAATTTAGCACTGTAGTCAGGGGCCCGATTGTGGAGGGCTCATGTGCCATGCCAGGGGTTTTGTTTTTGGTTTTGTAAATTTGTGTTGATGAGTAAGCTTTACCTTGACTGCCATCAGTCAGATTTGCAGTTTGTACCTGAAGCTCTGTGCTAAGACGGAGTCTGACTGTATTTATACTTAATTGGCAAAGTCCACCATGGGGGGGGGGGTGTGTGGTACAGCAGTAGCATACATGATCAGATCTTTGCAACAAATTAGCATCAACCCAATACACAGAGAAGTAGTTCTTTTTCTGAGGACCACAAAATACTCGGTTTTTTTATTTCTTTGCTTCATTAAAACAAACACACAAAAAACAACAACAATAACTCAATACACAAGCACACAAGAGTTCTATAACTGCTAGATTATTAAGAGAATGAGACAGAATTCTGAATACATCTTTTCAAAAAAAAGTAAACAAAAAGAATACAATTCTTGGGAGATCTGTAAGAGTTTCCCCCTCCTTTTTGGCACTGCAAGGAGAAAATATATTTACCACTCCCACTGAAAAAATAAAACAGGAAAGTTCAAATAAGAACATGGAAAAAAAAAATCGATACATGGTCTCCAAATTCCACCATTCAAGAACAAATGTCATTAACAGTCGGGGGTCCTCAATCTAGACAGCATTTCATGTGTAAACACAGATAAAAGATTGAGAGACGATTCGTCTAGAAATTCATGTGTTGGGGATGCAAAGCTTGTGTGTATGAAATTCTATTCTTGGCTATTGTATATTTATTTGCGGGAAGTGATACTATTTTATAGGACATTCCTAGATGGAAAAACCTAATGACTACAATTGAGGCAAGAAAACTAATCTCCACAGTCTTGAGCTGTGACCCATACAATGTATCCATTCTACAGATTCAAAAACTGAGTGTAATTAAGATGAGCTATTGGTTTAGGGTCAGGCAGCTGAGGGAGACAATAATAAAATCCATGCCTCAGCTAATGTAAAGTTTTACTTGCCCATTCTGACTGTGTGGAAAAGATCTTTATCAAACCCATTGGTGAGATTTATCTCCACCTATAAAGAATCTATTTCTGAAAAGCAGAAGAAATATTTGTCTAGGGAAATCATGTCTTTCTCAACAGATTTTTAAACCCTCAGAAGCTGAGATACCATATCCTTATCATGTGTTTCCTTTTAAGAACACAGTCTATAAATATTGTACCTAGAAAAGAACATATGGATTGCCTGAGCAGAACACATTTATGTGTTAAATCACATTGTAGATAGACTTCTCGGATTTTTATATTTTGTGAATTATTTGGGAAGTGATTGCTCTCATTGCCTTCCAATAAGTGTGTTACTGGGTTTCCAGCTTAGCCTTGTCTTCATGAAAACCAGTAGCTTCCAAACCTCCTTGTAGATCTGGAGATCTGAGTGTGGTGTGTATAGCAACTGCGAAAATTCACAAACAGTGATCAAGAAAAGGTTAAGAAGGCCCCAGGATCTATCCTGGCAACCAGAAAGCTCAGAGACGGTTGATTTTATATATAAAACTGCTTTAAAAAATGATTTTCACCAGGGCATTACAGCACTTGAAGTCAAAAAGAAATCCAATGTCTAGAGATTTCAAAGAAAATTATATTTAATTGACAACAATTTCCAAACAAACCGTAGTCTATTGTCGTAATTTACTGTTCAATTTTATATGGCTTTAAGAAGACCACAGTCAATTGATTTATGTTTTTTTTGATAGATCTTTATTGGAGTATAATTGCTTCACAATACCATGTTAGTTTCTGTTGTACACCAAAGTGAATCAGCCATATGGATACATATGTCCCCATATCCCCTCCCTCTTGAGCTTCCCTCCCATCCTCCCTATCCCACCCATCAAGGTCATCGCAAAGCGCCGAGCTGATCTCTTTGTGCTATGCTGCTGCTTCCTACTAGCTATTTTACATTCAGTAGTGTATATATGTTGATGCTACTCTCACTTCGCCTCAGCTTTCCCCTCCCACCCCGTGTCCTCAAATCCATTCTCTATGTCTACATCTTTATTCCTGCCATGCAACTAGGTTCATCAGTACCATTTTTTTTTTTTGGATTCCATATATATGTGTTAGCATACTGTATTTGTTTTTCTCTTTCTGACTTACTTCACTCTGTATGACAGATTCTATGTCCAACCACCTCACTACAAATAACTCAATTTCGTTTCCTTTTAGGGCTGAGTAATATTCCATTGTATATATGTGCCACATCTTCTTTATCCATTCATCGGTCGATGGACATTTAGGTTGGTTCCATGTCTTGGCTATTGTAAACAGAGCTGCAATGAACATTGTGGTGCATATCTCTTTTTAAATTATGGTTTTCTCAGGGTATATGCCCAGTATTGGGATTGCTGGGTCATATGGTAGTTCTATTTTCAGTTTTTTAAGGAAACTCCATACTGTATTCCATAGTGGTTGTATCAGTTTACATTCCCACCAACAGTGTAGTAGGGTTTCCTTTTCACCACACTCTTTCCAGCATTTATTGTTTCTAAATTTTTTGATAATGACCATTCTGACTGGTGTGAGGTGATACCTCATTGTAGTTTTGATTTGCATTTCTCATAATTAGTGATGTTGAACATCTTTTCATGTGCCTCTTGGCCATTCATATGTCTTCCTTGGTTAAATGTCTATTTAGGTCTTCTGCCCATTTTTTAATTGGATTTTTTTTTTTTTTGATATTGAGCTCCATGAGCTCTTTGTATCTTTTGGAGATTAATCCTTTGTCTGTTGTTTCATTTGCAAATATTTTCTCCCATTCTGAGAGTTGTCTTTTCATCTTGTTTATGGTTTCCTTTGCTGTGCAAAAGCTTTTAAGTTTAATTAAGTCCCATTTGTTTATTTTTGTTTTTATTTCTGTTACTCTAGGAAACGGGTTAAAAAAGATCTTGCTGTGGTTTATGTCAAAGAGTGTTTTTCCTATGTTTTCCTCTAAGAGTTTTATAGTGTCTGATCTTACATTTAGGTCTTTAATCCTTTTGTAGTTTATTTTTGTGTATGGTGTTACATAGTGTTCTAATTTCATTCTTTTACATGTAACTTTCCAGTTTTCCCAGCACCATTTATTGAAGAGATTGTATTTTCTTCACTATAAATTTTTGCCTCCTTTGTCGTAAATAGGTGACCATATGTGCATGGGTTTATCTCTGGGCATTCTATCCTGTTCCATTGATCTGTATGTCTGTTTTTGTACCAGTACCATACTGTCTTGATTACTGTAGTTTTGTGATATAGTTTGAAGTCAGGGAGCCTGATTCCTCCAGCTCCATTTTTTTTTCCCTCAAGATTGCTTTGGCTATTCGGGGTCTTTTGTATTTCCATACGAATTGTAAAATTTTTTGATCTAATTCTGTGAAGAATGCAATTGGTAGTTTGATAGTGATTGCATTGAATCTGTAGATTGCTTTGAGTAATATAGTCATTTTCACAATATTGATATTTCCAATCCAAGAACATGGTATATTTCTCCACCTGTTTATATCATCTTTGATTCCTTTCATCAGTGTTTTATAGTTTGCAGAGTATAAGTCTTTCACCTCCTTAAGCAGGTTTATTCCTAGGTATTTTATTCTTCTTGTTGTGATGGTAAATGGGATGGTTTCTTTAATTCTCTTTCTGATTTTTCATTGTCAGTGTATAGTAATGTCAGAAATTTCTGTGCATTAATTTTGTATCCTGCAACCTTACCAAATTCACTGACTATTTCTAGAAGTTTTCTAGTGGCATCTATAGGATTTTCTATGTATAGTATCATGCCATCTGCAAACAGTGACAGTTTTACTTCTTCTTTTCCAATTTGTATTCCTTTTATTTCTTTTTCTTCTCTGATTGCCATTGCTAGGACTTCCAAAACTATGTTTAATAAGAGTGGAGAGAGTGGGCAACCTTGTCTTGTTCCTGATCTTAGTGTAAATGCTTTCAGTTTTTCACCATTGAGAACGATGTTGGCTGTGGGTTTTTCATCTATAGCCTTTCTTATGTTGATGTAAGTTCCCTGTATGCCTACTTTCTGGAGGGTTTTTACCAAAAATGAGTGTAGAATTTTGTCAAAAGCTTTTTCTTCATCTATTGAGATGATCATGTAGATTTTATCCTTCAGTTTGTTAATATGGTTTATCACATTGATTGATTTGCGTACACTGAAGAATCCTTGCATTCCTAGGATAAACCCCACTTGATCATGGTGTATGATACTTTTAATGTGCTGTTGCATTCTGTTTGCCAGTATTTTGTTCAGAATTTTTGCATATATGTTCATTAGAGATATTGGTCTCTAATTTTCATTTTTTGTGATATCTTTGTCTGGTTTTGGTATCAGGGTGTTGGTGGCTTTGTAAAATGAATTTGGGAGTGTTTCTCCCTCTGCAATTTTTTGGAAGAGTTTGAGAAGAGTTTGAGAAGTGTTAGCTCTTCTCTAAATGTTTGATAGAATTCGCCTGTGAAGCCCTCTTGTTCTGGACATTTGTTTGTTCAAAGATTTTTAATTACAGTTTCAATTTCATTACTTGTGATATTTTCTAATTCTTCCTGGTTAAGTCTTGGAAAATTGTACCTTTCCAAGAATTTGTCCATTTCTTCGTGGTTATCACATTTATTGACATATAGTTGTTTGTAGTAGTCTCTTATGATGCTTTGTATGTCTGCGGTGTCCGTTGTGACTTCTCCTTTTTCATTTCTAATTTTATCGATTTGAGTCCTCTCCTTTTTTTTTCTTGATGAATCTGGCTAAGGGTTTATCAATTTTGCTTATCTTCTCAAAGAAGCAGCTTTTAGTTTTATTGATCTTTGCTATTGTTTTCTTCATTTCTATTTCATTTATTTCTGCTCTGATCTTTATGATTTCTTACTTTCTACTGACTTTGGGTTTTCTTTGTTCTTCTTTCTCTAGGTGTTTTAAGTGTAGGATTAGATTGTGTATTTGAGATTTTTCTTGTTTCTTGAGGGGAGATTGAATTGCTATAAACTTCCCTCTTAGAACTGCTTTTGCTGCATCCCATAGGTTTGGGGTCTTCATGTTTTCATTGTCATTTGTTTCTAGGTATTTTTTTTTTATTTCCTCTTTGATTTCTTCAGTGATCTCTTGGTTATTTAGTAGCACACTGTTTAGCCTCCAAAACTTTTTTACAGTTTTTTCCTCTAATTGATTTCTAATCTCAAAGTGTTGTAGTCAGAAAAGATGCTTGGTATGATTTCAATTTTCTTAAATTTACTGAAGCTTGATATGTGACCCAAGGCGTGATCTATCATGGAGAATGTTCTGTGTGCACTTGAGAAGAAAGTGTATTATGCCACTTTCAGGTGGAATGTTCTATAAATATCAATTAAATCTATCTGGTCTATTATGTCATTTAAAGCTTGTGTTTCCTTAGTTATTTCCTATTTGGATGATCTGTTCATTGGTGTAAGTGGGGTGTTAAAGTCCCCTACTACCTTTGTGTTACTGTTGATTTCTCCTTTCATGATTGTTAGCATTTGCCTAATGTATTGAGGTGCTGCTATATTGGGTCCATAAACATTTATGATTGTTATATCTTCTTTTTGGATTGATCCCTTGATCATTATATAGTTTCCCTCCTTAGCTCTTGTAACAGTCTTATTTTAAAGTCTATTTTATCTGATACGAATATTGCTACTCCAGCTTTCTTTTGATTTCCATTTGCATGGAATATCTTTTTCCATCCCTTTACTTTCAGTCTGTATGTGTCCCTAGGTCTGAAGTGGGTCTCTTGTAGACAGCATATATATGGGTCTTGTTTTTGTATGCATTCAGCCAGTTTGTGGCTTCCACCACTGGTGTTTGTAGGCTGTGGGGTAGAGCTGGCTCTTGGTGTTGAGATGAGGACCTCCGGGAGACCTCACTCTGATGAATATTCCCTGGGGTCTGAGGTTCTCTGTTAGTCCAGTGGTTCAGACTCAGAGCTCCCATTGCAGGAGCTTCGGCCCAACCCCCAGCTCATGAACCAACATCCCACAAGCTGTGTGGGGTGGCAAAGAAAAAAAAAAAGAGAGAAAGAGAACAATAACAAAGTAAAAAATAAAATTAACCTAGGAAACTAACAGATATGTTAGAAATAATATAAAAATAAAAATATAGATGAAACAGCAGCCAGAGGTACAATAGTACCACAATAGTGAAAAAGAGGAGGAGGGAAAAGGAAAGAAAAACAAGAAAAAAAATGGGGAAAATGCTTTGGCTGTGGAGTGCGGGGCCTAAGCAAGGGTGAGGTTTGGGCGGTGGGCGGGGCCTATGCTTAGGACCCACAGGGCTGGAAAAGGCCCTGGGGGCTGTGGGGGGGTGGGGCTCAGGTTCAAGGAACAGAAGGGGCCCAGGCGTTCCCCCCACCCCTGGTCTCAGAAGCCAGGGGACCTCATGCGGGAGCTCAGCAGTCTCACCGGGCCCGAGTGGGTGGGGCAAACACCCTCCGCTCCTCTCCCGCTTGTCCCAGAGGGCCCCTCCTGCCTGCCTCTCTTGATCTCCCTGGCCTCAGGGGCCCCTATCTTGTCTGGCCTCCACTTCTCCTCCCCCCTCAGTCCCCCCACGTCCTACCAGTTCACTTGGGGGTCTCTCCCATCTCCTTGTGCATCAGCATCCCCCACCAGCAGCCAGCAGGTGCCCTGGTTGTGAGGAGATGCTAACTTGGTGTGTTCCCACACCCCCGTCTTGACTCCACCTCTCTGATTTATGTTATTACATAAAGAAGTAATGAAAACAAGTATTACCTTACTATTTAATACAGAATCATGAAGTCATATCGATCTAAAAATATTTAATAGTTTACATTTTAATCCTGTCAGAGGAAGCATAAAAACAAAGGTGCCAGAAGGAAGTGTCAAGGTGAATACCAGCTCACCATGGCTCTGAAGAGGATGGAAAGGGTATGCAATCAAAGGTTACATGGCTTTTGCATGTGACATTTCCCTTAAGACAATAATTCTGGAATACTGTAAAGGACCATCCAGTAACTAATTAGAAGAAGATACTCTATCATATATTTTACCATTTAACACAAAATAACTGCAAGCTTCTTGACATTGATTTACAGCTGCCAGCATCTCTTATAGCCCACAATATGACACAAATTTACTTTTCTAAAGCAACTAGAGTAAATATATATCTAGGGGGAAACATTTTATCTGATGGGCATCTCAATGAAAAATTTTATTTCTAAGGTGGGAGGAACTTAAAGTGGTCAAAGAAATATGGCCATAATTAAATATATATTCTATATATATATATAAAATATATATATTCTAGGGAAACAGTGAAGATACAGCAGCAACCAAGAGAAAATCCAGACTAGATAAATTATGTTTATAAATAAAAAACATGATGAGAATCTTAATAGATTTGTTTATTGGGAAACTGTAAATGTCAAGAGAGGTTTTGTGGCACTTCCATATTTTTTTGTTTGGGGATAGAAATATTCATGGTAAGGGGGTGAATCACAGAGGCAAGAAAAATCTACAGTAAGGGACCAGTGAACTGTATAAAGGCTTATAAACTTCACACTAGAAATTTAAGGAGTGTCTACTCTGAGGTGAAAAATGATAAATTTAACCTCAAGGTTTCAGCTTCAGGTTGATAGGATGAGGGAAAAGAGAAACATAGTAACAGAGACGAGATTCAAAGTCCCAGCCAGCCTAGTGCCTAATCCTTAATTCAGATGCCTGGGAAATAACTCCTCAAATTCACAGCACTCACTGGAGTGCAGCTAATTTGTGGTCTGGCCCCACCCTACTGGGTAGGTTCAGGTCTAGGTTATCCCAAGCCAAGTTTCTCATTCAAAGGAATCTTTGAGGCTGCAAAAGCTGTACTCCTAGACTGAAAAGGGAATTAGACAAGCACTCAGGGAATAAAGCAAAGCAATGGACAAAAATAACAGATATCCTTCCGAATGACTGAGTTCCAATCAGTTTCTGCTTGTGTTTCTATACAACCTCCTATTCACATTCTCAAAGACATTTCACAGAAGCACTAGGCAACCAACTCAATACAGCTGTTTAAATAGAATACGATACTGACCATGATGGCAATAATGGTGATAAAAATTAGTGTGATACCACTGAGAATTTTACATTTTAATAGAACTTTTGGCATGCAACACAAATTTTCAATTTATGTTTTTATTTCATTTTATAACAATTCTATTTGGGAGGTAATCTCCAAACAAATTATTCAAGGGAATCAACTTACTGAAAGCCAGAAATTAAGTGTGAAATCTGAGACTAGTGAAGAGTCCAGTGGATTATGCTACCTCATGTCTTCTTGAAATGTCTCCTACTAGCAGAATTAAAATGAATGGGATTTGTCAATTAAAACAAATAATTTGAGTAGTGTATAATATACTGTGCTAAATCATGCATCTGTAGGAATGGATAAAAAATAGTTCCTCTCATCATACCCAATATGAATATAGTAATGGGAACATATGAGTTCCCATTATGAGTTAAAATGAATTATTATTGCATATGAGTTAAAATGCAATATTATTTTTTGTGATAGCTGAGGTACAGGGTATAAAGTTAAAGTAGGAGGGAGTGACGTCCACTGTATTAGAAGGAGGAAGGGTTAAGCATTTTCTGGAGACAAGATTGCTTTAAAATGGCATTTAACACTTTAGAATCTTGATAAGAAGCAGATGTTGAATTTTCTGCTTGATAACTCATTGAAGTTCAATGAAAGTTACAACTCAATTCAACAAACACACAGTGAATCCCACTTTATGCCAGACAAACACGATACATGCAAAGCCTCAGATAAGCCTCTGTGAACTTTGTTGAATGGAAGGAGATATGGCCGTATAAGAACAAGGTTTCCATATAACATGGTAGTGCTTTGATAAAGAGCAGCATGGTGTGCTCAGGGGTCAGCAACTTTAGTCTGTAAACTCCTAGACCTGAGAGATAATACAGAATGGAGGCCAGAGGAGCTTCTAGAGAATGAATCTTAGCTGGGTCCTGATTATTTAATAGGATTTATCCAGGAAAAGAGAATGGGATGTTTATCAGGAAAAGAAAGAAGAGAAGAGAGTATGGTGGTTGTGAAGGATATATTCCAGACAGAAGAAACGGCATGGGAATAGAAATATGACCTGCCATAGGAAGCATAAGGAAACATCAGCTCTGTGTATACATGGGACTGGAGGCATTAAAGGCTTGTTGGCTACCAGCAATTGAAGGAAACAGCCATCTTAGTGTTTCAGATAAATCACCCTTGCTGCTATACGTATTTTTTATAAGGAACAATATTTGAGGCAGGGGAGCAGATAGAAGGCAATGTTAGGGATCCAAGTGAGACCTATGAAAATCTGGGTAGGATTGAGAGAAAGAAAAAGTTCAAGACGCATCTTAATGATAAATTAATAAGAAATCTTTATTGTTGTGGGAAGGTGAGAGTTTATGGCATAGCCAACATGGAGGTTCCACATGAAAGTAATTTAATGAAACTGTAGCATCATTTCCTTGTTTTCTTTTGTTGTTCTTTTTTGGGTTTTTTTAACATCTTTATTGGAGTATAATTGCTTTACAGTGGTGTGTTAGTTTCTGCTTTATAACAAAGTGAATCAGCTATACATATACATATATCCCCATATCACCTCCCTCTTGCATCTCCCTTCCACCCTCCCTATACCACCCCTCTAGGTCAAAAAGCACCAAGCTGATCTCCATGTGCTATGCAGCTGCTCCCCACTAGCTATCTATTTTACATTTGGTAGTATATATATGTCAATGCCACTCTCTCACTTCATCCCAGTTTACCATTCCCACTCCCCGTGTCCTCAAGTCCATTCCCTACCTCTGCGTCTTTACTCCTGTCCTGCCCCTAGGTTCTTCAGAACCACTTTTTTTTCTTTCTTTTTTTTTTAGATTCCATATATATGTGTTAGCATATGGTATTTATTTTTCTCTTTCTGACTTACTTCACTCAATATGACAGTCTCTATGTCCATCCAACTCACTACAGATAACTCAATTTCATTTCTTTTTATGGCTGAGTAACATTCCATTGTATATATGTGCCACATCTTCTTTATCCATTCATCTGTCAGTGGACATTTAGGTTGCTTCCATGCCCTGGCTATTGTAAAGAGAGCTGCAATGAACATTGTGGTACATGACTCCTTTTGAATTATGGTTTTCTCAGGGTACATGCCCAGTAGTAGGATTGCTGGGTCGTATGGTAGTTCTACTTTTAGTTCTTTAAGGAACCTCCATACTGTTCTCCTTAATGGCTGTATCAATTTACATTCCCCCCAACAGTGCAAGAGGGTTCCCTTTTCTCCACACCCCCTCCAGTATTTATTGTTTGTAGATATTGTGATGATGGCCATTCTGACCAGTGTGAGTTGACACCTCATTGTAGTCTTGATTTGCATTTCTCTAATGATTAGTGATGTTGAGCAATCTTTTGTGTATTTGTTGGCAATATCTTCTTTGGAGAAATGTCTATTTAGGTCTTCTGTCCATTTTTGGATTGGGCTGTTAGTTTTTTTGATGTTGAATGGCATGAGCTGCTTGTAAATTTGGAGAATGACCTTTTGTCAGTTGCTTCATTTGCAAATATTTTCTCCCATTCTGAGGGTTGCCTTTTTGTCTTGTTTATGGTTTCCTTTGCTGTGCAAAAGCTTTTAAGTTTCATTAGGCCCCATTTGTTTATCTTTGTTTTTATTTCCATTTCTCTAGGAGGTGGGTCAAAAAGGATCTTGCTGTGATTTACATCGTAGAGTGTTCTGCCTATGTTTTCCTCTAAGAGTTTTATAGTGTCTGGCCTTATATTTAGGTCTTTAACCCATTTTGATTTAATTTGTGTGTATGGTCTTACGTAGTGTTCTAATTTCATTCTTATACATGTAGCTGTCCAGTTTTCCCAGCACCATTTATTGAAGAGGCTGTCTTTTCTCCATTGTATATTCTTGCCTCCTTTATCAAAAATAAGGCGATCATATGTGTGTGGCTTTATCTCTGGGCTTTCTACCCTGTTCCATTGATCTACAGTTCTGTTTTTATGCCAGTACCATACTATCTTGATTACTGTATCTTTGTAGTATTGTCTGAAGTCTGGGAGCCTGATTCCTCCAGCTCCGTTTTTCTTTCTCAAGATTGCTTTGGCTTTTGGGGGTCTTTTGTATTTCCATACAAATTGTGAAATTTTTTGTTCTAGTTCGGTGAAAAGTGCCATTGGTAGTTTGATAGGGATTGCATTGAATCTGTAGATTGCTTTGTGTAGTATAGTCATTTTCACAATGTTGATTCTTCCAATCCAAGTACATGGTATATCTCTCCATCTGTTTGTATCATCTTTAATTTCTTTCATCAGTGTTTTATAGTTTTCTTCATACAGGTTTTTTTCTCCTTAGGTAGGTTTATTCCTAGGTATTTTATTCTTTTTGTTGCAGTGGTAAATGGGAGTGTTTCCTTAATTTCTCTTTCAGATTTTTCATCATTAGTGTATAGGAATGAAAGAGATTCCTGTTCATTAATTTTGTATCCTGCTACTTTACCAAATTCATTGATTAGCTCTAGTAGTTTTCTGGTAGCACCTTTAGGATTCTCTATGTATAGTATCATGGCAACTGCAAACAGTGACAGTTTTATTTCTTCTTTTCCAATATGGATTCCTTTTATTTCTTTTTCTTCTCTGATTGCTATGACTAAAACTTTCAAAATTATGTTGAATAATAGTGGTAAGAGTGGACAACCTTGTCTTGCTCCTGATCTTAGAGGAAAGGGTTTCAGTTTTTCACCATTGAGAACAACGTTGGCTGTGGGTTTGTCATATATGGCTTTTATTATGTTGAGGTAAGCTGTCTTTATGCCTACTTTCTGGAGTGTTTTTTATCATAAATGGGTGTTGAATTTTGTCAAAAGCTTTTTCTGCATCTATTGAGATGATCATATGGTTTTTATCCTTTAATAGGTTAATATAGTTTATCATATTGATTGATTTGTGTATACTGAAGAATCCTTGCATTCCTGGGATAAACCTCACTTCACCGTGGTGTGTGATCCTTTTAATGTGCTGTTGGATTCTGTTTGCTAGTATTTTGTGGAAGATATTTGCATCTATGTTCATCAGTGATATTGGCCTGTAGTTTTCTACCTTTGTGACATCTTTCTCTGGTTTTGGTATCAGGGTGATTGTGGCCTTGTAGAATGAGTTTGGGAGTGTTTCTCCCTCTGCTATATTTTGGACGAGTTTGAGAAGGATAGGTGTTAGCTCTTCTCTAAATGCTTGATAGAATTTGCCTGTGAAGCCATCTGGTCCTGGGCTTTTGTTTGTTGGAAAATTTTTAATCACAGTCTCAATTTCAGTGCTTGTGATTGCTCCATTTATATTTTATATTTCTTCCTGGTTCAGTCTTGTAAGGTTGTGCTTTTCTAAGAATTTGTCCATTTCTTCCAGGTTGTCTATTTTATTGGCATACAGTTGACTGTAGTAATCTCTCATGATCCTTTGAATTTCTGCAGGGTCCGTTGTTACCTCTCCTTTTTCATTTCTAATTCTATTGATTTTTCTCCCTTTTTTTCTTGATGAGTCTGACTAATGGTTTATCAATTTTCTTTATCTACTCAAAGAACCAGCTTTTAGTTTTATTGATCTTTGCTATTTTTCCTTCACTTCTTTTTCATTTCTTTTTGATCCTTCTGCTAACTTTGAGGTTTTTTGTTCTTCTTTCTCTAATTGCTTTAGGTGTAAGTTTAGGCTGTCTATTATAGAGGTTTCCTGTTTCTTGAGGTAGGACGGTATTGTTATAAACTTCCCTCTTAGAACTGCTTTTGTTGCTGCCCATAGGTTTTGGGTCATCGTGTTTTCACTGTCATTTGTTTCTAGATATTTTTTGATTTCCTCTTTGATTTCTTCAGTGATCTCTTGGTTATTAAGTAGTGTACTGTTTAGCCTCCAAGTGTTTGTATTTTTTACAGATATTTTCCTGTAATTGATATCTAGTCTCCTAACGTTGTGGTCGGAAAAGATGCTTGATGTGATTTCAATTTTCTTAAATTTACCAAGGCTTGATTTGTGACCCAAGATATAATCTATCCTGGAAAATGTTCCATGAGCCCTTGAGAAGAAAGTGTATTCTGTTGTTTTTGGATGGAATGTCCTATAAATATCAATTAAGTCCATCTTCTTTAATCTGTCATTTAATGCTTGTGTTTCCTTATTTATTTTCCTCTTGGATGATCTGTCCATTGGTGAAAGTGGGGTGTTTAAATGCCCTAGTATGATTGTGTTACTGTCGATTTCCCCTTTTACAGCTCTTAGCATTTGCCTTATGTGTTGAGGTGCTCCTATGTTGGGTGCATAAATATTTTAAACTGCTATATCTTCTTCTTGGATTGATCATTTGATCATTATGTAGTGTCCTTCTTTGTCTCTTGTAATAGTCTTTATTTTAAAAATGATTTTGTCTGATATGACAATTGCTGCTCCAACTCTTTTGATTTCCATTTGAATGGAATATCTTTTTCTATCCCCTCATTTTAGTCTTCATGTGTCCCTAGTCTGAAGTGGGTCTCTTGTAGACAGCATATATATGGGTCTTGTTTTTGGATACATTCAGCCAGTCTATGTCTTTTGGTGGGAGCATTTAATCCATTAACATGTAAGATAATTATCAATATGTATATTCCTATTATGATTTTCTTAATTGTTTTTGGTTTGTTATTGTAGGTCTTTTCCTTCTCTTGTGCTTCCTGCCTAGAGATGCTCCTTTAGCATTTGTTGTAAAGTTGGTTTGGTAGTGCTGAATTCTCTTACATTTTGCTTGTCTGTAAAGATTTGAATTTCTCCGTCAAATCTGAATCAGATCCTTGCTGGGTAGAGTAATCTTGGTTGTAAGTTTTACCTTTTCATCGCTTTAAATATGTCCTGCCACTCCCTTCTGGCTTACAGAGTTTCTACTGAAAGAGCAGCTGTTAACCTTATGGGGATTCCCTTGTTATGTTATTTATTGTTTTTCCATTCCTGCTTTTAATATTTTTTCTTTGTATTTAAGTTTTGATATTTTGAATAAAATATGTCTTGGCGTGTTTCTCCTTGATTTATCCTGTATGGGACTCTCTGCACTTCCTGAACTTAATTGACTATTTCCTTTCCCATATTAGGGAAGTTTTCAACTATAATCTTTTCACATAGTTTCTCAGTCACTTTCTTTTTCTCTTCTTCTTCTTGCAGCCCTATAATTCAAGTGTTGGTGCGTTTAATGTTGTCCCAGAGGTCTCTAAGTCTGTCCTCAATTCTTTTCATTCTTTTTTTTTTATTATGCTCTGCAGTAGTTATTTCCTCTATTGTATCACCCAGGTCACTAATCCTATTCTTCTGCCGAAGTTATTCTGCTATTTTTTCCTTCTAGAGAATATTTAATTTCATTTATTGTGTTGTTCAACATTGTGTGTTTGCTCTTTAGTTCTTCTAGGTCCTTGTTATAACTTTCTTAAATTTTCTCCATTCTATTTCCAAGATTTTGGATCATCTTTACTATCATTACTCTGAATTCTTTTTCAAGTAGACTGCCTATTTCCTCTTCATTTGTTTGGTCTGGTGGGTTTTTACCTTGCTCCTTCATCTGCTGTGTGTTTCTCTGTCTTCTCATTTTGCTTAAATTTCTGTGTTTGGCATCTCCTTTTCACAGGCTGCATGTTCGTGGTTCCCATTGTTCTTGGTGTGTGCCCCCAGTGGCTAAGGTTGATGAAGTGGGTTGTGTAGAGTTCCTGGTGGAGGGGACTGATGCCTGTGTTCTGGTAGATGAAGCTGGATCTTGCCTTTCTGGTGGGCAGGACCATGTCTAGTGGTGGGTTTTGGGGTGTCTGTGACCTTATGATTTTAGGCATCCTCTCTGCTAATGGATGGTGTTGTGTTCCTGTCCTGGTAGTTGTTTGGCATAGGGTGTCAAGCACTGTAGCTTGCTGGTTGTTGAGCTGGGCCTTAGCATTTAGATGGAGATCTCTGGGAGAGCTTTTGCCATTTGATATTACATGGAGCAGGGGGGGTCTCTGACGGACCAATGCCCAGAACTCGGCTCTCCAACCTCAGAGGCACAGGCCTGACACCTGGCTGGAGCACCAAGACCCTGTCAGCCACATGGCTCAGAAGAAAAGGGAGAAAAAAGAAAGAAAAAAGGAAAATAAAAAGAAATAAAGTAGAGGGCAGACAGCAGAAGCAAGAAGAACTACAATACTGCAGCCTGTGGAACAAAAACCACATTCACAGAAAGACAGACAAGATGAGAAGGCAGGGGGCTATATACCAGATGAAGGAACAAGATAAAACCCCAGAAAAACAACTAAATGAAATGGAGATAGGCAATCTTCCAGAAAAAGAAATCAGAATAGTGATAGTGAAGATGATTCAGGACCTCGGAAAAAGAATGGAGGCAAAGATCAAGAAGATGCAAGAAATGGTTAATAAAGATCTAGAAGAATTAAAGAACAAACAAACAGAGATGAACAATACAATAACTGAAAAGAAAAATACACTACAAGGAATCAATAGCAGAATAACTGAGGCAGAAGAACGGATAAAAGACCTGGAAGAAAGAATGGCGGAATTCACTGCTGCCAAACAGAATAAAGAAAAAAGAAAGAAAAGAAATGAAGACAGCCTAAGAGACCTCTGGGACAACATTAAACGCAACAACATTCGCATTATACGTGTCCCAGAAGGAGAAGAGAGAGAGAAAGGACCCGAGAAAATATTTGAAGAGATTATAGTCAAAAACTTCCCTAACATGGGAAAGGAAATAGCCACCCAAGTCCAGGAAGTGCAGAGAGTCCCATACAGGATAAACCCAATGAGAAACTTGCTGAGACACATAAGAACCAAATTGGCAAAAATTAAAGGCAAAGAAAAATTATTGAAAACAGCAAGGGAAAAATGACCAATAATCCACAAGGGAACTCCCATCAGATTAACAGCTGATTTCTCAGCAGAAACTCTACAAGCCAGAAGGGAGTGGCATGATATACTTAAAGTGATGAAAGGGAAGAACCTACAAGCAAGATTACTCTACCAAGCAAGGATCTCATTCAGATTCGATGGAGAAATCAATAATGAATTAAGATTTCTTTAATTCTTTACAGACAAGCAGAAGCTAAGAGAATTCTGCACCACCAAACCAGCTCTAAAACAAATGCTAAAGGAACATGTCTAAGTGGGAAACACAAGAGAAGACAAGGACCTTCAAAAACAAACCCAAAACAATTAAGAAAATGGTAATAGTAACATACATATAGATAATTACCTTAAACGTGTATGGATTAAATGCTCCAACCAAAAGACATACACTGGCTGAATGGATACAAAAACAAGACCCATATATATGCTGTCTACAAGAGACTCACTTCAGACCTAGGGACACATACAGACTGAAAGTGAGGGGATGGAAAAAGATATTCCATGCAAATGGAAATCAAAAGAAAGCTGGAGTAGAAATACTCATATCAGATAAAATAGACTTTAAAATGAATATTACAAGAGACAAGGAAGGACACTACATAATGATCAAGGGATCAATCCAAGAAGAAGATATAACAATTATAAATATATATTCACCCAACATAGGAGCACCTCATTACATCAGGCAACTGCTAACAGCTATAAAAGAGGAAATCGACAGTAACACAATAATAGTGGGGGACTTTAACACCTCACTTACAACAATGGACAGATCATCCAAACAGAAATTAAAAAGGAAACACAAGCATTAAGTGACACAATAGACCAGATAGATTTAATTGATATTTATAGGACATTCCATCCAATAACTTCAGATTACACTCTCTTCTCAAGTGTGCATGGAACATTCTCTAAGATAGATAACATCTTGGGTCACAAATCAATCCTCAGTAAATTTCAGAAAATTGAAATCATATCAACCATCTTTTCTGACCACAATGCTATGAGATTAGAAATCAATAAGAGGGGAAAAAAAAGGGAAAAAAAACACAAACACATGGAGGCTAAACAATACGTTACTAAATAACCAAGAGATCACTGAAGAAATCAAAGAGGAAATCAAAAAATACCTAGAGACAAATGACAATGAAAACACGACGATCCGAAACCTATGGGATGCAGCAAAAGCAGTTCTAAGAGGGAAGTTTATAGCTATACAAGCCTACCTGAAGAAACATGAAAAATCTCAAGTAAACAATCTAACATTACACCTAAAGGAACTAGAGAATGAAGAACAAACAAAACCCAAAGTTAGCAGAAGGAAAGAAATCATAAAGATCAGAGCAGGAATAAATGAAATAGAAACAAAGAAAACAATAGCAAAGATCAATAAAACTAAAAGCTGGTTTTTTTAGAAGATAAACAAAATTGATAAACCATTAGCCAGACTCTTCAAGAAAAAGAGGGAGAGGACTCAAATCAATAAATTAGAAATGAAAAAGGAGAAGTTACAACAGACACCACAGAAATACAAAGTATTCTAAGAGACGACTACAAGCAACTCTATGCCAATAAAATGGACAACCTGGAAGAACTGGACAAATTCTTAGAAAGGTATAACCTTCCAAGACTGAACCAGGAAGAAATAGAAAATATAAACAGACCTATCACAAGTAATAAAATTGAAACTGTGATTAAAAATCTTCCAACAAACAAAAGTTCAGGACCAGATGGCTTCACAGGTGAATTCTATCAAACATTAAGAGAAGAGCTAACACCCATCCTTCTCAAACTCTTCCAAAAAATTGCAGAGGAAGGAAAACTCTCAAACTCATTCTATGAAGCCACAATCACCCTGATACCAAAACCAGACAAAGATTCTACAAAAAAGCAAAATTACAGACCAATATCACTCATGAATATAGGTGCAAAAATCCTCAACAAAATACTAGCAAACAGCATCCAACAACACCTTTAAAGGATCATACACCATTATCAATTGGGATTTATTCCAAAGATGCAAGGATCCTTCAGTATATGCAAATCAATCAATGTGATGCAGCATATTAACAAATTGAAGAATAAAAACCATATCATCATCTCAATAGATGCAGAAAAAGCTTTTGAAAAAATTCGACACCCATTTATGATAAAAACTCTCCAGAAAGTGGGCATAGAGGGAACCTACATCAACATAATAAAGGATATAGATGACAAGCCCACAGTAAACATCATTCTCAATGGTGAAAATCTGAAAACATTTCCTCTAAGATCAGGAAGAAGACAAGGATGTGCATTCTCACCACTATTATTCAATATAGTTTTGGAAGTCCTAGCCATGGCAATCAGAGAAGAAAAAGAAATAAAAGAAATCCATATCGGAAAAGAAGAAGTAAAACTGTCACTGTTTGCAGATGACATGATACCACACATAGAGAATCCTAAAGATGCCACCAGAAAACTATTAGAGCTAATCAATGAATGTAGTAAAGTTGCAGAATACAAAATTAATGCAGAGAATTCTCTTGCATTCCTATACCCTAATGATGAAATCTGAAAGAGAAATTAAGGAAACACTCCCATTTGCCTTTGCAATAAAAAGAATAAAATACCTAGGAATAAACCTACCTAGGGAGACAAAAGACCTGTATGCAGAAAATTATAAGACACTGATGAAAGAAATTAAAGATCTTACCAACAGATGGAGAGATATACCATGTTCTTGGATTGGAAGAATCAATATTGTGAAAATGACTGTACTACTCAAAGCAATCTACAGCTTCAATGCAATCCCTATCAAATTACCAATGGCATCTTTTACAGAACTAGAACAAAAAATCTTACAATTTGTATGGAGACACAAAAGACCCCAAATAGCCAAAGCAGTCTTTACGAAAAAACACGGAGCTGGAGGAATCAGGCTCCCTTACTTCAGACTATATTACAAAGCTACAGTAATCAAGACAATATGGTACTGGCACAAAAACAGAAACAATGGAACAAGATAGAAAGCCCAGAGATAAACTCACACGCCTATGGTCAACTAATCTATGACAAACGAGGCAAGGATATACAATGGAGAAAAGACAGCCTCTTCAATAAGTGGTGCTGAGAAAACTGGACAGCTACATGTAAAAGAATGAAATTAGAACACTCCCTAACTCCATACACAAAAATAAACTCAAAATGGATTAGATACCTAAATGTAAGACTAGGCACTATAAAATTCTTAGAGGAAAACATAGGAAGAGCACTCTTTGACATAAATTACAGCAAGATCCTTTTTGACCCACCTCCTAGAGTAATGGAAATAAAAACAGAAATAAACAAATGGGAACTAATGAAACTTCAAAGCTTTTGCACAGCAAAGGAAACCATAAACAAGACGAAAAGACAACCCTCAGAATGGGAGAAAATATTTGCAAATGAATCATCGGACAAAGTATTAATCTCCAAATTATATAAACAGCTCATGCACCTCAATATTAAAAAAACAAGCCACCCAATCCAAAAATGGGCAGACGACCTAAATAGACATTTCTCCAAAGAAGACATACAGATGGCCACAAAGCACATAAAATGCTGCTCAACATCACTAATTAATAGAGAAATGCAAAACAAAACTACAGTGAGGTATCACCTCACACCAATTAGAATGGGCATCATCAGAAAATCTATAAACAACAAATGCTGGAGACGGTGTGGAGAAAAGGGAACCCTCTTGCACTGTTGGTGGGAATGTAAATTGATACAGTCACTATGGAGAACAGTATGGAGGTTCCTTAAAAAACTAAAAATAGAATTACCATATGACCCAGCAATCCCACTACTGGGCATATACCCAGGGAAAACCATAATTCAAAAAGAGTCATGTACCCCAATGTTCATTGCAGCTCTATTTACAATAGCCAGGTCAAGGAAGCAACCTAAATGCTCACCGACAGATGAATGGATAAAGAAGTAGTGGTACATATATACAATGGAATATTACTCAGCCATAAATAGGAACAAAGTAAGGTCATTTGTAGAGACATGGATGCATCTAGAGACTGTCATACATAGTGAAGTAAGTCAGAAAGAGAAAAACAAATATTCTCTATTAATGCATATATGTGAAACCTAGAAAATGGTACAGATGAACCAGTTTGCAGAGCAGAAATTGAGACACTGAAGCAGAGAAAAAAACGTATGGACACCAAGGGGGGAAAGTGTCGGAGGGTGGTAGTGGTGGTGTGAGGAATTGGGATATTGGGATTGATATGTATACACTGATGTGTATAAAATTGATGACTAATAAGAAAAAATAAATAAATAAATAACATTAAAAAAAACAATAAAAAATAAAGTATTTGTCCATTGAACCATTGAACCCTTATTAAAACTAGGGTTTTCTGATTATGGAAAATATCAGAATAAGTCAACAACAGTGGCAACATGGTATTTAAATATCCATGTTTTCCAGCTTAGACGACCTTGTGAACCACCACATGCTCATGGTAATTTAGCATGTTCTCCACAGAGAAATGGTGTTGCATACACAAATAAGAGTTGATCATCAAAGAGCTATTTATTAACATGCTGAGAAATGCCTTTTCTATTCCTTTCCTGAGGCTTCAGGAAGCTACCTCTTCCTTAAATAAACCTGTTGAAGGAGGGCAGATTGGCTTGCAGCTTCTCTTAAATGCTGGTATTTGAACTTGGCTTAGGCAAGCACCTCCTGTAATTTACTTTACACTAAGCTGGAAGAAGATGATTTTATATTTGGGCTAGGGATAAAGGGAGCTTCTGTTTCCCTCAGGGGACCTATGGAGATTGAGAACATTTACTGTGTGTGCTTTCTTCACCTTCCCTTGAAAAGAAATAAAACCACCTTGTGCTGTTTCTCTACATAGTTCAGGCATGCAGAGACATTCATCCTGTTGCATAATGCTTAGAATAAAAGGTGTTACAAAAAGCTGATTTGTTTCTGATAACCCAATGACTGCACATACTTAACTGATTTTACTGTAATATTCCTGAATTCAAAAACATTACTGCTACTTGACATTATTACATTTTCAGTAAAGGATTAAATCTTAGTTTACTTAAAAAAAAACAGCTATTAAAGTAGAAAATTTTTTAAATTATTAAAAATAAAAAATATTAAAAAGTAATAAAAAAAGAAAGAAAGAAAGAAGAGAGCAACCAAACCAAAAAGTAAATCCACCAATGATAACAAGCACTAAGAACTATATTAAAAAAAAAAAAAGGACAGACATAACCCTCAGACAAATGGTAAAAGCAAAGCTATACAGACAAAATCACACAAAGAAGCATACACATACACAGTCACAAAAAGAAAAAAAGGAAAAAAAAATTTATATATATTAAAAAAAAGGAAGAGAGCAACCAAATCAATAAACAAATCTACCAATGATAATAAACTCTAAATACTAAACTAAGATAAACATAAAACCAGAAACCAGTAAGTCACATACAGCAAACCCCCAGTCTACAGTTGCTCCCAAAGTCCACTTCCTCAATTTTGGGATGATTCGTCATCTATTCAGGTATTCCACAGATGCAGGTACACCAAGTTGATTGTGGAGATTTAATCTGCTGCTTCTGAGGCTGCTGGGAGAGATTTCCCTTTCTCTTCTTTGTTCATACAGCTCCCAGGGTTCAGCTTTGGACTTGGACCCGCCTCTGCGTGTAGGTCTCCTGAGGGCATCTGTTCTTTGCTCACACAGGACAGGGTTAAAGGAGCAGCTGCTTCCGGGGCTCTGGCTCACTCAGGCCGGGGGAGAGGGAGGGGTACGGAGGAGGCGGAGCGAGCCTGCAGCATCAGAGGCCGGCGTGACGTTGCAGCAGCCTGAGGCGTCAGAGGCCGGCGTGACGTTGCAGCAGCCTGAGGCGCGCCGTGCGTTCTCCCGGGGAAGTTGTCCCTGGATCATGGAACCCTTGCGGTGGCGGGCTGCACAGGCTCCCAGGAGGGGTGGTGTGGAGAGTGACCTGTGCTCGCACACAGGCTTCTTGGTGGCGGCAGCAGCAGACTTAGCGTCTCATGCCCGTCTCTGGGGTCCGCGCTGATCGCCGCGGCTTGCGCCCGTCTCTGGAGTTCGTTTAGGCGGCGCTCTGAATCCCCTCTCCTCGTGCACCCCAAAACAATGGTCTCTTGCCTCTTAGGCAGGTCCAGACTTTTTCCTGGACTCCCTCCCGGCTAGCCGTGGTGCACTAGCCCCCTTCAGGCTGTGTTCACACCGCCAACCCCAGTCCTCTCCCTGCGATCTGACCGGAGCCCGAGCCTCAGCTCCCAGCCCCCGCCCACCCCGGCGGGTGAGCAGACAAGCCTCTCAGGCTGGTGAGTGCTGGTTGGCACCGATCCTCTGTGCGGGAATCTCTCCGCTTTGCCCTCTGCACCCCTGTTGCTGTGCTCTCCTTCGTGGCTCCGAAGCTTCCCCCTGCCACCCCCTATCTCCGCCAGTGAAGGGGCTCCTAGTGTGTGGACACATTTCTTCCTTCACAGCTCCCTCCCACTGGTGCAGGTCCCATCCCTATTCTTTTGTCTCTGTTTTTTCTTTTTTCTTTTGCCCTACCCATGTACGTGGGGAGTTTCTTGCCTTTTGGGAAATCTAAAGTCTTCTGCCAGCGTTTAGTAGGCGTTCTGTAGGAGTTGTTCCACATGTAGATGTATTTGTGGGGAGGAAGGTGATCTCCATGTCTTATTCCTCTGCCATCTTGAAGTCACTTTCTCCTTGTTGTTTTAAAAAATAAAATTCTACCCAAAGAGCATGATTCTAAAGCTGCTGTTTCTCTCATCCCATGTAGCCAAAAAATCCACATATGTGTGTGTATTTATGACTCTAAAATGTATCTATCTATCCATCTCCATATACCATTTATCTTTGATTGAAAGCTTTCCTTTATTTCCCCTCAAAGAACAATATAATTTTAACAGATATTGTTATCAGTTTTAAGCACTGAGGCATAAACCTTAAGGTTTACCACTTCTTGATAATATGAGGCAGTCATCGTTTCACAAACATTTGAGTTTTTTTCCTAGTTATTTGAATATTTCTCCTTTCTCCTTTTTATTTTTTTCAGAAGGTCTTGAAAAAGGTGAAGTCCATGTATAAGGGTAGGGAGGATTTTTGCTCACTACTGATCTCTTCAATAATAGTTTCATGCATTTTATTGATATTTATTTTAAAGGTTGTGTTAATTCATATGTCCTGGGAAGCAAATACAGAGTTAAGAGTGCAAGAAATTTATCAGTAAAAAATACAGTGGGAGGAAGTAAAATTGAGCATTTGTATGCTTTCAAAATGCTGCGTAGGTCTGATAACCATGAAGGAAAAGAAGGGGTGGGAAAGCAAAAACTGGTGGGAACAACTCACTGTGCAGTGGAAGAGTTCTACTTAGAACAGAAACAGCCAGATGCTAGTGTCTCTGTACTCTCACTGCTTAAGGACTGCCCAGGAAGGGTTTTTCTTTGGATTTAATGCTGTGGAAGATTCTTGCAGCTCAAGAGCAGACCCTTCCTTGAGAGAGAGCTGGATGAAGTGCTCTCTTGACTTTTTGCTATTCACCCTCATAGTGTGTGAATCCACATCTCTGATACTGTTTGGGGAGCACATTACCCAGCATACCAGTATGCAGAGGTTTTGAAAAGAAAGGTAGTGGGATGAACGTCATTTTGTCAACACAGCAGTTGGTCACAAGGTCTTAGACGGTATTCATCTGCTCCTTCCTACACTGTACTCTAAATGCCCCTTGCCCTCACATATGCCTGTTGGTCTTGGAGGCTTGCCTAGGGGTGTGGCCTGTATCCTAATCTTTGGGAAGTCTGAGTCCTTGGTAACCATTTATTTCTCACTAGTTCATGTCACAGGTGGGCATCAAAATGGCAAGGGGCACTCAAGTGGATGCCCGCAGTTCCACACATTCCTTCCTGCCCCACTGTGTATCAGCAGCCCTACCTCCTCTAGCTAAACAGGGCCAATTACCCTGTCATGTTGGTGACTCCTTGCCTGCTGGCCCTTGGGCACAAGGGTCTCAAAGGCATTTTCAGATGCTCTTGTGGTTCTATGAGACTCTAGCTGTGTCCCTTGGTATGAGTGCACTGCCTTTGGGGACCAGGATCTCTAACTCTGCAAAGCCCAGAGCTGTATAGATGGGAAGCAAAAACTCCCCAGTGGCTCAATGACGGTGATGGTAAATAGTGCTTCCAGCCGCTTGATTCCTAGACTCATGTATTCTTCCCACTGGGACATAGTATGTTGAAGACTCTGATTCCATTAGTATATTGAATCCTGGAAGATGTTTCCCCATCCTCATAGAGTGTTGCCTTTAAGCTGTCCCGTCAGCTATGACTTTCAGTGACCATTCCATGCTCTATCAGGCTACATTTGAACAATGCACAATGAGATACAACCAGTGTAACCTATGGAAAAGGACCCAATCTTGCAGCTTCTTCGCTGTAAAATAGGTCCCCTAATCAGTAGCTATGCTGTATGGTATTCAATGCCTGTGGACCAGGAACATTGTCAGTACCAATAGTGATGATGACTGAGGTTTGCTAGGTAAGAAAGGCAAAGTCAAACAAAGATAAGTTTCTCTTCTAGGGAAAATAAATCTTAGACTGAAGAGGCCCACTGAAGTAAACTTACCACCAATTGGTCATTGGGTCTCCCCAAGGAATGGTAATATCCTGGGAGCTCGGTACTGGACTCTGTGCAGGCAGACTGGCCATTCAGAGATGGCATCAGCTAGAAGAGCCATGGCAAGTGGTAGTCCTTACTTCAGAGACTATATCTCTGCCACTTTGGTCACTCATTTCATATGTTAAATGTGCCATGTGTGCATAGCAGATGACCAAATCTGGTAATATCAACTGGCCATGTCTTTTCTCTTTTTTTCTTACAGAGACTTGTTAGAGGTTTATCAATTTTACTGTTTTTTTTCAAAGAACTAGTTGTTTTGTTTCATTTATTTTCTCTATTGTTTTTAATTCCATTGATTTATGCTTTATTTTTTATTCCCTTTGTTCTGCTTGCTATAAGTTTAATTTGCTCTTCTTTCCTTAGTTTTTAAGGTGAAAACTTGGGATCTTAATTTTAGATCTTCTTTATTTTCTTATATATGAATTTAATTCTATAAATCTCCCTATAAGCACTGCTTTATATGTATACCACAAATTTTGATTTTAGTCTAATTTGGAATACTACTTAAATTTCTCCTGAGACTACTCTTTGTGTAACAGACTATTTAAAAGAGTGTCTAATTTCCAAATATTTGGGGATTTTCCAGCTATTTTTCTGTTATTGATTTCTAGTTTAATTCTACCATAGTCTGAAAACACACTTTGTATTATTTCTATTCTTTTGCATTTGTTAAAATGTGCTTTATGTCCTAGAATATAGTATATCTTGATGAATATGCCATGTGAACTTGAGAAAGATACGTATTCTGCTTGTTTTGGATGGAGTATTCTATAGATGTCATTTGATCCAGTGGATTGATAAGGTTGTTCAGGTCATCTATATCCTTTTACTGATTTTCTATTTGTTGATCTGTCAATTACTGACTGAGATGTGTTAAGGTTCCCAACTATAATAGTGGATTTATTTATTTCCCCTATCAGTTCTATCTGGTTTTGCCTCACATATATTGATACTGTATGGTGACTTGTATACACTTTTAAGGTTTTATGTCTTCTTGGAGAAGTAAATTATTTATGTTTATTATGTAATTCATCTCTTTATCTCTTATAACTTTCCTTTAATGCTTCATGTGAAATTCATATAACTACTCAAGCATTCTTTCAATTAATATTAACACTGTATATCCTTGTCATTTCTTTACTTTTACCTTATTTGAGTCTTTATATTTAAAATTTCTTACAGACAACAACTATAAAAGGTAGTTGATCTTGTTTATTAATCCACTCTGATGATCTCTGTCTTTTAATTGGTATGTTTAGACAATTGTCTTTTAAAGTGGTTATTTATATAACTGGATTAAAATATACTATCTTTGAAATCATTTTCAATTTGTTTCATTTGCTCCTTCCAAAACTGTTGATAATTGTGCTGAACGGTTAAAATTCAGAGTAAATTTCTCTTGAAAATGGGACAACTGCTTCTTTTTTAAAAAATTTTCTGCATCATATATTTTCATAACTTATGCTTTGTAAGTCTGTCTCTGGGCGTTGCATGATGGTACAGTGCCTGAATCATTCTGTATCAGTGATGCCTAGCTAAATACCAGTCAGTTAGCAAATTCTTACTAAGTATTTGTTGAATGAGAGATTAATATATGAAAAACAAATGCTGGGTGATAATGTGAGAAAAGTAGCAAAAGTATAAAGGGAAGATGAGAATCAATATTAATAATAATAATAATAACAACTTAAAAAAAGACACCGTATATTATGCACTATGATAATTGGCCTATATGCGTTACCATTTAATCGCCTTGAAACGTTCATAAATATATATATATATACATATATATATATATGTATATATATATATATATATTTGAGGAATGTATGCTTTACAAATGTTAAGCAAACTGTTCAAAAGCTAACAGGTTGTAACTTTCATTGCCAGGATTCACACTAAGGTTTTTAGACCACCAAAGATCAAACTGTATCTGCACCAAAAACAGGCTCCCCAGATGCTAAATGTTGCTCATGAGGCTGTGATTAACCAAACATCTATCATTAAGCCCATTATTAACTAATCAGTTTAAGTGCATACATTTTATAAAGAAGCCACACTTAGCAAAATAAAAAATGCTTCATTTCCTAACTCAGGGATCTGTTGTCGAGACAACTCTTACCTCCAAGTTATTAGTAATTTTCTTGAGATTGTCCTTTTTCTTCATTTGTCACTAGAAACTTGTTTCACCATCGAGGAGTGACTTAATGCCCCCAAAATACATTACTGTACCTGAAATTCACACTTCTGATGCTATTTGAAAAACATATATGTATAAATATTGTGTCAGGCAGAAAATATTTGCTCAGATGGCCAAGTGAGTAAAAATTTATTTCTGGAGGGAAAACACAGCAGGCAGGAAGGAGACATACAGCAGCAATAAAAGGTGCCTCCCATGAAAGGCTCCATTCTCATCAGCATAAATGTGGCCAGGAACAGAACAAATTTTGTATGAAACAAGAAGGAGAAAAGTGCTAATATATTTATCTGAGAACAGTATACTACAGCAATGTGCTGACATCTTCCGGTCCATCAGCAGATTTTGACTTTTGGGGGAAAACATCTGGATGTGTAGCAGTGAGGAACAGAAGAGAGAAGTAGCACAGTTGGGCAATTCTAATCTTGAGATCATGTTTATGATAACAGAGGGAAAAAAAGAGTTGTTCTCAATGCAGAAGGCTTGGTGCTAAAATATTGTCCATATTTATTTGTTGTTGCTTTTGGAGGGTCATTATTTCATTCCTTAGAGCTTCAATATGCTCATCTGTAATATGGGGCAAATAATACTTTCAAGTTGTCTGTGAAGATCACATAAGATAACACATGGAAAACCAGGTAGCATAGAGACTGGTGCATAACGGATGCTCAACCATGCCAGTGTTTTTTCTTCTCAATATTGGGGAGAAATTGTCAAAGCAAAACCCTATGCTATTAATTCTGGGATAGCCTATATTCTCAATTCTTGATACTTTACTAAATTCTTTCAAATCTTCTCTTTTAATCAGTTGGATTTTCCATTGTTAGGTATCTGCAGTCAGTTTCAGGTTTGTGGGAGGTCTGGGCGCCCATACGGGTTTCACACCCCTAAAGGTCTCTCTCTAAAAAGCAGACTGCTTCTTGCTCAGCACAATTCCCCTGTGAGATTGTTCAGGTCATGTTACATCATCTCATACTATGTCCTGAAGTGTCTCTGCCACCAGTCTTGGACTCACAAGCCCCGTCACTCTCCACTGCAAATAAGAAACACAGCCAATGTACTTCAAGGAAATCTCCCAGGCTCATAGAGGGTGTTTTTGCTGAAATTTCTGATGTCTGCTTCTTGCCTCTAGGTCCTCCAAACACTCTCCACTTTGCCCTTCTACTCTTCCCCTTCCCCTCACCCCCAGTCCACTGTGGTTTCTGATTGATTTCTTATGACTAATGCCTACGTTAGTTCCAGTTATTTCTGACATGAGCTGTTCTGTATTTCATTATAAGTCCTACCTTTAAGATTTTAATGATGAGTGTTTAAATTTGTAACCACTGGGTCCCCTTAGCTTTTCCTGTTGTTCTTCTCTTGCAGTTGCTGCCAATCCCAGATTATACAGTATGTTTAACTGCAACTTTCCATTGTAACTAGGATGGGTGTTATTTTAACCCCCCCCTCATCAATCTATCAATCTATTATACTTTTATGTCCAGTTCTGAAAACAGCTTTTCTGCCCCTTTCCTGTTTGCCCATTTCCATTCCCCTCTAACCTTGAAAGAACCTAATTATAGGAATGAGATCACTAGGCAATTGAACCTAGTTCCCGAAGTATGCTCTCCTGAATGCACACCATACCTTACCTAACCTGTTGATTCTTTTCCTGAATAAAAAGAAGTAAGAATGAAGAATTAAGTAGTTAAAGAATGACTACCTTTCCACCGCCAGCAGCCCCCTTAGCAATCCTGCGGGCAGATCACTCGGGCAAGATAATATCTGAGTAGTCAGCCAGCCTGCATGCAATGGAGAAGGATGCAGAACCCAAGCTCCTGCCTTGATGATTCACTGAGATTCTTCCCCTTTTCTCTCTTTGAAAACTTTCATGGCTGAGAGGAATCTCTGGAGTTGGTCTCAGAACATGAGTCTATTTTCTCCCCAGATTGATGGCTTTTCTACTGACACTTGCCTCCAAATTATTGACTTTTGAATGGCAAGCAGCCGGGCCTGAGTTCAGTAACAGTTTCAGAAAGAGAAAGGAGACTAGAAAGACTGCTACTGACATGTTTATACCACTGCTTGTGATTTTAATAACAAAACAAAAATCCCCAAAATTCTTATTTATTTTTTTATTCTTACAAGTAACACAAGGTTCTTCAAGTCATTTACAAAATTACATTGTGGATTCTCACAAATGGCTTTACTGTGTTTCACCACATCTTTTCACTGTTAGCAGTATTCAAAATAATTTTGCTTCCTTTTTCAGCTACCACCTCATCTTCTGCTTTTTCTCCTTATTCCTTTTTACTTTTGTTGACAAGATTCTACTCATATTTACTTTCTTTATCATGCCCATGGTCTATTTCTTATTACTCCCTTCCTGCAACTTCAATATATTTTAGTGGAGGATGAATAGGTGAGAGGAAGCCGGAGTCACTGCAATAAATATATTAGAACGTTTATATTTGGCCAATTTATCCCTCTTTGGTAGTTGGTACTTTATGAATCAGCAATGCTGATTAAGGACCATATTCATGTGCATTTACTTGTTCATTCTGGTCTTGTTTATTCAATTAATGACAGTATTCAGAAGGAGGTGTTGGCATATCCAAATGTTTTTAATAAAATTAAAGGTCAAAGTTCAGGTTGTGATTTATTTATTGTTTTAACATCCTTGTTATGCTAGATTGGTAGCTGACTGAGGCAGCTTTACCTCTTACAGAATATTCTTAGAAGAGGGCACTGCAACCTTGATGAACATTCTTTCTTTAAAAGACAGAAAAACACCTTTTACTAATAAGAATTTAATCACAAGTCCAGAGTTCTAAGAGATCCCAGGTCTGTTTTTGTTTGTTTGTTTGTCTGTTTGTTTCCTGAGTCTGTTTAACCCAGTCCTTCAGAGACATCATCTGTACCTTTGCAGTCTTCTGGGTTTCTTTACACTCTCTGTATTTCTCTCTAGCTTTTATAGCCCTTAATATTTTGCCCTCTCCTCATGTACCCCACTTTTTTCACCAGTGTTCCCTCAAGTGCCTGACTGGGTCAACTCCAATAAGACTGCACAGGAATGGAACACCCCTTGCTCTCTTTATTATATTGCAATTTCTGTTCATCATTTATTTTTTGCCTGCATATTAAGGTGCAGAGTCATAGACTCTTTATTAGCTTACAAAGTTCATCTGTTTTCACTTCCATGAATACTTGTTAGCTCCCTATTTCTAAACAATGCAACCCTGCATCACCGTTTTCTAGTGGGAACATCTAGCACTTATATTCCGAGTCATAATGTTGATGCTTGTTTATATTATCAGTACAGTTCTGCACATTTTTTTTTTTATTTTGGTACTTTCTAGATGTTGACCACTGAGTTAAGACACAAAGGTGACCAAAGGAAGGTCACAAAGGTGACACAGTTTCCTAAAGGAATTCCCATTTTGCAGGTGGAAACAGCTACTTTGAATTATCATGGACTCTTTTGGTTAAAAGAATCTGCCTAAAACTGGCTTAGATAAAAATGGGAATTTAATAAGTTACTAAGTTGAAAGTTCTAGGGATCTTTCCAGGGTCTCACATGATAACATCAGGAATTGTTTTATAAAAATGAATATCATGGTAAGTTTAGTAATCAGTATTTATAGTTAGATTCCCAGGTGACACTGGCAGAAATAGTCCAAACTTCATACATGTCTTCAGACCAAGCTTTGGCAATTGTTGGACTAGAAAATGATCTCGAAGGCCCCTCCCATTTCTTACCCTCATGAGTCTATCTAGATTGATCATTTTATCATTGCAACTAGACTGAAAGGGATTCAAGGTTAGTAGTTGTGTCTTATACTTCTATATCCTAAACAGTTCACAACATTGGGCACAATATATGAGTTCAGTGAATATTTGATATATTTGCTAATATTCTACCTACCTCACTGTTAGGAAAACTAAGAAAATAAACCAGTATACAGAAATGTCAATATAGGAAGCAAACCTATGTGTTTATTAGTGTGGGACATTTTTTGGATTGGTGGGAGAACATACACTTCTTGAGAAATATTTAGTGGTAATGTCCAGACTTTCAGTAATGAGGATATTACAATCTAAGAGAAAAGATTTGGTCTGTAAATGGTTGGGATACTCCTCATCTTTCATCCATCTGCCAGTCGATTTCACTATTTTTCACATTTAAGTGAATTTCTTTCAATCACCTAAATAATGTCTTGAATAGATGTGAATTCCAAACTGATAACTGCATACAGCTTCCATTAGCACATAAAAATGTGTCAGACTGACTCTAGCAGATATTTGCCATTTTAATTTTTTTCCAGTTTTCCAGAATATTTTTGAAGTGCTAGGGTGAACACTCTGAGTTTTTAAGAAGGAAGATAGTGACCTGAGAATTTTCTTTCTCTTGTAACTCCATAGAATTGAGTAATATTCTGAGAATATGTCTAATTATCATTTAAGTATTTTTAAGTGCTTTACTACCTATATTTTTAAGTATGCAACTAGAACATAATAGGACGTTAACAAGGATATATTGAGGTTATATCATGTGTGAAGACCTTAACTTGAATAATTTTATTTAATCTGAGAAATCGGAGATCTAATATGCTTAGATAAAGTCCAACTGTTTATGGCCCAAATCAAAGTCTTCAAAGTCTTTTCACAAGTTATTATTTTTTTATAAATTTTAATTTTGTTCTTTCTTTACTTTGATAGGAAAAATAGGTTGATAATAATGAAAGAAATAACTAGCAACTATTATGCTATGTCCTAGATAACTATTTTTAACATTCTGTTACATATTGTCTATGTATACTTACATATTAACACTGTATTGTATGCATGATTTTCTATCCTTCTTTTAAAAATTAGTATTATTATTATTTTTTTTGACAGGGAAAAAATGTTTTTTAATTATGTACTCAGTCCTTTTGGTGTATTTCAAAAGGTGTAATACTTTTCTTCATTTATCAGTGAAAGAAGTTAGAAATTAACTTCAAAAAAAAATCAGCAAATGGCAAACAAATTTCTTTGAGAGCCACAGTCACATATATAGTACATCCTATAAAACAGGAGGGGCAAGAGAGGTTCCACCTACTTTCATGAGTTTCATCAAATACTGGACCTACTCAAGGGTGGAGAGAAAAGGCAACTTTCAAAAAGGAGTATATTATTAAATGACACGTTTACTATACCCCTTCCTAAGAACAACAGGTGGGGAACACGTTTTCTAAACTAGATCTAGGAAGAGGAATGTGGAATCAATCCATCCTCCTTTATGGGCTGTCCATTGGTTAATGAATTTTAATAAAACATGACTAAATAAAAACAAATCCCACACATACACACCGTCCAAAAAAAAGAAAAAGAAAAAAAACTAGATATCCCAGATTACTCACCAGAGTGGAACCTGGGAACAGCTTCAACAACCCAAATTAGTCTGTTACAGAGTCATCACAAGCATGCCTTGCTTTTAAACAAAGAAAAGAAATCCCTAGAGCAAACAAAAAAAACAAAAGGTGTGCCAAAGGTGAAGTTGCTGTGTGGAGCAGATTTCTTGGAGTCCTTTGGTGTGCCCAGTCTGTGGAAAGGCAAGGATGTCACCAAAATCGTGGGAGCCTATGGGCTTATATAATTACTCGGCCTGGAAATGATGCTCAGAAATTCATCTATGAATCCAGCGTGCTGTGGAAACATCAGCACAACATTCACCTGGTGAATGAATGGATCACCAATGACATCTCATCCACGAAGATCCAGCGAGCCGTCAGAAGGGGCCAGAGAATTCGCTACTTGGAACCAGACCTTGTTCAGAAATATATTGAGAAGCATAGTTTGTATAGTTCCAAGAGTGAGGAGCGGAATGTTGGGGTGATGTGACTCCTTTGCTGAGAAACACCGCAGAAGCTGACACATAAGAAATTCTCCAGGGCTTCCCTGGTGGCGCAGTGGTTGAGAATCTGCCTGCTAATGCAGGAGACACGGGTTCGAGCCCTGGTCTGGGAAGATTCCCACATGCCACGGAGCAGCTGGGCCCGTGAGCCACAGCTGCTGAGCCTGCGCGTCTGGAGCCTGTGCCCCGCAACGGGAGGGGCCGCGATAGTGAAAGGCCCGCGCACCGCGATGAAGAGCGGTCCCCGCACCGCGATGAAGAGTGGCCCCCACTTGCCGCAACTAGAGAAAGCCCTCGCACGAACCAAAGACCCAGCACAGCCAAAAATAAATAAATAAATAAATAAATAAATTAAAAAAATTAAAAAAAAAAAAAAAAAAAAAAAAGAAATTCTCCAGCATGGTATTGTGGACTGCTGTTTTGGGAATTTGAAACAGTATGAGTGTTAGTAAGTGGGGAAAGGAAATATGATCCTCTTTAATAAATTAAAGTTTAAAAGCTTGGTAAAAATCAGTAGTAAATTAAAATCAGGTTTATCTTTTTATCAGAAAAAAAATACTGTCACCAGTATTATTCTATGCAAAATGATCTCATTATTATGTTTGACATCAATCTATATGTCTGTCCTAACTTTTCATCAAGAACAGGTATCTAGATGCCATTTCCTTCTGGCTGTCCCTCTCAGGCATAGAATTTCTGCCCTAAGTAACTTCACCCTGTGAGCTGTAATCTCAATATTTTTGAAAGTCTAGATGAGCAACTTGACTATATTTTCCTAGAACCGTGTGGCTGACAGGGTCTTGGTGCTCCGGCCAGGTGTCAGGCCTGTGTCTCTGAGATGGGAGAGCCAAGTTCAGGACATTGGTCCACAGAGACCTCCCAGCTCCACGTAATATCAAGTGGTGAAAGTTCTCCCAGAGATTGCCATCTCAATGCTAAGGCCCAGCTCCACTAAACGACAAGCAAGCTACAGTGCTGGACACCCTATGCCAAACAACTAGCAAGACAGGAACACAGCCCCACCCATTAGCAGAGAGGCTGCCTAAAATCATAATAAGGCCACAGGCACCCCAAAACACACAGCTGGATGTGGTCCTGCCCAACAGAAAAACAAGATCCAGCCTCATCCACCAGAACACAGGCACCAGTCCCCTCCACCAGAAAGCCTACAAAACCCACTGAGCCAAGCTTAGCCACTGGGAGCAGACACAAAAAACAACAAGAACTACGAACATGCAACCTGCAAAAAGGAGACCCCAAACACAGTAAGTTAAGCAATATGAGAAGACAGAGAAACACACAGCAGATGAAGGAGCAAGGTAAAAACCAACCAGACCAAACAAATGAAGAGGAAATAGGCAGTCTACCTGAAAAAGAATTCAGAGTAATGATAGTAAAGATGATCGGAAATCTTGGAAATAGAATAGAGAACATACAAGAAACGCTTAACAAGGACCTAGAAGAACTAAAGAGCAAACAAACAATGATGAACAACACATTAAATGAAATTAACAATTCTCTAGAAGGAACCAATAGCAGAATAATTGAGGCAGAAGAATGGATAAGTGACCTGGAACATAAAATAGTGGAAGTAACTACCATAGAGCAGAATAAAGAAAAAGGAATAAAAAAACTTGAGGGCGGTCTCAGAGACCTCTGGGACAACATTAAACACACCAACATTCGAATTATAAGGGTGCAAGAAGAAGAAGAGAAAAAGAAAGTGACTGAGAAAATATTTGAAGAGATTATAGTTGAAAACTTCCCTAATATGGGAAAGGAAATAGTCAATCAAGTCCAGGAAGCTCAGAGAGTCCCATACAGGATAAATCCAAGGAGAAACATGCCAAGACACATATTAATCAAACTATCAAAACTTAAATACAAAGTAAAAATATTAAAGCAGCAAGGGAAAAAGAACAAATAACATACAAGGGAATCCCCATAAGGTTAACAGCTGATCTTTCAGCAGAAACTCTGCAAACCAGAAAGGAGTGGCAGGACATATTTAAACTGATGAAAGGGAAAAACCCAGAACCAAGATTACTCTACCCAGCAAGGATCTCATTCAGATTCGACGGAGAAATTAAAACCTTTACAGACAAGCAAATAGATAGCTTCATAACATGGAGCTGAGGAAGAAGATCCAAACTATTTCCTCTTCTGGTTAATTCTAATTTATGTAAACGGCTCTATTGTCAAACCAATCTATCCACTAGAATGAGCTGGACAGAGAATGAATCTTAGTATGAAGCCATAGGACAGAAACCAGAGAAGAAAATAGATTTAGTGATGCCTCAGAGGCAGATACTAATTTTTTTCCAACCAAATATGTGACCATCTGTAATTTAAGCAAATATTGAATCTAAAAATTGGATGTCTGGTTCACTTGATGCTCACAATTTTCTTTTAGATGATGATGATTATGATGATTTTAAAAGTATGTAACAGTACACATTTACAGAAAGAAAATGAAAATGAGAACTTTGAAATAATTTGGGGGATTGGAGTGATTAAATGAATCTCCTGCTTTCTGTGCAATTTTCTGAAAAACCTGTAGTATATTTTTCATTTGCTGCTAAAAAGATGCTTATATTCTTTGATGTTAACTGAAGTTTAAAATCTTTCTGGAATTGGAAAACTTAAAAATAATGTTGTATATGAAAAATAAATGTTAGCAAAGAATTTTTATCTATTTACCTACCACACTGGGCTGAGTAGGCAGTTACCTTATTTTATCCATAGGGTCTAATATCAAGCCAAGTTGAAGTGCCTGAAAGCAAGTCTTTTGCCCCTTTCCTGTTTGCCCATTTCTGTTTCCCTCTAACCTTAAAAGGACCTAATTACAGAAATGAGATCACTAAGCAATTGAAACTAACTCCTGACATGCTCTCCTGAATGCACACTATGCCTTGTCTAATCTGTTGATACTTTTCCTAGATAAAAAGAAGTAAGAATGAAGAATTAAGCAGTTAAAAACTGACTAGCTCTCTACCCCCAACACCTCCCCCCAAGGAATCCTGTAGACAGATCACGTGGGCAAGATAACATCTGACGAGACAGTCAGCCAGTCTGCTTGCAATGCAGAAGGATGCAGAACCCAACCTCCTGCTTCGATGAGTCACTGAGATTCTTCCCCCTTTCTTCCCTTTAAAAACTGTCATGGTTGAATAGAGTCTTGGGAGTTCATCTCTGGACACAAGTCCACCATCTCCCCCGATTGCCAGCTTTTCGATTAAAGCACCTTTCCTTTCTACTGACACTTTCTTCTTGAATTATTGGCTTTTGAGGGGTGAGCAGCAGAATCTGAGTTCAGTAACACGCTCGCAATGCGTATTCCTGCCATCCCTGACAAGAAGTATTCTGCAGCCGTGTGCCCCTCAGAGTCATGTCCTCTCAGGACCAGTCTTTGTCACTCCTGCTGGATCCCAGCATGTCCACTGTCATGTCTCCAGAGAGCAGATTCTTGGCTCTCTGTCCTGGGGTAGTTTCTGCTTTGGACCCTCTGGATTTGCTGTCTTTCTGACTCTCCCTGGAGATCAGTGCAATGCTCCTGGAGTCCTTATTTCCCAAATGTCATGGCTTCCTTTGTCTCAGTAGAAGCTCATCTGTGAATATTCAGTCTTCTGGGATCCTGGCACAAGCCAGCCACCACACCCCATCATGAAAAATTGGGGGAAAATATTATGAATCTCCCCAGGAGAATCAATAGATATAATCAACACAAACAGTATTTCCTTTTCTTATTCTTTCTGGCTAGCAGTTGGTGAGGCTCATTACTTTCCTTCTGCAGCCACATAAGGTCACCTGAAATCAAGCAGCAGCATCTCAATGCCTTGAGATTATAATGTCATGACTTGCCAAGTATAATCCTCCCAAGGTACAGTTTGTCAGATGAAATGTACCTACTTTTCCCTTTCCTGACTAATTATAACTTTCAGTTCAGCCTCTGATGTCCCTAAGGAACTTTGATTTTGTTCTATGGAACGTTCCTCATATGACTCATGATGAATACCCTGTGTTCTTCCTCAAGGTGGCCTTTTCGAGTCTGAACATCATAACCTATATGACAAGGTGACAGGGTGAAGAAGATAGGTCACTCTGGATCCACCTGAGTGCACAGCAGAGCCTGATAGATGGGCTCTTCCTTGATATCCTCCCCTACCAAGCCTAGCCCAGGGGAGTTACAAATGAGACATCGGACATCATCTTACCTGGACACACTTGTAATAAAGAAAATAGCCAAGAGCATTCTCTGAACACTTGAGAGTAGGTTTCCAGAAGGTGCCTCATCTCTGAGATTGGAGTTTTCATTTTCTTGGAGAGACCATGGTCCTTGAGAACATCTCTGTCCTTGAAGCATTTCAACCACCTGCCAGATTTGCTTCAGACCCCATCAAACTGGGTTGGAATGACTCTTTCTATGTAGTGCTTCCCACTTTGGGGACTTTGGGATTGTAAGTGGATGTTGAAATACTGAAAGAAAGTGATCATTAAAAATGTCCCAAGGCATATATAATGTCTTCAGGCATGATGGTTAACCTTGATATCTTGGCCCTTTTCCAAACTGAGTAATTGTATTCTGCCAAGCTCAAGGTCCCCATACATTTTTAATTGAGGAATTATCTTTCCTTCTTCTCTTAAAACCTGCTCATGGGTTTATTCACGTCAGCAAAGCAGACGGGCCATGGTGCCCCAAGGCATCCCCATCTGTGATTGGTGAGGCAGTCAGAATTCTGAGAAGATAGTCTTTTCTTGAGCAATTGTAATAGGGCTTTATTCTACACAATTCATTTGCCTAGTTATATCTGATGTTTATGGTACCAACAAGAATCAAAATATTGAAAACAAAATAAGAGCATCTTTAACATGAAGAAATGTTGACTACTTACAAATAAAACACACTAATAACAGAATGCCAGCTCTGTAATAGAGCAACACAGAAGAAATGTAAACCATCGCTTCCTCCCAAATGCTTTTTTACAGGTTACTTTGCACAGGTTAAATGCAATGATCCATTTGTGTGTGTCTGTCACAGTGTCAATAAGGCCTCTTACACAGAAAGCTATAGTAGGCCTTGTAATAATATACTTTTTTACTTATACTAACATTTGTTCTAGGAGGTTGAATGACCTGTAGATTGGCTAGATTAGTTTTATACTTCTCTTCCTTCTTATTTTGCTTCCACTATCAATTCCTTCTTCATAATGACTAGCTTCATAGTAAAAATGTTAATCACACTTAGAGTAGTTGGGCTGTTATATTCTAGCACTGAGCTCTAAATATTAAATGCATCATCTTGTTTGATCCACACAGAAACCTTCTTCAATAATCACTATTATTCTGATTCTATAGATAGAGAAACTGAAGCTTTGAAGGGTAAATAACTTCCCCAAAGTTACCCAGTTACTAGGTAAGAGATCAAGATTTCAGAATACATCCGACTTCAAAACCTGTGCTCATGCTACTGTGCTTCTCGCTTCTCTTTTGTAGCTAGAGATAGTTAGATATGAGCAAGATTAAATGAACAAACAACAAAAAAGTGCTCAAAAGATTCACTGTCTGTCCATGCTGGACTGGAGATTTTAGTTATAATGCTTGGTTGTAACTACTACAGTGCTTTTTTAAAAACTTTCTCAAGTATCTCCAAAACTGTAAAATCTAGTCTGTTTATTTTTATATTTATAAAACACCAAGACTGTTTATGACTATTTTTATAAACTTTCAACACTCTTACCCTAGAAATTACTTTTATGATAATATTTGGCAATATTAATTGTGGTCAAGACTCTTAGTTGCAATCTCTGTCTAGCTTGAAAGAAATAGTGTGGAAGTTTATGCAGATGCTTACATTAAGAGAAATATCTAACCCAGTTCCCCATTTTACAGGTGGAGGATTAAAGGGCAGCCACTGCTCAACGCATCTACTATTTTATTGGCTTTTGTAGTAAGTTAATAAAATGGACATTTGCTTATCCAGTAAGTCAGGTTCCTTAATTTAATTTCTTCATGTGATGGTAGAAGCTGACTCAGAATGTAACTAAAGAAGTAGCACTAGTGAGATAAGCTCAGCTTAAGTTTCCCAGAGAGACAATTGTCCTGTTTTGAACTTATATTAAGCCATGCCACATAAATGTTAAAGCAGGCAGATATCTAGATATGAGGAGAGAAAGGGGATACAGGCCAAATGGCAGGAAACCACACATCTTGTAAACAACAGGGGTCCTTGGGCAGACAAAGAAAAGCAGGAACCTCCAGACTGACAGGAAACCACACGTTTTGGGGTGATCAGGGTCCTGGAGGCAGGCAAAGAAAGGTGGGAAAAGGGGGGAATCTCCAGTGTCCAAGTGTAACCTGTTGTATAATGTGCTTGCATTGCATTACAAAAAGTGGCCCTTGCAGATCAGAAGTTCCCATTATGCACCAAGGCCATGACACTTCCCATCAAGGGTAAATAAGGACAAAAATTCCTCCTCCCCTCGGGAAGGTGGAGCTGGGATGAAAATCAAGGAATACGACCCCCAAACCACTCCCGCCCCAATGAATACTCTGCCCCTTCACTTCTACACCCCACATAACTTGCTTGCCAAGAAAACTCAGGGCACCTCCTCACTTGAGTCTGCCCACTATCCCCTTGAGCGCATACTATCACTTGAATAAATCCTCACTTTTCTTTCTTGACCTCCCTGTCTTGTTTCTGAATTCTTTCTATGATGGGACAAGATACGACTCTCCAGTATCATAAACATATGGCTAGTGGAATGACTATAGCCTTTGCATGCAAACATCATTAAGGAACAGAGTCAAAATGACTCTGAAGGAAATCTAGCTTCCTAACCAGGACCTTTTCCATTAGATCATACATGTATTCTTGGAAAGACTTGATGTGTTTTAAAGTGAGTTTCTCAATGTCACCAGTGACGTCTTTGACTACAGTTAGCAAGCTCACATCAGGTCTTCCTTACATGCTTCTGTGTTTCAGTCTCTGGGTGAATGACACACTCTGATTTCATTTCTCCAATAACCATGAAATTCTAAAGCTATTATTGTCATTCACAACTGAGAACCCTGAAGTTTCTATGAGGTTAAATGACTTTCCCAAGGTCATTGGCACTCCTTCTGTCAAGTGGCCTTATCTCTATCTAACCATAACATAGCATCAACAATTTGATGTTATTTTACTCAACAATGTGAAGAAGCAATGTTGGTGAAGAAGCATTGCACATCTTAGGAATTATATAGCAACTATACATGCACATAAACACATTTAATCTTTCTAGCATATCAGTGAGGTTAAATATCATTATTGTAACTTTACGGATACAGAAAATTAGATGCAGAAAGATTAAACTGCCTGAAAAGACTACCTAACTTGTAAATGTCAGCAGAAGATTTGAACAAAGGGTTACCTATCTCTGAAGCTTGTGTTCACTCTACTGACTTCTCAATGGAAATCACTTTATAAATGATCTTTAGTATCTTCACAAAATGTCCTTTATTGTCTTCAAAGTGATCTCGGGGAGGCAAGGGGTGAGGTGGCTTGAAGCAGGACCTCAGCCCTTGTCTTCTATGAAGAAATAATTCAGCAAACAGACAGATGTGAAGCAGATAAAGCATTTATTAGAAGCAAAGTACATGTGGAATAACACACGGGCAGACTTGGAGTAAGTCGTGCACAATAAGGGTGGCTTAAATCACTTATCTGGGGGCAGATTTCTGGGTTCCCTCTTGGCCAATCATTTTGCTTATGCACATATTTTGTCTGATTCAGGGCCCTCCCCAGTGTGCACATGCATCCTTTACCCAAGATGGATTCTAATGCAAACATTTCTGGAAGGTTGGCATGCTCCCACTCCCTCCTTTGACCGCTGAGGACCTTCTCTGTGCATGTGTGGGTTGGGAAATCCCCTTGACCACAAGAATGAGAAAAATGTGGTTTTAATGTCAGGGCTCTAGTCCTGTTGTTATCTTATCTCAAATTGTCAGCAGGAGACTGGTTGCAGCTGCTCAGCCTGGGACCCGTCTATCTCCTACCTCAAAAGGATAATGCCCCACAAAACATATTGCTAATACACAAAGGCAGAATTTCTCCAACAGTAAGGTGAAATTACTTTCCTACAAAAATGTTGCCAGAGAAGATACTCTAAAGAAGTATGCTCAGAGCAACTGGGCTCTCTCAATTCTGCAGTTTCAAAGTAAGAATACAATTTAATTGTTCATCAAGTCAAGGAGGATTCCAAGTAGAATAAGTTCCTAATATCTCACTTCAATATATTGGGTTTCAAGCATCTCTCAACTTTTGAAGAATTGTCAGCTACTGCTCCAGGAAAAGGGAAGGAGATGATTCCCCACCTACTTTCCCAACTTTATTTAAGTAGTGCTTGTTCTGCAAAACTCTACATAATCTCATAAGACTGAACCAGAACACACAGCATGGATGGAATTCTGTAAATGAAAGATTTGTGCTGACATAAATTCCTTCAGATCTGGAAAAGCACAGGGCAGGAAGACATCAACACACCACTTTACACCTTTTATTTTCCTTACTTGGAACACCGCCTTGGATGTGAGGGACTCCATGCATGTTTACTGAGCGGTATCTCTGAGTCAGACACTGGGATATATGTTGGGAGATGAATGAAATGCAGCCCTGTCCTAAAGCCTTCTACACACTCATCTCGGGTGAGAAGCAATGCATATGTATATATGTGAGAGTTTTCCGAAGCTCTTCCTAGAGGATCAAAGTGTCTTCACAGCCTGGTCATCAAGGAAAAGGTTTAATTTCTCATCAGAAGCGTAGATCATTAAATATATGAAGGCTCAAGGGCCTCTACTCACAAATCTCTTATTCCTTGAAACTCATAATTCCCAGGGGTGACTCCTGGACATTTCTCTCTTAAATTGTAACTGCAAAAGGTAGTAGAAAACACTTTGTTTCAGGGTGTGAATCTGAATTCCAGCTCTGATACTAGCAAGTTGTGTAATCATAAACTGATTAAACTTTCTGAACCTCGGGGTTTTCATCTGACTAATGTATATTACTTAATGTATATTACTTACCTCACAAGATCATTGTGAGGGTGTAAAGAAACAAAGTATGTAGTAATGTCTATGCAAAGGCACAATTCACTAGTTGGTAGATCCTTTGTTAAAAACAAACAAACAAAAACAACCACAAAACTTCTAAATGAGTGCGAGGCTAATCTGGGAAATATTTCAGTTCCTTTCCAAGTCTGAGACACTATGATTAAGGGAAGCGCACTCTTTTCTGGAGATTTGTATTTATTGGTGTCAAGTCTAGATACATTCAATAAAAGGTCATTTTTACCCTTTCCTGTGTGACCCAGAATAAATGTCCTTGTTATATTTATTCATTTATCTTAATTCAAAATCTGAATTAATACAAATAGCTAATTCTTTATTTCCTCAAACTATTGAAATATCTATTTTATTAAATATCTATTTTAGCTATTGAAATACCTAAAAACAGTTTCAAATTGAGTAATTTATATTCTCCATCTTAGGAAATCTTACTTCACATGTGTTTAGGATAAGAGAAATTCTTCCCAACTCCTGAATTTCTGAATAAAACTTTATATCCATAAATAAAACCCATTCATTTTATTGTTATGGTGTTCACATTTTCCTAGGGATAAAATTTTTTCCACATTGAAATAGAAAGCTAAATATAAATATTTTTAAGAGAGAAAAAAAATGGCTTACATTCACACTAAAGAGGGAATGCTTGCTATCAAACCCTTCTGTCCTGAACAGGGCTTCTAGTGACGGAGCTGGGGTAGGGGAGGGGGGCAGGAAGGAGGGCCCTCTGCACTGGGAGAAAGCAGGTGAGCATCTGAGTACAAGAAAGCTGAAGATGGGATGGAAGACAGGTGGGGTGAAGGGATTCTTAAAGGAAATTTAGCTAACTGAAAGTTTTCACCAAAGGCTAATTCTGCTCCTAAGGAGCTTGAAAATGGACATTTCATCTGCATCTAAGAAGCATAAAACAGAAATTGAAACAATTTCAACAGTGAAAAAGACTTGAGAGGTCACCTGTCCAGGAAGCTCCAAATTTAGTTGACAATGTGAACCACCAGGGGAATCTTTCCAGAATCCATGTTCCTGAGTTCCACCTTAGACCTTCCTAGACTATGCACAAGAATATTTATGTATCAATTATTATCCTCAGTTCCAAGTGATCGAAACCAACTTAGTCTGACAGTTCCAAGTGATCGAAACCAACTTAGTCTGAATGTATTAAAAGGGTAATGGGAACTCTTAGATTCCCCAGGAAAGCTGGAGAACCAAGCTTGGGAAGCATGGAGTGATGTAGAGGGGAAAGGTAACAAGGACCACAGAGAATCCCCTCAGTTCTTCTGCCTGCCTGGGAGGCATTGCTCCTGACCCTCCAGGGATGCTACAGCCGCTGCTTCCCCACAACAGGGCAGACACCATGCCGGCACTGAAGACCTGAATTCCCTCCTCCCTACTTCTTTGTGACACTAACTCCAGATTCAAGATCCAGGTGGCTGCATCTGGTTGGCGGCTGAGACAAGGTCATGTGCATCCAGGCCCTACCAGTTAGGGGAGCTTGGAAAAGTGAGTATAAGTCCTTCTCTGATGCTGTAGAAGGATTGGGCTCCTGCAACAGAATTATATAGTAGATTAAGATTGAGAACCAAACATAGAAACTAATCTAAATAAGAAGTTTGAATGTAGGATCTAGGGTTTGTTTATTTTTGTTTTTGTTTTCCAGGCAGAGTGGCAAGAGGCAAGAGGACAAAGAAGCTGAGGACCCAAAAGACAGGATTGTGTGTGAGAAGGTGACCTTGGAGCAGAGGCCTGAAGCAAGTGGGGGAGCATCTTGCACACCTGTGAGGCAAAGGTACTCCAGGCAATGGGAACAGCAGATGCAAAGGCTCTGATGCAAATGCGTGCCTGGCACATTCGAGGAACAGTAAGATGGGCTGTGTGTCTGGAGCAGAAGAAGCTAGTGAGAAGCCTGGGAGGTGAGATGGAAGGGCCGGCACATTTCACCTGGGTCTTGCGGGCCATGAGACTTTGTCTTTTCCAGGGAGCGAGATGGGAAACCATGGAATGTTTGAGAGAGAGGACAGACGTGTTCAAACCTGGTGCAACAATTGTCTCTATTTTATAATTCCGTCCTCCACAACCTTTTACCTTGTCATCTCTAAGTCTAATGTGGTTGCTATGCTCCAGGCAACATCTTCCCTCACCGATACCATTTTTGAGGCAAGAAGACAAGATGGCAGGAGACTTTTTCCTCATAAAACTCCATATTTTCTGAGATGAAAATATTTCCCAGAACTCTCTTCCACCCTCAGTCTGAAGACTTATCTTACATGTCATTGCCCAGAGCTGACTTACATACCATATCCTAGGTCAATATGGTATACGTATATGTATAATATGTATACATATAATACTATAATACTATAAGGACAAAGGTTCAATTCTTTTGATTTTTGGACTGACATAGTTTCCATGCCCTGATAACAACAGCTTCTATTTCTGGACCACCTTTTAGTATCATGCTGATTAATGTACATGCATTATCTCTGGTTTTCATAACCACTCTACAATGTACTTGCCCACATGGAAAAACTGTGGAAGAGGCATTCAACTGTCTTTTCCAAGACTAGAGTGGTTAAACTAGGACTTGAACATACGTCTGTCTTTAGGGCTGCAAAGTCTATTTCTACTACAGAACACTTGTAATTTTAAAAAGCATCTGCACAGATCAGCATTCTTCCTGTCTCATAGGATACATTTATTTTTTACTTTGAAAAATCTGATTTTATTTTCTAAATCAAAAAGAAGTGTATTCATGTTAAATTTAGAATGTTTAACTTTCCATTGATCTCTCAAAATACTTTCCAGATATTGTTAACAGTGCTCAGAATGGTGTCAAAGTTAAAATCCAATATCACATTTTAAAGAAAAAAGTTTAAATGTAGGCCCTATTTCTAAGAAACCCTTCTCAAAGGTCAAGGCATTGACAATTCTAATTTTAAAAGAAAAGAATTTTAATCATTATTGGAAATTTAAGTGACAATGGTTTGAAGCACACTAAATCAGATCTCTTTTAAAACAGAAAAGAATTTTAATTTCTGAGGGAAGGGACTCATACCTGACAACTCCAATTAAACATAATACTTCCCTACCCCCACCCTCAAATTACTAAATGCATTATTTCACTTAGGGATAGAAAACTATTTCCTGTCACGTAAGATATAAATGAGCTTACACATTACATGAAAGAGCACTGTATGTGTGTGTCTGTGTGTGCCTGTATGATCTGGCCACGGATGACATTACCCCTCAGTTATGCTCAGTTCTGGGGTGCATGATTTTTGTGGATTCCTGAGTCCTCATCCTGATGGAATGAAGGAGATTACACAGAGACAGTAAACTAGGCTTGAAAGCCCTTGGCTTTAGACATAATATATAAAGTACTAATCACCAATTTTACAAAGATAACGAACAGTCTTGTCTTTCGGAATAATAGTATAAAGAAAGTAGTAGAGATGAGTAGGAAAAGAATTGTGACATGCATGTAAAAAAAAAAAAAGGAACTATCAAATTGCCTTTGAAAGGGAAAAAAAATACAAAATGATACAGGAGGGTAGCTTCCTCAACTGTGCTTTCAGCATTATATGTTTTCCAAGCCCTGCTTTTCCAGCTCCGTCCTCCTTGCCCCCATTAATTGATTTTGGGGTTATTTCCTTTTTTTCTTTCTTGGTCTAGATCAAAAAGTGGGGTTCTAACACATTGGTGTCACTTCCCAGTTTGTGTTTGAAGGTGTGTCATGCTTTGACTTTATCACTGTAACTCTGTGAGCCTGTCTGATATCAAGGAGGAGTGTGCCTTGTGATCCAGAAAATTAACTGACTGGCTTTCATAGAATATCCACCATCTAGGCTTGATGCCCATAGAAGAAAGATAAGGTACAAAGTAATCAAAGAACAGTCAAAAAGAATTGCCTGAGGTGCTTATTTGAGTCCTACCAGAGGATCACTGACGCTGTAAATAATGAAGGGAAACTCTTTTACCAAAAGTTTCAGGTGATTTTAAATTCAGGAACATTTAGGTACCACTGTGATAGATAGCAGTCCTTACAGAGCGAAACGTGTGATTTTTGTTTTGTGTTTTGAGGGCTAGATGACAAAAGAGAAGTATCACGCCTTAGAAACAAAGGGGTGAACTAATGAAGATCATTTTTCATTGGTTGTGATTAGATTTCCTCTTTGTGAATGAATTATTTATAACCGTTGGTCTCCATATTCTTCCTATTGATTTATAGGACTTTTAAATATATTTAACACTAAATCATTTTATTGTGTACATTATTTTAATGTTCATTATATTATATTATACTATAAAACATAATTTGTTTTGATTATATACATCTTTTTTAGTCAGTGGCTTATCTTCAGATGTTTTATATTGTGGTTTGTATCAAAGAAGTTTTTTTTTTTTTTTTTTTAACTTTTTGAAGCTTTTTATTATTATTATTATCATTATACAAGAGCTATTTAACATAGAGAATACAGATAAGCAAAAGGAAAATAAGCAGCAGCAGTAAGCTTATTACTGTGATATCTGCTGGTAACACTTAATTTAATGTCCTACCAATCTTCTCTTTTTAAGGTTGTATAAATTTTATAAATGTAGCCAGTGCCATCATTTATTTTGCCTTATTGCCCTTAATTTCAGTTTCGGTTGCATATCTCCACTACTAGACTCTGAGTTTGTAGGCTGGATCCCATTGATCTTTTTTTTAAATAAATTTATTTATTTGATTTTATTATTTATTTTTGGCCGCATTGGGTCTTCGTTGCTGCACACGGGCTTTCTCTAGTTGCGGTGAGCGGGGGCCACTCCTCGCCGTGGTGCGCAGGCTTCTCATTGCGGTGGCCTCTCCCATTGTGGAGCACGGGCTCTAGGCTCGCGGTCTTCAGTAGTTGTGGCATACGGGCTCAGCAGTTGTGGCTCACGGGTTCTAGAGCACAGGCTCGGCGGTTGTGGCACATGGGCCCAGCTGCTCCGCAGCATGTGGGATCTTCCCGGACCAGGGCTCGAACCTATGTCCCCTGCATTGGCAGGCGGATTTTTAACCACTGCACCACCAGGGAAGCCCCCCATTAATCTTTGTGTCGCCTTACCATAGCAGGCAAAGTAAAGAGTCAGTATATTATTAGTTAAATAGAAGGTGTGTCAGAGTAAATATATTTTTATAAGAAATATGTTTTTTTTTTTTTTGTTAGCATCTGCTTTATAACAAAGTGAATCTGTTATACATATACAATATGTTCCCATTTCTCTTCCCTCTTGCATCTCCCTCCCTCCCACCCTCCCCATCCCACCCCTCTAGGTGGTCACAAAGCACCGAGCTGATCTCCCTGTGCTATGCGGCTGCTTCCCACTAGCTATCTATTTTACATTTGGTAGTGTATATATGTCCATGACACTCTCTTACCCTGTCACATCTCACCCCACCCCCTCCCCATATCCTCAAGTCCATTCTCTAGTAGGTCTGTGTCTTTATTCCCGTCTTGCCACTAGGTTCTTCATGGCCTTTTTTTTTTTTTTTTTTTTTTCCCTTAGATTCCATATATATGTGTTAGCATACTGTATTTGTTTTTCTCTTTCTGACTTACTTCACTCTGTATGACAGACTCTAACTCCATCCACCTCATTACAAATACCTCCATTTCATTTCTTTTTATGGCTGAGTAATATTCCATTGTATATATGTGCCACATCTTCTTCATCCATTCATCTGTCGATGGACATTTAGGTTGCTTCCATGTCCTGGCTATTGTAAATAGAGCTGCAATGAACATTTTGGTACATGACTCTTTTTGACCTCTGGTTTTCTCAGGGTATATGCCCAGTAGTGGGATTGCTGGGTCGTATGGTAGTTCTATTTGTAGTTTTTTAAGGAACCTCCATACTGTTCTCCATAGTGGCTGTATCAATTTACATTCCCACCAACAGTGCAAGAGGGTTCCCTTTCCTCCACACCCTCTCCAGCATTTATTGTTTCTAGATTTTTTGATGATGGCCATTCTGACCGGTGTGAGATGATATCTCATTGTAGTTTTGATTTGCATTTCTCTAATGATTAATGATGTTGAGCATTCTTTCATGTGTCTGTAGGCCATCTGTATATCTTCTTTGGAGAAATGTCTATTTAGATCTTCTGCCCATTTTTGGATTGGGTTGTTCGTTTTTTTGTTATTGAGCTGCATGAGCTGCTTGTAAATCTTGGAGATTAATCCTTTGTCAGTTGCTTCATTTGCAAATATTTTCTCCCATTCTGAGGGTTGTCTTTTGGTCTTCTTTATGGTTTCCTTTGCTGTGCAAAAGCTTTTCAGTTTCATTAGGTCCCATTTGTTTATTTGTGTACTTATTTCCATTTCTCTGGGAGCTGGGTCAAAAAGAATCTTGCTGTGATGTATGTCATAGAGTGTTCTGCCTATGTTTTCCTCTAAGAGTTTGATAGTGTCTGCCCTTACACTTAGGTCTTTAATCCATTTTGAGTTTATTTTTGTGCATGGTGTCAGGGAGTGTTCTAATTTCATACCTTTACATGTTCCTGTCCAATTTTCCCAGCACCACTTATTGAAGAGGCTGTCTTTTCTCCACTGTATATGCTTGCCTCCTTTATCAAAGATAAGTTGACCATATGTGTGTGGGTTTATCTCTGGGCTTTCTATCCTGTTCCATTGATCTATATTTCTGTTTTTGTGCCAATACCAAACTGTCTTGATTACTGAAGCTTTGTAATATAGTCTGAAGTCAGGGAGCCTGATTCCCCCAGCTCCATTTTTCGTTCTCAAGATTGCTTTGGCTATTCGGGGTCTTTTGTGTTTCCATACAAATTGTGAAATTTTTTGTTCTAGTTCTGTGAAAAATGCCAGTGGTAGTTTGATAGGGATTGCATTGAATCTGTAGATTGCTTTGGGTAGTAGAGACATTTTCAAAATGTTGATTCTTCCAATCCAGGAACATGGTATATCTCTCCATCTATTTGTATCATCTTTAATTTCTTTCATCAGTGTCTTATAATTTTCTGCATACAGGTCTTTTGTCTCCTTAGGTAGGTTTATTCCTAGATATTTTATTCTTTTTGTTGCAATGGTAAATGGGAGTGTTTTCTTAATTTCACTTTCAGATTTTTCGTCATTAGTGTATAGAAATGCAAGAGATTTCTGTGCATTAATTTTGTATCCTGCTACTTTACCAAATTCATTGATTAGCTCAAAGAAGTTTTGAAATTGAAAATAATCAAGTTCTTGAATCCTTTCTTTTCAGATGTATGCTTTTTCTGTCTTGCTTAAGTAATACTTCACTATGTCTACAATACGGATATTTATTTTTTTTAATTTTAGTCAAAGTTTAATACTAATTATTTCATATGAAGATACTTAATCTACCTGAAGTTGATTGTTCATTATAGTATGGGGCAGAAGCCTTAATTCATATTTTACATATTTATAACCAACTTCCCAAGCACCAATTATTGAATAGTTATTTCTGTCTACAACTATTTGATCTACACTGGTATCACAGTGATATATCAGGTCCCCATGTATTGGTGAGTTTGATTCTCAGCTCTCTACTGTAATGCTAATATATTCTAAATTCTTCCCAGTCACTGCTGAGAACAGCTTATTGTCTTAAGAAATACAGCTTCTAGAGAAGTTTTAATATCTCATTGACTAAGACTCTGTTCCCTCTCTTCCCTTCCCAAACTGTCTTGACAATTCTTGGCCCTTTGAACATCCATGTGAATTCTAGGATCACAATATCAAGTTCTGTGATTAAATCTTGTTGAGATTTGAATTGAAATTACATTAAAAGATATTTGGAAGAAAATGACTGTTTATAGGCCTGTTTCTTCTGATGCATAGTTATGGCCTATTACACATATACTTAGGCCTTCTTAATTAATTTGAACAAAATTGCGATCATATTCTCCATAATGATCTTGGCTAATCTTTTGCTAACTACACTCCTATGTATTCTGCAGAGAGGGTGACAATAAAATTTAGATTAATTATTTTTTAATCTGAACGGGTAAACTTTGGGGACTACAAGAATACTATACCACATGAAATGATGCAATTCTGGGCATAAAATCTGTCTGTCTCAGGTGAATCTAGTTGTCATAAGACGTAGTTTGATGACATTATTGTATAATGTTTAATGGCCTGGAATCAATAACTTTATTCTTATTTACTTAATTTTTATGTGTTCACCGCTACTTTACTCGCAAAGACTAGAGCTTCCTTGGAGCACTCCTGAACACATTGGGAAATCTTGGAGGCATCATTGATGCCCGCCTGCAAGAATCATTCCAGTCTTAACTATTTGGTCTCTAGTCCTGTGACACAGCTTTACTCTTAGGACATTCTTTTACACATTGACATGAAACTTCACCTTTTTTTCTGAGATGAGAAATCCATTTCTAGATTCAATATCTTCTTATTTTGTGTACTCCCTATTTTTATAAAACCTACCTCACATACTTCCTGAAAAAATATACATGGAATGTAAATTTTTAAAATCTTGTAGTCTCAAAATTCCTCCACAATTTACAGAAAGTTTTGTTTGGTATTGAGCTCACATTTGTTTTCCTCAAATAAATAGTTGAAGCATTGTCCATTGTCTTCTGCCTTCCAGTGCTGTTGAGAAAGTCATTTCCACCCTGATACACATGATTTTTAACAGCATTTTATTCTTTTTTCTATATGTTTTTAACCATTTTTCCCTATTGCTAATTGTCTACAATTTTTCTATGATGAGCTTTCATGTGAGGTTTCATTTTTTTATGTTTAATTTTTTACTATAATGATGGAAATTCAGTGAACTCTTGCATTCCCAAAACTCATGTCCCTAAGTTCTGGATCGTTTGTTAATTTCTTCCCACCACATCTTCTATTCTCTCTGTCTCTGTCTCTCTCTCTCTCTCCCCTTCCTCTTTCTCTCTCTCACTTTGTCTCTCTTTCTCTCTGGAGTTAATGTTTTTAGGCTGTTGGACTTCCTAAACCAGTCCTCTAAATATCTTATGGTTATAAAAGGGAATTAGCAAGAATACTATCAAGGATGTCTTATAAAGGAATGTCTTATAAACACACAAGAGATACAAATAGAACAAAAGAAAATCTATGATGTCTCTAGTGGTCTTCTTTATTGCTTTAGTATTTATGAGATATGTCTTTTGTTAAAAAAATAGACTATTATTTGAGCAGTATTAGGTTCACAGAAAATTGGGCAGAAATTTATAGAAGTCCCATAAATTTCCTACCCTCACACATACATAGTCTCCCCCATTTTCAACATCCCCCATCAGAGTGGTACATTTGTTAAAATTGATGAGCCTACATTGACACATCCTTATCACTCCAAATCCAGAGTTTACATTCGGGTTCACTTTTGATGTTGTACATTCTATGGGCTTAACAAATTTATAGTGATATGTATCCACCATTATAATAGTATCATATAGAGTAGTTTCACTGCCCTAAAATCCTCTGTGCTCTGCCGATTCACCCCTTCCTCCTCTTACCCTTTGCAACCACCTATCTTTTTACTGTCTTCATAGTTTTGCCTTTTCCAGAATGTCATATGAAGCCTTCTCAGGTTGGTTTCTTTTACTTAGTAATATGCACTTAATTCCCTCTACGTATTTTCATTGTATGATAGATCAATTATTTTGAGTGCTGAATAACATTTCACTGTTTGTACCACAGTTTGTTTATTATTCACCTACTAAAAGGCATCTTAGTTACTTCCAACTATTGGCAATTATGAATAAAGCTGCTCTAAACATCTGTGTGTAGGTTTTTATGTGGACATAAGTTTTTAACTCCTTTGGGTAAATACCAAGGAATGCTATTGCTGGATATTATAGTAAAAGTGTGTTTCGTTTTGAAAGGAAACACTGAAGTGTCTTCAAAGGCGATATAACATTTTGCATTCTTACCAGCAATGCATGAGAATTCCTATTTTTCCACATTTATGCCAGCATTTGGGGCAAACTCAGTGCTCTGAATTCTGGCCATTCTAATAGGTGTGTATTGGTATCACAATGTTGTTTTAATCTGCATTTCCCTAATGATATCTGATGTGGGCCATCTTTTTACATGCTTATTTGCTATCTCTATATTTTTGATGTGGTATCCGTTCAGGTCTTTGGCCCATTTTTTAATAAGGTTGTTTGTTTTCTTTTTATTATTTTTTAAAATCAGAATATCATTCTTATTGCCTTTGCTTCTTATGAGATGAGGAGTATATAATTGAAAATCTATTTTTAGATTGTAATCCTTGCCCAATAACTCATCCATAACATTAAATATTAATCTATAATGGAGTAACACCTATAGAAAAATAGGGACAATTGTAAATACTTCCCTGTCCACCATCTTTGCTAGGGATTTGACAGTTTTCTTAAGGTAAAATTGCTCAAAGGTCATATATTTGCACATAGACTTTTTTTTGCTCTATATATTCATATCTCGTGTGTTTGTAAGACATTTCTTTATAAGACACTCTTGATATTATTCTCACTAGTGACTTCTAAAAGCCATGATAGATTTCCCTATTATTTTAAAAACTAACTAACTTGGAATCCTCAAAAATGAAATGTTACTCATGATTCCATAAATTCTGAGGTAGCTTGAAAATGTCAAGATGTGTTTGTCATGACTGAAAAGACTGACATTAAAAGTCACACTTTCCACTCTCCCCTTGATTGAGGAACTGAGTTTCTGGAGCTTTATAAACCTAGGACAAAGTGTACTCATTTAAAATAATTTTGAGTCATTATATCCATGATATATCTTGACTTCTAAACGATAGTTTCTCAAGTTTCTATGAATGGGCTGTTAACAGCATTTTTTAGGTTACCTTGAGACTCTGTGGAAACCATGCCCTGCATATAGAACAAATGCTAAGAAAAGATTAACTAAAGCTATAAGTAAACTAATATTCTTTTTCCTGCCAACTTTCCCAATGAGTCATAAAGAGCATTACTCTGGACCCATGTAGATTTGTGTCTGATAACCATGACAAATATTGTTTTGAAAAATAAAATTTGTCAGGCATTTAGCTGCTGTCAAATTTTGGTAGAATGTTTAATAAATTAATAAATCTATTCTTACTTAAGAGTATAAGTATGCCCATTTTTGAATATTTAAGTCCAGTTAGAAGTCAGACTATCATTATTTTAATTGATAAATAATTGACATAAGACATTATATTAGTTTTAGGGGTAGAACATAATGATTTGATATATGTATATATTGCAAAATTATCACCACAATAGGACTAGTTAACATACGTAACCACACATAGTCATATTTTTTTCCTTGTAATGAGAATAGTTAAGGTCTACTCTTTTGGAAATATTTAAATATACAATACAGTATTGTTATTATTTTTGTATATTGCATCTCCATGACTTATTTATAACTTCCCGTTTGTACTTTTAACCCCCTTTACCCATTTTGCCCACTCCCTCACACTTTGGCAACCACTAATCTGTTAATCTAGTCTCTGTACCTACAAGCTTCCTTTTTTTCTTTTTTTAAGTTCCACATATACATGACACCATATGGTATTTATTGTTCTCTGTCTGATTTGACTAACTTCACTTACCATAATGTCCTTATGATCCATCTATGCTACTAAAAATGGCAAGATTTCATTATTTTTTATGGCTGAATAATATTCCATTGCATATATGCACCACATTTTCTTTATTCATCCATCCATTGATGGGCACTTAGGTTGTTTCCATATCTTGACTATTGTAAACAATGCTTCCATTAATGTGAGGGTGCATATACCTTTTCAAATTAGTGTGTTTTCATTTTATTTGTATAAATACCTGAAAGTGGAATTACTGGATCATATGGTACTTCTATTTTTTAATTTTTTGAGAAACATTCATACTGTTTTACATGGATGGCAGCATCAATTTACATTCCCACAAATACTGCATGAGGTTTTCCTTTTCTCCACACCTTTGTTAATACTTGTTATTTCTTGTCTTTTTGATAACAGCCATTCTAACAGGTGTGAAGTGATATCTCAGGTTTTGATTTGCATTTCCTTGATGATTAGTGATGTTGAGCACCTTTTCATATACCTGTTGGCCATCTGTATTTAGTCTTTGGAAACATGTCTATTTGAATCCTCTGCCCATTATTTAATTGGATTTTTAAAAATTGGGTTTTATGAGTTCTTTATATTTTGGGGTATTAACCCCTTTTCAGATATATGATTTGCAAATATTTTCTCCCATTTGGTAGGTTGTCTTTTTATTTTGTTGATGGTTACCTTTGCTCTGCAGAAGCTCTTTAGTTTGATGTAATCCCACTTGCTTATTCTTGCTTTTATTGCCTTTGATTTTGGTGTCAAGTCCAAAAAATTCTTTGCCAAGACTGATTCCAAAGAGCTTACTGCCTGTGTTTTCTTCTAGGATTTTTATGGTTTTCTGGTCTTATGTCTTTAATTCATTTTGAGTTAGTTTTGTGTATGGTGTTAGCGGTCAAGATTTATTCTTTTGCATGTGGCAGTCCAGGTTTCCCAACATAATTTATTGAGGAGACCATCTTTTTCCTTCGTCATAAATTAACTGATCATATATGCTTGGGTTTATTTCTGGACTCTCTATTATGGTCCATTGATCTGTGTGTATGTTTCATGCCCATACCATACTGTTTCGATTGCTAATGCTCTGTAATATAATTTGAAATCAGAAAGTTTGATGCCTCCAGCTTTATTCTTTCTCAAGATTGCTTGAGATATTTGCAGTCTTTTGTGATTCCATACAAATTTTTAAATTGTTTGCTCTATTCCTGTTTAAAATGCCATTGGAATTTTAACAGAGATTGCAGTTAATCTGTAGATTGCTTTGGGTAGTATGGGCTTTTTAACACTCTTAACTTTCCAATCAATGAACATGGAATATCTTTCCATTTGTTTATGTCTTTTTCAATTTCTTTCATCAACATCTTACAGCTTTCATTGTATAAGTCTTTCAACTTCTTGGTTAAATTTATTCTTAAGCATTTTATTCTTTTTAATGCAATTGTAAATGGGATTGCTTTCTTAATTTATCTTCCTAATAGTTTGTTTTTAGTGTATAGAAATGTAGCAGAATTCTGTATACTAATTTTGTATTCTGCAACTGTACTGAATTCATTTATTATTTCTAACAGTTTTTTTTTTTTTTGGTGGATTCTTTAGGGTTTTCTAGAAATAATATTATGACAACTGCATATAGTAACAGTTTTACTTCTTACTTTCCAATTTGGATGCCTTTTATTTATTTTTATTGTTTAATTGCTCTGGCTAGGATTTCTAATACTATTTTGAATAAAAGTGGTGAAAGTGGGCACCCTTCTCTTGTCCCTCATCTTAGAGGAAAAGTTTCAACTTTTTACTATTGAGTTTGGTGTTAGCTTGCCTTGTCATATATGGCCTTTATTATGTTGAGGTACTTCTCTCTATACTCATTTTGTTGAGGTTTTTTTTTTTTTTTTTGATGATAAATGGATGTTAAATTGTGTAATTCTTTTTTTATCTATTGAGAGGATTATATAGTTTTTATCTTTCATTTTGGTATTGTGATGTATCTCATTGATTGATTTGTGGATGTTGAATTATCCTTGCATCCTTGGACTAAATCTCCCTTGATTATGATATATAATTCTTTTAATGTATTGTTGAATTCAGTTTGCTAATAGATTGTTTTCTTATTGTTGAGATTTATATGTTCTTTGTATATTTTTGAAAATTATCCTTTATTGGATATGTCTTTTGCAAATATTTTCTCCCTGTCTGTGGCTTGTCTTTTCACTTTCTTGACAGTATCTTTTGCAGGGTAGAAATTTTTAATTTTAATGAAACCCAGCTTATCTAGATTTCTTTCATGTATTGCACCTTTGGTGTCATATCTAAAAACTCATCACCAAAATCAAGGTCATCTAGGTTTTCTTCTCTGTTACCTTCTAGTAGTTTTTTAGTTTCACATTTTACGTTAGGTCTGTGATTCATTTTCAGTTAATTTTTTTAAAGTGCGTAAAGTCTGTGTCTAGGTTCCTTTTTAATTTGTATTGCATTGTAATATCCAGTTGTTCCAGTACCATTTCTTGAAAAAAACTATAGTTTCTTCATTGTATTACCTTTTCCTCTTTGTCAGTGATAATTGACTACATTTTTATGGGTCTATATTCTGTCCCATTGAGTTGTTTTTGTTTGTTTGTTTGTTTGTTATGTTTTTGTTTTGGTCAAACCCACATTGTCTTGATACTGAGCTTTAGAGGAAGTTTTAATGTTGGGTAGAGTTAGTCCTCCAACTTTGTTATTATTTTCAGTATTGCATTGGCTATTTTGGGCTTTTGCTCTCCATATGACATTTAGCATTAGTTTAGCATTAGTTTCAATATCCACAAGATAACTTTTGACTGAGATCATGTAGTATTTATAGACCAAGTTAGGAAGAACTGGCATCCTGACAATATCTGGTATTTCTATACATGAACATGGAACATTACTTCATTTATTTACTTCTTTAATATACTTCCTTTGAGTTTTATAGTCTTCCTCATATAAATATTGCATATAACTTGGTATATTTATACCTTAACATTTCATGTCTTGGGTGCTAATGTAAATGGTGTTGTAGTGTTGTTTTGTTTCAATTTCCACTTGTTCATGAAGATTCATTGATTTCATATATAGTGTTGAATAGAGAAGACAGTGTGCTCTCCCATAAAGATGAGCTAAGAAAAAGACATCATCACTTGGCAGAGTCAGGAGGAAGATATCTGAATGCATAACCAACATCATTGACAATAACTACCTTATGCCTTTGGGTAAGTTCTTAATACATTGAGGTCTTTAATCAAATGGATGTGCCAGTCTATAACGTCAGAACTTCTTCTCTTGTCCTGGCCTGTTATGGCTATATGGTTCTATAAATAACTATGAGGAATTGACTGTGTCTTTAAAGAATCATATTAGTTTTTTCAACAATAACACTATTACCAGCAGCCACTGCACCATGATAATCTACACCAAACCTATGTGAACTAACTATTACATTTTGTTCTGTGCTTGGAAGCTACCAAAGTAGATGAGGTGATCAGTAAATATTTCCCCAGTGATGATGGCTTCATGGTCAACTTCCTAGTGAATATCTATATTCATGCACTTCTCCCACCAACCCTTATCTCTCCCCAGCCCAAAGTAACTGACTTTGATTTATACATATGGAACTTAGATCCAGGTGAATATCAAAAGATGAGTAAACTTGCCTGTTTCATTTAATAAATAGAACTGCATTATCTTGTTTAATTATACAACTTTAACAATGGCTTTGTTTTACAAACACAAAATCATACTGGTCATACAGAAGAAATAAGAAAATATAATGGATTTCTTAATAAATATGCTGTTAATTATGCTTGTCCTTGTAACATCCTCAAAAAATGTCATACATAATTTTTTCTCCCTTTTTGCTGTCCTTTATCAAGTACATATTTAAATTCATCATGGAAAACAGGGAGAAAATTGGTAGTTTTTTTGTGATCAAACACATTTTCTAATTAATTTTGGCATCTCAATGTCATGACAATAAATATTATTAATTTAACTTCTTATGCCCTCTTAGGAGCATCTTTATAAAGAAATGTGTCGGGCTTCCCTGGTGGCGCAGTGGTTGAGAGTCTGCCTGCTAATGCAGGGGACATGGGTTCGAGCCCTGGTCTGGGAAGATCCCACATGCCACGGAGCAACTGGGCCCGTGAGCCACAATTACTGAGCCTGCGCGTCTGGAGCCCGTGCTCCGCAACAAGAGAGGCCGCGATGGTGAGAGGCCTGCGCACCGCAATGAAGAGTGGTCCCCACTTGCCGCAACTAGAGAAAGCCCTCGCACAGAAACGAAGACTCAACACAGTCATAAATAAATAAATAAATAAATAAAAAGAACGTGAATTTCTTAAAAAAAAAAAAAAAAGAAATGTGTCATTTGGGAAAGTACTTTTTTAGATCAAAAGGTACAACTCACCTTTAAAAGTCTTTCAATTAAGGACTGCTATTAAATCATTTATATCATTATATTTATCTTTCCTCTTTCTTCATATTTATCTTTGCTAATTCAGATGGTAAACAGTGTGTGTGTGTGTGTGTGTATGTGTGTGTGTGTATATATATATATATATATATATATATACATGAATTTAAAGAGCATTTCTACAGCAATAATGCAACTGGTCTTTAATTTTCTTTCTTTTATTTAAGTGAAGAATTACAATTGAGAAGTAGCCCTCAGCAAACACATTCAACTTCAGTTATTCCACAATTATGATCAGAAGAGGTTTAGATAATGCCAAGTGCATGTACACTTAGCTGTAATTTGGGGGTTTCTTTAGAGATTTTCTTAGACCCTTGTCTTTACTGTTTCCTTTAAGAGGTCTTTGTGAAATCAAGTGTTAAAATCTCTTCACTATTCTCATGAAGTGCTTGGGTGCAAAAGAGAAGAGAGAATATAAATTGCTTTCTAAGATGAAGCAGGAGGGAGAAGGCATATTGGAAGGACCTAAGCAGAACTGTTCTGCTGAGAACGTCCATAGTTAGACAGATAAGATTTTTTTCTGGACTTCCTTTTTTTCCAGTGACAACTAGTATTAACCTCAGAAGAAATTAAGTGTTCATAAAGGACTGTGTCAGGGGGTACTGAATGTCCCTTTCTTTAAACTCTCTCTTATAATATTGAGCTTCACATGGACAGGATTTCTTTTTTCTCACTCATTTTGTATTTTTAATGTCCAGCAGAGGACCTGTCATAAAGCATATCTGAGTAAATGTTGATTAAATTTAATTGAATTGACTTCTTTAATCAGGTCCAAGAAGGATCTATGAATGTCTGATATCTTAAAGAATAAAACTCAAGGATGCCACAGGTCAAGCTTTAGAGAAATATAACTTGTCTGTATTCCTTAAGGCTCTTGGGACTACCTTATTTCTTGGGCTGACTATCCAAGAAATGTTATTTCTTGGGTAGTCAGCCAACCAAACTTGGAAAATGAGGTATCCTTACAGAGGAAAAGAATTAGGCTTTGTAGTTGAATCCAAATTCTGTCTTTTACTGGTTTTGTAACTCTGGATAAATCACTTAAGTCTCGAGACCTCATCTTCTTCATCTTTAAAACAATTGAAATGGTCATCAATACAGAGGGTTATTATGAGTAACATACAAATAAAGTGATTTATGAAAAAATATCCTGTTAGTGAGAAGGCATCTAAATATTCCTTCCCCTCAAGTATTCCCCTGGTATTTATGGCCATGTATAATTCCTTCATATTGAGTAATTTGGTTCTAGCTAAGAGAGTATGCATAGAAGGATCCCTTTGTGATTAGGTTACAAAAAAAATGTTGTCTACTAACTGACGCTCATTCTATTGCTTGCTTTGATAAAGTAGACTGTCATGTTGGAGAGATCCACATTAGAAGGAAGTAAAGTGACTTTCAGTCAACAACCAGCGAGCAACTGAGATCTCCAATCCAATTGCAAGAAACTGAATCTTGCGAACAACCACGTATATGGCTTAGAAGCAGATCCTTCCCCATTTGAGCTTGGTGCTGAGATCATGGATCTGTCTGATACCATGACTACAGCCTGTCAGAGACCTTGAAGTCAGTCGAGGACCCAGCTAAGCCACACCCAGGTAAGTGATCCCAGGAACAACTTTGAGATAATAAACGTGCGCTGTTTTAAGCCACTAAGTTTTGGGATATTTTAAGCAGTGAGAGGTAATTCATAAAAATCACTAAATAATCGACAAATCCATTGTTACAGGTGCTCAGGACAAAAAGCTTAGTCTTTCTGTACTCCCTTCTTTCTATCATACCCCACATCTGATTTCTCAGTAATCCTTTTGACTCCTCCTTCAAAATGTACCCAGAACCTACCACTTCTCTGCTACTCTCCTGAAACAAGTCACCATAATATCTCTATTGGATTATTGCCGTAGTCCCCTAAAATCACCCACTCACTTGATTACCACTGGGCTTCCTGTTTCTGTCACTTCCCCTATGTGATCTATTCCCTCCATAATAGAGACTCTATTTTAAAACACATGTAAAACTATGCTACTTCTCTGGATGAAATCTACTAACAGTTTCCCCCAAATACTCATAAAAACCAAAGTCCTTCTGATGGCCTCTGTGTCTCTAATCTGGGCCCTGAAACATCTGTGCCTTCATGTCTGGCCCACTTTGCCTATATCCAGTATCACTTCTTTCAAGGTTTCACTAGGAAAAACCAGCTTCTACTGGGTGTGCTTTGCCTCAGGGCATTTGAGTTTGCTGTTTCACTGAATATAATGACCTTCCCCCAGGTAATATGGCTCAGGCTCATTCGCTCACCTCTTTCAGGTCTTTGCTACGCTTCACTTTCTCAGCATGACTGGTCCAAATTACTCTATTTAAAATCCCACACATCATCATTCTCTCCCCCAACTTCCCTGCTGCATTTTTCTCAGGGTAAAGCCATCAGCACTCTCTGACATATTAAATATTTCACTTATTTTTCCTCCCTTACAACATAAATGCCATGAGGGCAGCCATTTTCTTTTTTTTTAATTATTATTTTCTGTACCTTCAGTGCCTATATAGTATACATTTAATAAATGATTGATTGGCTGAAGAAATGAGAAATAGTAGGAGAATAAAGCAGTGAGTTACAAACAAGACAGTGAAGTGTCTTCTTGAACTTTCTAGAAGTGAGGTCAGAGACTTATAAGTGGAGTTGTCTCTCAAGATTTTTATGCTGCTAAACATGCAGGTATGAAGCCCAGGAAAAGAGACTAGTGTTTCTTCCTTTTTATTTTAAAAGAGAGCAATAAATGATATAACACCTATAAAGTACTTGGAATAATGTCTGGCATAGAGAGATTGCACAAATAATGTTAGCTGCTATCATTACATTATCAACCTTATTATGTCTTCTTCATCTCTCTATACCTTTTGGCCTTGATAAGAAACAACACCTAGATGAATCTAGAAGTGAGAGAGAAAGGAGAGGGTTGGGCAACATGTCAGGGTCTCAATTCTTGTATTATTGCTCTTTGTGAAGAAATTTGGTAGAACAAACAGTTGTTTGGCATGGAAAAATTAAAGTTTTAACATCTAATTCATAAGTAAAGCTCAACTAAGAGCGTTTGCTTATAAGGGCAATTTGGTGGCTTGTGAAAGTCAGTGATTATTAATAACATACCCCCACCACAAACAACAGCAACAACATTGGATCCAAAAAAACAAAAGAAAAAGGAAACCAAACCAAACATACACAAACATGAAAACATTGTAAAAAATAAAACTAGGAAATTTGAACTCAAGAGTGGGGTGGGGTAAGTCATAAGAAAAATGAATTGTAGATTTTCTTTAAAAATCAGAACCATGTTTCTTATATTTTGGATGAAAACAATCATTTCTCAATTCTAAGTTAACAAACATTTATAAACATGGTTGGAAAATACTAAAAAGTGAGTATGAAGAAGGAAAAATCTTTTAACAATCTTTCTGTTGCTATTACCAATTTAGATATGTTCTCTTTATACACTTAACTAATCATTTTGCATAAACAACTGATACTCCTTACTTTCATTTCATATTGGCATTTTTTTTCATTGCATGGTGTTGTCCTTATCTAAAGCTTTTCCAATGGTTTATAACAAACCTTTGAGTGGGTATGCCATCATTTTGATTTGTTGCTACCTTTTTATAAGATATTTAAGTTTTTCCCCAAGATTTCAATGTGGACATTATAAAAATAATATTGTCTACTAAATATTTGGCAGAGTGAAATAGAACTGTGTAGGAAAGAGAAATTCAAAGTTTAATAAGATTATCCTTTAAAAGTCAATTACGGGATTTTCGTGAGATGCAGACACTGAACAGTTCTACATTGATTTTCATTGGTGAAGGGTGGACCTGTTCACCTCCAGGCCCCTCAGGAGTAACCATATACTCTTTACAGAGTATAGTATACCATAACCATTTCATCTTCATTCTCCTACCAGCCAAACTTTTGACAGACAACATGAAGTCACTCTTCAGCATGGGACATTGATAAGCAGATCTATGACACATTTACAATTAAGGTGCAGTGATAGAACATGTTCATTCATAAAATAGACATTGATGTGTGTTAAGTGTTTTATTTTGGCAGGTGAAAGTTTTTGATTCATAAGTGTGGAAGTGTAGGGCTTTATATTGTTTCAGCCAAGGCTCTGTAAGTTGTGTATCCATTCTTTAAGCCAGATCTAAAGACTTCTCTGTAAAATTGACAAAGACACCATAGAATGAAGAGATTTCCTCATCCTTTGATTTCAATAATGTGATTGCCTCTTTTTGTTTATTTACTATATAAATCAATATTTTACTCCTGACTTTACAAAATTAACCCATTACCCTAAGGTTAGTTGTGAATTTTTCCCCTTTCTTTTTAATAATGGATAAGGAAAAATATCCAGGATAAAATTACATTCAGAAACACTGTACATGTCTCTTGGACACAACATAGGGCTGGTCACTGTGGAAGAGTGAACAAAAGAGGCAAACATGAGCCAGAGAGGAGCTAGTTAATATCAGGTGTGTGCATATGCTACAGATAATATCTAGTCCTGAAAAAATACTTCTTTTTTTGAGACTATTTAGGGAATGGATCCTCAAGTTACAATTACTTTGCAGCTCAGCCCTTAATTCTTCTGCCAATCTTTCTCTAATGACAGGAATCTCTTCAGTGTAATAAGATTTGCATGGGAGGAAGAAGACCATCAGCTGAGCAAGTTCAGTGCTCTATACCAAGCAGTAGGATTTTCAAACACATCATTAGAAAGGAATTCTTAACAACCACCTGATGGAATTAGGCTAAGTCTGTTTTAAAGGTGCAGTTGAAGAGATAGAAACTCAAAGATGTTTAAATAATCTTGGTCAAGGCAGGTTAAAGGAGTTATATAAACAAGGTCTTGGTTACTAGTTGGAAAGCACCAAGGGAAACACAGGTATTTAATTGTGCAAAACTGTCAAAACAAGGTAATTTTGTGCCTACCAACTAAATACCAGCAGTTACTCATCATTTCTGATACTGTCATGGTGGCTTAGGTATGAATCATCAAAATCACCATTCAAACTAGTTACCGATGGAGGGCAGGGAAAACATCTCCACCAACTGCTGGGACCCATGAGTAATCCTAAAGTAACTAAGATTGTTATTTTTTCCTTTTTTAAATTAAAATATAGTTGATGCACATTATGTTGCTTTCAGGTATACTGATTTGATATTTGCATACATTATAAAAATTTCACCATGATAAGTTAAGTAATCTACTGACCCCATATATAAAATTATTATAGTATTATTAACCATATTTCTTATGCTGCATATGACCTCAGTGTGGTTATTTATTTTATAACTGGAGGTTTGTGCCTCTTAATACCCTTCACCTATTTCTCCCCCCACCCACCTCTAGCTACCATTCATTTATTTTCTGTATTTATGGGCCTGTTTTTATTTTGTTTTTTAGATTAAATGTATAAGTGAGCTCATACTGCATTTTTCTTTCTCTGACTTATTTCATTTACCATATACCCTCTAGATCCATCAATGTTGTCAAAAAGGACAAGATTTCATATTTTATGGCTGAGTAATAGTAATTTATATTATTAATAATTGTAATAATTGTGAGTATATATATATGCACATCTTCTTTACCTGTTCATATATCTATGGACACTTAGGTTGCTTCCTTATCTTGGCAACTGTAAATAATGCTGCAATGAACATTGTTGTGCATATATCTCTTTGAAATAGTGTTTTTATTTTCTTTAAGTAAATACCAAGAAGTAAAATTGCCAGATCATGTGGTAGTTCTATTTTTAATTTTTTGAGGAACCTCCATACTGTTTTCCATAGTTGTCTGTACAAATTTAGATTCCTATTAAAAGTGCAACAGGGTTCTCTTTTCTTCACATCCTCTCCAACAGTCATTATTTCTTGTCTTTTTGACAATAGACATTCTGATAGGTGTAAGGTGGTTTCTCATTGTGGTTTTGATTTGCATTTCCCTGATGATTACTGATGCTGAGAATATTTTCATGTGTCTGTTGGCCACCTGTGTGTCTTTTCCGGAAAAATGTCTATTAAGATCCTCTGCCCATTTTTAAATAGAGTTGTTTGCTTTTTTGATATTGCATCATATGAGTTCTTTGCATGTTTTTGATATTAACCCCTTATTGGATATATTGTTTGAAATTTTTTCTCCCATTCAGTAGACTACTTTATTATTTTGTCGATACTTTCCCTCACTGTGCAAAAGCTTTTTAGTCTGATGTTTGACTAAACAAAGTCTCTTTGTTTCTTTCTGCTTTTGTTTCACTTCCCTGAAGAAACAGATCCAAAAAAAATATTGCTAAGACCAATGTCAAAGAGTGTGTTGCCTATGTTTCTTCTAGGAGTTTTATTGTTTCAGGTCTTACATTTAAGTCTTTAATCCATTTTGATCTATTTTCATATATGGTGTGAAAAAGTAGTCCAGTTTCATTCTTTTGCATGTAACTGTCCAGTTTTCCCAACAACATTTGTTGAAGAGGTTGTCTGTTCCCCATTGTATGTTCTTGCCTCCTTTATTACAATAGATTAATGGACCATATAAGCATGGGTTTACTTCTTGGCTCCCTATTCTGTTCCATTGATCTATGTGTCTGTTTTTGGATCAGTACCATACTGTTTTAATTACTGTAGCTTTGTAGTATAGTTTGAACTCAGGGAGAATGATACCTCCAGCTTTGTACTTCTTTCTCAAGATGTCTTGGGTCATTCAGGATCTTTTGGGTTTCCATACAAATTTTAGAATTACTTTTTCCAGTTCTGTGATAAATGCCTTTTGCATTACCATAGGGATTGTTTTAAATCTGTAGATTGCCTTCAGTAGTATGGTCATTTTCACAACATTAATTCTTCCAATCCATGAGACAGTATATGTTTTCATGTGTATCCCTCACCTTCAGTTTTTTTAGTCAATGTATTAGAGCTTTCAAAATACAAGTCTTTTATCTCTTCAGTTAGATTTATTCCTAGGTATTTCATTATTTTTGATGCAACTGTAAATGGTTTTCTTAATTTCTCTTTCTGATATTTCATTGTCAATGTAGAGAAATACAACAGACTTCTATGTATTAGCTTTGTATCCTACAGCTTTACTTAATTCATTGATCAGTTCTAAATAGTTTTTTGGTGGTATATTTAGGATTTTCTATATATAGTATCATGTCATCTGCAAACACTGACAATTTTAATTCTTCCTTTCCAAATTGGATTCCTTTTATTTATTTATTTGTCTGATTGTTGTGGCTTGTGTGTTGAGGGGAAGGGGGCCAGAGTGAGCATACTTGCCTTATCATAGTCTAAGGGGAAATGCTTTCAACTTTTTGCCATTGAGTATGATGTTAGCTGTGAGTTTGTTATATATGGCCTTTATTTCATTGAAATATGTTCCCTTTATACTCTCTTTGTTGAGAGTTTTTATTATAAATGGATGTTGAACTTTGTCAAAAGCTTTTTTCTGCATCTATCGAGATGACCTTATGATTTTTTTTCTTCTATTTGTTAATGTGATATACCACACTGATTGATTTGCAGACATTAAACCATCTTTGCATATCTGGGATAGATCTTACTTGACCATGGTATATGATCCTTAGAAAGCATTGCTGAATTTGGTTTACTAATATTTTGTTGAGAGTCTTTGCATCTATGTTCATTAGTAATATCAGCTTGTAATTTTCTTTTTCCTTGATGTCTTTGTCTAGTTTTGGTGTCAGGGTGACGCTGGCCTCAGAGAATAAGTTCAAAAGTATTCTTTGCTCTTCAATTTTTAGGAGTAGTTGGAGAAAGATAGATGTTAACTTTTCTTCAAATATTTGGAAGAATTCACCTGTGAAACCGTCTGGTCCTGGACTTTTGTTTCTTGGGAATTTTTCTTAATACTGGTTCAATTTCATTACTGGTAATTGGTCTGTTCATATTTTCTATTTTTTCCTGGTTCTGTCTTGGAAATTATACTTTTCTAGGAATTTATCAATTTATTCTAGGTTGTTAATTTTATATATATATACATATATATATATATACATATATACATATATATATATATGTATATATATTCAGTTCATCTAATATGCCATTTAAGGCCAATATTTCCTTATTGATTTTTTCTGTCTGGATGATCTCTCCATGGATGTAAATGGCATGTTAGAGTCCCCTACTATTGTGTTACAGTCAATTTCTTTTTAAATGTTTTTTAATATTTCCTTTACATATTTAGTTGCTCCTATGTTGAGTGCATATATATTTACAATTGTTACAAATTTTTCTTACATTGATCTCTTAATCATCATGTAATGTCCTTCTTTGTCTCTTGTTACAGTCTTTGTTTTTATGTATAGTTTCTGATATACTTATTGCTACTCCAGCTTTTTTTTGTTTCCATTTGGATGGAATACCTTTTTCCATCCCCTCGCTTTCAGTCTGTGGGTGTCTTTATATCTGAAGTGAGTCTCTTGTGGGTAGCATATATAAGGGTCTTTTTTTGTTTTTGTTTTGTTTTGTTTTATTCATTCAGGCACTCTATGTCTTTTGAATGGAGCATTTAGTCCATTTACATTTAAATAAATTATTGATAGATGTGTATTTATTGCCATTTTGTCAATTGTCTTCTGATTGTTTTTGTAGTTCTTTTTCCTTTTCTTCTTCTTCTTTCTCTCTCTTCCCATGTGATTTGATGACTATCTTAGTGTTATGTTTGTATTCCGTTCTCTTTTTTGGTGTGTGTATTTATTATAGTTTTTTGACTTGTGGTTACCATGCTGATTATATATAGCAACCTATATGCAAATGTGATTATTTTTAGTTGATGTGTTCTTATGTTTGAAAGCATTCTAACAGCCCTGCTATTTTAACCCTCTTACTCCACATTTCATGTTTTTGACATGATATTTTATATTTTTTTGTGTTTGTCCCTAACTACTTATTGCAGACGTAGATGATTTTGTCCTTTTTATCTTTTAAGCTTCTGAATAGCTTTATAAGTGGTTGGTCTAACTTTGTTCATACTTGCCTTTACCAATAAGAGTTTTCTTTCTTAATTTTCATATTTCTAACTGTGACCTTTTCTTTTCTGCTTAGAGTTGAATTCTTAGCTTTAGCTTGTCTATAAAATTCTTTATCTTGCCTTCAGTTCTGAATGATAACCTTGCTCTGGGTAGAGTATACTTTGTTGAATGTTTGTTTTTTTCTTTCATCACTTTGAATATATCTTGCCACTCTGACATGCAATATTTCTGCAGAAAAGTCAGTTTATATTCTTATGGAAGTTTTGTGTGTGTGTGTGTGTGTGTGTGTGTGTGTTTTAACATAACCAGTTGTTTTTCTTTTGTTACACTTATGATTCTCTTTTGATCTTTAATTTTTGCCATTTAATTATGATGTGATTGGTGTACATCTCTTTGGTTTAATCTTGTTTGGAACTCTCTGTGCTTCCTGGACCTGGATGTCAGTTTCCTTCCCCAGATTAGGGAAGTTTTCAGCTGTCGTTTCTTCAGATAACTTCTGTTCTCCTTTCTCTCTCTCTTCTCCTTCTGGAACCACTATAATGCAAATGTTAGTATACTAGATGTTGTCCTATAGGTCTCTTAATATATCCTCATCTTTAATTTTCTTTCTTATGTTCAGCTTGGTGATTCCCATTTCTCTGCATCATCTAATCTACTTTTGATTCCTACTAGTGTATTTTTTTTTTATTTCAGTTATTGTATTTTTTAGCTCTGTTTGGTTCTTCTTTATATTTTCTAATTCTGTTGAAATTCTTACAGTGTTCATCCATTCTTCTCCCAAGTTTGGTGAAAGTCTTTATAATCATACCTTGATCTCTTTATTGTGTAGATTGCTTATCTCCACTTCATCTAGTTCTTTTTCTAAGGTTATGTTTGGTTTTTGCTTGGAATGTATTCCTCTTCCTCCTCATTTTGCCCAATTCTCTGTGTTTATTTCTATGTGTTAGGTAGGTCAGTTACATTTCCCAATCTTGGAGAAGTGGCCTTATGTAGGAGATGTTCTGTGTGGCCTAGCAGTATGGTCCTCTCCAATCACCAGAGTTATGTGCTCTAGGGGTGCCCACTCTGTTTGCCTTCTCTTCTGGTGGGGCTGACCACTGTGGGCACATTGGTAGGTGGGGCTAGCCCCTGGCCAAGTTATCTGTGCCTCATGTGGTGGCTTCAGGCCAGCTGGATCACAATGTTGGCTTCCTGCATGGCTGTCTGTGTGCTCCTCAAGGTGGGGAGTCTTGGGGCTGGTGTTGTCCTGCTCGAGGGTGGGGCTGATTCTCAGTACGGCTATGTTGTACAACCCAGGGAACATTGGGGCTGGTCTTGGTCCACTGAAGGGAGGGACCAGACCCTTCCTCCACTGTCTGCATGGCCATGGGATATTTGGGGTTGGTGCCAAACTCTTGGTGGGCAGGGCTGGTGCCCTGGTGCTAATGGGCTAGAAGGAGAATTACATAATGGCACTTGCCAGCATCAGTGTTACTGCAGTAGAACAAGTTCCCAAACGTGGCAGCCACCAGCATCTATGTCCCTGGGGGAGGCCCAGTTGTCTCCTTCCTCTTCAGGAGACTCTCCAAGATCCACAGGTGGGCCTGACCTAGGCTCCTTTCACTACTGCCTCTGTGCTGTGACTCAGAGCATGTGAGATTTTTGCAGGTACCCTTTAAGCATGAAGTCTCTGTTTCCTATAGCCCTCCAGCTCTCCTGAACAGAAGCTCCACTGGTTCAACGCCAGACATCCTGGGGGCTCATCTTCCCAGTGTAGGACCCATGAGCTGGAGAGCTTCATGTTGGGCTCAGTTTCTTCACTCCTTGGGGAGAACCTCTATGACTGTGATATTCTTCCTGTTTGGGGTTTGCTGACTCAAGAGTGTAGGTCCTGACAATACCATATCTCTGCCCCTCTTACCCATCTCCTTGTGGTTTCTTCTTTAGTTGTGGAAATTCTTTCCGTCTAGTCTTCAGGTTATTCCCAAAGGTAGTTGCTCTGTAAGTAGTTGTAAGTTTGAGATGTCTTTGGGAGGATTTCAGTTCAGGGCCTTTCTATGCCACCATCTTGGCTATCTCCTAAAAATTCTTGATAAGTAGCTGGAATAACCCTATGCTTACAAAAATGTTATTAATTTAATAATTTAAAATAATTACTTATTTTTAGATGTCAGAAAAACATGTATCCAGGAATTGGTTCTGCCATTGGCTTGCCAAGTCATTTTATGCTTGTCAATTTATAACTTAGGGCCTCAGTTTCCTCAGTTATAAAAGTTAGGCATTGGTACAGATTGAAATTCCTCCAACCAGCCAAATACTTATATTTCTACAATGGACAGAGGACAGCATATGACTTTATATTTTCTATAAAGGATGTTTCTGCATAATGTAATAAGGTAGGGGGTAGAGGCTAAATGTGGTATCCAGACCCCTAATATGCACAAGGCAGTGTGCTGTGTGCATAAAAATTGATCTCTACAAAACTCTACAAAGTCAGTATTGTTATGTACATTTAATGGAGGAGAAATAGCTAGAAAACATGGTTGGCTCAAAATTTTAACAGCTATGTTACAAAGCAGAAGAAAATTACTGAAATAATAGAGGTAGCAGGGGGTTTTCTTAGATGACAGAAGAATGAATAATCAACTCTTTTTCAGAAGTCTTTTTTTAATGTTATTGAATCCAGGAAAGTCTAGGCTGCAAATATCAGAACTTTTCAAAGTCCCTTCCTTGGAAATAAAATAGCTAAGAATGTATCATTTTGATAGAGATTAGAAAAATTATTCTCATTCTAAATATCTTTGCTCATTCAGCTCCAAACTTGGAATGTTTCCTTGGAACTAGAAACATCACTATGCAGTCATGGCTCTTTCTACCTAGTAAAACTTATTTGAATTACTCTTACTAATAGTCAATTAAAAATTGAATGCTGGGCTTCCCTGGTGGCACAGTGGTTAAGAATCCACCTGCCAATGCAGGGGACACAGTGTTCAAGCCCTGGTCCGCAAAGATCCCACCTGCTGCGGAGCAACTAAGTCCGTGCACCACAACTACTGAGCCTGAGCTCTAGATCCCACGAGCCACAACTACTGAGCCCGTGTGCCACAACTTCTGAAGCCCGTGCACCTAGAGCCCATGATCCACAACAAGAGAAGCCACCGCAATGAGAAGTCTGCTTACTGCAAGGAAGAGTAGCCCCTGCTCGCCGCAACTAGAGAAAGCCCGCACGCAGCAAAAAAGACCCAACGCAGCCAAAAATAAATAAATTAATTAATTTAAAAAAAAATTGAATGCTTGTCCTCAAGCTTTCCAACATGTCTGTTATTTGGCCCTAGTGTCTTTGTGTCTAAACTAATGATGTCTGCACTTTCACGTTGACTACATCATGGTCATATTCCACTTTTCTTTTTTCCAGGTAGGAAATACCTGTTTCCTGGTACCAATCCTCTTACTGCTTTGGAAGGAATCTCTGTTCATTTATGGCTTCATGTTTATTAAACTCGATACCATTTTCACACATATAGAGATTTAACTGCTATTCTTAAAAAGAAAATTAAGCGATATGATCAGCAAAATATTAAAGACATTACTTGAAGCTGGAGAATGTCACTGTCTAATAATTTTCATCAAGTACATTATTATAAAATATAGTCAATTCTATAGTCTAATAGACTTAAAATATCCTCAAATGTGAAGTGAAATTTAAACAGTCATTAGAAGTTTAAAACTATTTGAGAAAAAAATAACATCCCCCATTTGGTTGCATGAAGTAGACAGAGTGTTTTGAGAGACATTTATTTTGATAAATAAAATAAGAATTATTTATGGTAGATGTTTCCAGAATATCTGTTTTTGAAGTGGTTTGGGGGAACAAAAGTAAAATGTGCTTAGAAAGAATTTTAGAAAGAAGACTACCTCTCAGAATGAAACCACAAAATTATTGCTTGATTTTGGAGTTTGGAATGGGAAGGTATGTGGGGAGACATAGAGTGGAGGGATAAGCAGTGACAATGGCAGGAAAAGCCTTAAAGGTTTGACAAGGGACTGGAAAGCACTGGAGAATCATAAAGTTATTTGCATGTTGATGTAACACTGGAGAGTCAATTCATTCATTCATTCATTCATTCATTCAAGTTTATATTATTTAGCTGCTCCTCTTTACTGGGAACTTCTTCTCCATTATGTATAGTATTGGTGGAAACTACTGCCCATATCATGCAATAGTACCAGACCCCCTTTGGCTTGATCAAACAGGCCTACCATAATGGGGCTTTGACTCTCAATATAAAGACATAAAGATAATGGGGTGTTTGTGATTCACAGCCACTGTGTCACTCTCAAATATTAGTGTCAGCTAGGTAATAAAATAGTAATGATGATATACTGGCTAGATATACTGACATACTGACTACTAGAAATGCAGCCAGCAGAAGCCCCAGAAAAAGATTCTAAACAAATTCTCAAAGGATGAGTGGATGGTTACTGGTCAGATGCACCCATGCCAGAATAAGACCTCAGTGATGGTGATCCAAGAACAGAGACATAGTGAGCTGACACAGGCCTGGATCTGTTCCTCTTGGGGCTAATGTAACAGTGGAGATGGCTATGTATGGAAAACATGCAGAAGGCTGTTTATCTCATCATTGGTACCCTAATTCAGAGGTGGCTAGAGACACAAGTAGCTAATCTAACATGTCCACAGCACAAGGTACAGTACCTCTGGCTTCTTCAGGAATCCATCTGGCCTGGGGGAGTTTTGCCTAACTGTCCATGCCCTGTAAGGATCTAGGAGCAGAATGCAGCTGTGGATGGGAGTCCTGGCAAATATTTTCCTAGAAATTCTTGGGGTGAACAAATGCAGGCTGAGCCGTAGTCTAGTCTTGGAGTTGCTACAGAAACCCTTAATCAACAGGCATTTGATTACTGCCTTTGGATCATCATCTTGGAATTCTTGGATCTCAGTGCCTTTACTGAAGATTCTACCATAACCACCTCTGCCTCAGATACCCCAGGCAACTCCAAGAGAATTGGTATCTCTGCTTAGCCATAAGTTACTTATCCACTGAGGAAGAAGGGTTATTCCACCACTGAGAGACCAGTCAAGAAGCCTGTTTCCTCTGGAACTGAGCTATAGCTCAGAAGACCTGGTTTCACAATGGTACATCTCCTTCCCTGCCAGTTCCACTCTACTTGCGGCAAGTGACTGGAGTATATATGTACCTATTAGGTGCATATCCATCTCCATACCTTTTTTAAACAAGTGTATATGACACTGCCTGCTTCTTGTCCTACACAGTAGCTTTGAGTTCCACCCATTTTTCTATCTTTCGTTAGTCTCCCCCATTTATTCTGTAGCGTATGTAATACTTATATTCAATTATTTGCTGTTTAAGCTAACCAGATTCATGCAATTAAGAATCCTGCATGATTGAAGGTTTTGAGCAGGGGTCTGACCAGATTTGCATTTAAGAAGTTTTGCACTTAGGGCTGAACTTGGATTAAGTCAGGTCTATGACACTAGCGCATAGGCAGTGGCATTTGGGAAGGGTGGGAGGATTAATTTTTGTGTGATTGTATAATGACTCTTCCTCAAATAAATTTTATTAGATTTTTAAACCAGGAAATGTTCTTTACAGTCTCTCACCACCTGAATCTGGTCAAAAGTGAAGCACTTAGTATAATACGTTGCACATTCAGACAACCACTTAAAGATTTTTTCGACATGCTTGTTGATTCGCTGGATTAGTAAAGATCTCACACATTATTGGTACATAATTTGTGAAACCATGACCAGAAATGTATGATATAATAGTAAGGGTCCCTGTATAATTTTAGGGACTTAGGTTTTAGTTTTCATTTAAAACAGATCTGTGGTGTGTGTGTGTGTGTGTGTAAATAGTCACTGATATTATGTTGTGGAAATGGAAGCATATGAAAGGAAAAGAGTTTCCAAGGACTTAAAAATAGTGACAAGTAGATCATTTAGTTCCTAAGAAGCAATATAAGATTATGAAGTCTTGAAATTTTCTTACCAAGAATATCCTTATATAATGCTCTTCATGGCTACGGTGGGAAATTTTTGTATACTAAAGAAAATGCATTTTTTATGCTTTCAGTATAAATGCTGAGTGAATGTGGTATTGCTATAAAGCAGAGTTGTGGTTGCCTTTTTTTTTCTGTAACACACAAGGGATGATGAACAAAAGTGAGACCATCTTCCATGGGCATATTCAGGTTTATGGACTACATCTCATAACTGGCTATAGCACTTTCTCAAAGAAACTACATCCAAGTAAACATTCCTAAGAATGATATTATTATGGGAAAGTATGTTTTTGTATTTCTTTATTTATTTAGCTTTTATGGCAATGATATATTCATCTGACATTCAAACGAAACAGAGTTTTTTATAATAAAAAATGGTGGTCCCATGCTCATACTCCGTGTTCCCAATCTCTCTGTCCAAAGTCAACTGCATTCAGATATCTGTTATTGATTTATTCCTTTTTACTTCCTCTGCTATAATTTCAACAGTAATTTGCTAGGGTTATGTGATAAAGTTCTACATCTTGATCATAATTCTCTCACTTTTTAAGTGAATTATCAAAAATATCAGTATGTTAACTGTTCTTAGCAATTAAATGTTTATGATTCATCTGAAACCTGATAATACACTAGCATGTTCTGAATCCAAATTTGAGAAATGAAAACCTACAAACTCTACTCTGTGTTCCTTAGATTCTCTACATTTTGGTGTAGCCCACATTCTTGGAATAAGTTCCCTATCTCTATCTATCTATCTATCTATCTATCTGTCTATCTATCTATCTATCTATCATCTATCATCTATCTCTATCTTTCTACCTATCTCAGACATTCCCAATGAACCTGTATGCTCCATGTACAATGTCTTACTTCCTTTTCTCCACTTATAATTTTCTCCTCTTATGGGCATCCTCACTGTTATTTCACTAAGCAACCAGTCTACTCTAGGCCCAAAGCAGGTCCATCTCTTCCGTGGAACTTCATCTGGCTATGCAAATGTACTATAAACTTTCCTTTCTCTACATTCTTTTAATAATAGCATGAATATAACCACATATTTATTAACAAAATTACTCTTAGACACTCAATATTTAACAGTGTCTCTCTTATCCTTAATTCTTCACAACAGTCTGTGAGCTCAACATGAGTGATTCAATGCATAGACAAGGAAACTGAGGCATGGAGAGACTTAAAAATCTTTCTCTGAGCCACGTAACTCTGTGAATCCAGGACTGAGATTAGAGTACAGCTTAACCTGAACTCATAGTCTACAGTGAATACATTCAATATCCCTTTGCTGATGCTAATTTTTCTCAGCTCAGTGTTGCCTTTTTTTTACTCCACTAAATGTACTGAAAAATTCATACTCTGAATTCTGATAGTTGGTTTCTCAACTTCTCGTGTGTATCTTCCAACCACTACCTTGAGGATACCGCATTCAATCAAATGATTAATACATAGTAGGGAGCAAAAACACATGTCTGTTGAATAAATATTTATGCACACCGTGGAGGTCATGCTCTGAATGGTTGACATGCAAGATTAAAGCTATGTTGATTCCAGACTAAGATGATTGGGGAAAGTTCAAAATTTTAATAGACATCACATTAGAAAAGAAAGTCAAATAAGGCTGCTTTTTCTTCTTTTTGGTTGTTGTGTAGTTCTTGAATTTACCCGGCAATATATTGAAGATAGTCAATAATGCCAATGGGAGTATAATGTAGCACCTAGAATCTTCTGGAGCTTGTTCTGAGGATTTTATTTAATTTTTTTTTTTTTTTTTTTTTTGTGACCACCAATTTCTGAAGACTTCTTTATTTAGTGTTGCTTGGTAGGGTTTGAGATATTATATTTTTTAAAAGGGAAAATATATATATATATATGTTCCAGAGGATCTATAAATATTATTCATTTGAACTTTAAGAATATTTTGCATCAGTTTAGGGTCTAAAAGTAGAAGAAAGAAAGCTCTTTTATAACATAAACACACAGGAGCCAAAGTCCCTTTCACCAGAGAAAGCTTTGTGATCAGTGGAATGTATACAATTATAAACTCAGTTATTAAATCAAATCACACCCCAATCACCTTAGCATGTCGCTTTTAATGGGCAATACATTCCCCAAGAAGGCAAATTCTCTGCTAACAATACTGACCCAAATCATCAAAATTCAAAGATGGGTCTATAAAATATGAAATTCCATCAGCCAAGTGCACAGTGGGCTGCAATGTGTAGATTAATGGGCAGCCTGTCAAGTATTTTAATGTATGCCTCAATCGTTGAAACACATGTGATGATTAGTAAAGTATTTGGCCGAGCAGTAAAAGATATAAAATAAAGTCATGACACCTTCCAAATTAATAAAGCATTTGGTTAGACTGTATTGATAAATCACTAGCACAGATGAAAAAGTCTGATAACTGGATATATTTTCCCCCCAGGCATGCTGAGAACTCACACTAGCCTCTTCCTATGACATCTTTCTAAATGAGGGTCTCTGTGAAAGCACCAAAGCTAAGTCTCTAAAGAATCTCAGAATATGAACACTCATTGGTTCATATTCACACTCACATCTATAACTGGCATCTCTCATATTTCTTTTTTTTTTTTTAACATCTTTATTGGAGTATAATTGCTCTACAATGGTGTGTTAGTTTCTGCTTTATAACAAAGTGAATCAGTTATACATATACATATGTTCCCATGTCTCTTCCCTCTTACGTCTCCCTCCCTCCCACCCTCCCTATCCCACCCCTCTAGGTGGTCACAGAACACCAAGCTGATCTCCCTGTGCTATGCGGCTTCTTCCCACTAGCAATCTCTTTTACGTTTGGTAGTGTATATATGTCCATGTCACTCTCTCACTTTGTCACAGCTTACCCTTCCCCCTCCCCATACCCTCAAGTGCATTCTGTAGTAGGTCTGTGTCTTTATTCCCGTCTTGCCCCTAGGTTCTTCATGACCTTTTTTTCCCCCTTAGATTCCATATATATGTGTTAGCCTACGGTATTTGTTTTTCTCTTTCTGACTTACTTCACTCTGTATGACAGACTCTAGGTCCATCCACCTCCCTACAAATAACTCCATTTTGTTTCTTTTTATGGCTGAGTAATATTCCATTGTGTATATGTGTCACATCTTCTTTATCCATTCATCTGTTGATGGACACTTAGGTTGCTTCCATGTCCTGGCTATTGTAAATAGTGCTTCAATGAGCATTGTGGTACATGATTCTTTTTGAATTATGGTTTTCTCTGGGTATATGCCCAGTAGTGGGATTGCTGGGTCGTATTGTAGTCCTATTTTTAGTTTGTTAAGGAATCTCCATACTGTTCTTCCTCTTGCATCTCCCTCCCACCCTCCCTATCCCACCCCTCTAGGTGATCACAAAGCGCAAAGCTGATCTCCCTGTGCTATGCGGCTGCTTCCCACTAGCTATCTATGTTACATTTGGTAGTGTATATATGTCAATGCTACTCTCTCACTTCGTCCCAGTTTACCCTTCCTCCCACCATGTCCTCAAGTCCATTCTCTACGTCTGCGTCTTTATTCCTGTCCTGCCCCTAGGTTCTCATATTTCTTTTGAGTTCTAAAAATTAGATTTCTTTTTCCTAAGCCTGTTTCAGAACTACTTTCACCTCAAAAGCAATTTTCAGTATTTTCTTCGAAGCATGTCGCTGGAGACACCGAAGCTGAAAAATACACACCAGAAGAGAAAGGATGGACTAAATACATCTACTCTCACTTTGGTTAGTAGTATATACATTGTGGGAGCTGGAGGAGGCGAAATGCGGAAGGTTTATCCAGGCAGATTCATCAGAGTGGTCAGGACAACGAAACCCATAGGGTCAAAGAGATTCTTTCGTGGCAGCTGTGGGAAGTGAAGCTGCTATGATACTTTGATTAGTCTTCAATGCTCAACACCAAATTTGCCCAGCAGTGGCACTCATGATTTGGAGGAGAGAAGGAACATCTTCATTTTTAAATGGTTTCTTTCGGAGGTAGGGATTTCCAGGTGGAAAGGAACATTACTTTTTACTGAGGGATGGAATTATATGCATCGTTTGCTTTTCCAGGTTTGCTAGGCATTTCAAAGGTCCATTCAGTCCAGCACCAGAAGTTGAAGCACGTGTGGGTATTTTGCACTGAAAATGTAAAAACAAACTCACGGATATTGCTCTTTACGACCTCACAGTTTGAAACCTGATAGTTACTTACAATAATAATGCAAAATGGAAATGTTATGAAAAAGAGAAGGCAATAGATGATACGTAAGTTACGTGGCATCTCACTGAATCATGGAGGTGCATGAACATCGGGAAATTTTCTTCATAGAGCCAGTACAAGAGGCTCATCTCAGACAGTGAAGATGAAGATATTTCTGGATAAGAATATGGAAAGAACAAACTATTCCTACGTGGAATGGAGGGTATTAATGTTGAGGAGAAGACATTCAGAGTAACAAGTGGAAAAGAGTTTACAGCACATCTCTTTTTAATTATTTCAAGTGGGATTAACATTTTCCCAGTGATAAAAAGATGAGAAATCTATCATGAGGTACACTTTGCCTTTATTTCTGTAACAGCTTTAAAAAATAAAATAAATATTTTTTAAGGCAAAGAGCTCCCCATCAGTAAAGTTGTTCAAGTGTTGGGTGACAGCTTGAGAAAGTTGTTGAAGGTTTTCTACCTCGGCAGTTTATATGCCAATGAAATATTAGTAGCATGTTTCAAAAGGGAGAATTAGTCACTGAAAAGTAATCTTTAGGGCAGCTAGAATCCACTATACTCATTATGACTCACAGTTCCCTTTTGCCAAAAAAACTTCGGTATCCTTTTGCAAGATATACGTAAATACCTTGTCATATATTCAAACTCCTTATCAGATATGTAAACACCTTGATTTTGGCATGGAGTATGCAATATATGTTTATAATTTTGTCCTCATTTTATTTTCCCATTAATAAATTTGGCTAGATTATGGAAGTTGGAGCATTATTTTAGTTGGCCAAGGGTTTGGGCAAAACAAAATTTTGGATGCTAAATAAGACAGCTAACAGCTGTCATAGCCCTATCAAATATTTTTTTTTAAATGATTGAAATATAAATAAGTGACCATTGTGGAAAATGCTGTGAAATAGGAAAAGTATAATGCACACAAAAATTTTCCTTTTTACTCTGGGTTATCAGCTACTTTTTTCCCAAGATATGCATTTTAATTTGGAATCACCCAATTTGTATATTGTCTGTGTATTGCTTTTTAATTTCATATTGTAAAATGAGCATCTTGTATATAATTAAGCATTACTAAAACTGGTATGTTTAAAAGCCATACAATAGTTTATTTTACAGTTGTGACACAATTCATTTAATCAGTCCCCATTGTTAAAGAATTGACTTATTAACCATAATGTAATCAAACTGGCATTTCAAACAGTACTTTTAAGCTCAGCCAGTTAAAAATGGTTTTCTATTTTACTTTATTTAAAAATGTAGAAGAATAAATGACTGCATTCTTAATTTTTTTTAATAATGAGATGACTAGAAAAAAAATTACATTATCTTTCCCAGAAGTAACAATTCTTAGGAATTGAGTGGCCATATATGCCAATTTATACCTGCTGATCTGGGGTAACTGTGATTGTTAAAGTAATGGCAACATTTTCCATTCATAGATATGAACCAATTTGATGATGTCATATAATCAACCTTAGTTAACAGTATGCAGTGTAAATGTATTTCTTCTACATATTTAAATTTATGTACCTTCCACATATGCAAATTTTAAGAATTTATTGTATATATTGTAGCAAATTATTTAATAATGATACTCCTTAAAGAAATTTCCATAACAGAATATATAGCTCAGAATCATTCCTTTAACTCCTTGGTATTCCTGAATATAGATGAACAAAATTCTATTAATATAGATGAATAATAATTTCCTAATTATGATGTTAAAGGATAACTTTTTAAGGGTAATATAAAGACTCTTATACAACCATAAAGTGAAAACATTTCAAAGACTTTCTTTAGTTCCTCAATTAATTAAACCAGTAAGGTATTGGAACTGGTTCAAAGGAGAATCCAACACACTCACACACGCACACACACACACACACTCGTACAAACACCATCAAAATGAATTTATAGATACATACACCAAAATGAATTTATAGATACATACAAAATTAGCCAATATTTACAGATCCAATAGATTCAATTCATTTGCATTTATATGTAAATGAACCTACTATTAGTTCACTACAATTTACAGAATTGTTCAAAGACGATGACAGACAGAGATAACTTAGAGGGTGTGCTTGACAGGCCACAAGTTATCTTTTATGCCAATTTCAGTCTTTCACAGTTTTTTCTGCTAATGGAATTTTAGATTGTATTCAGTATATTTGTCATTGTAAAGAATGCTGCAAGAAACATTTTTCATTATGTACCATTTTCTCATGTGGACATATGTTTGTAAGATAATTATCTAGAACTGCTGGGTCAGAGTATCAGATTGATTTCTTTTTTCTCTTCCTTTAATATGTATTTGTTTATTTTTAGAACAGCTGCTGAACTGCATTCAAAAGTGCTATTCCAATGTATGCTACCATGAGCTATCTATAATTAACTATTTTTCCTACATTTAAAAAAATACTGGATTGATTCTTTTATTTCTTTTTCTTTAATCAGGTCATTGTTTTCATTCTTACTGAGTCAACTACTGATGAGATGGGCAAATTTTCATATACTTATTGGTCACTGACATTTCTTCTAATTTAAATTTACTATTCATATAATTTATATATTTTTATATGGATGTTTAATTCTTATTCATATAAGAAAACTGTTTATATATTTTATTATAGTTATTACCTTGTATATATGTTTAAAATATTTTCTTGTAACTTGTCACTTATCTTTTTAAAAAATGTTTCTTTCAGATATATTTTTCCATTTTGGTGAATACATAATTATATTTATATTATCATTTAAACAATCTCTAAGTATATATTTCAGCTCCATTATGTACATTCACAACGTTGTGTAACCATCATCGTTATCTATACCCAAACTTCATCATTCTCTATATAAACACTATCCACTAAGCAATAACATCCCATCTCTCTCTTTCCCCTTCTCCCAAATTCTACACTATTTTCTGTCCCTATGAATTTGCTTATCCTACCTACCCTGTATAGGTGGAGTCACATAATGTGTGTCCTTATTTTATATGTCTGGCTTATTTCACTTAGCATGTTTTCAAGATTTAACCATGCTGTAACATATACCAAAAATCCATTCCTTTTTATGGCTGAGTAATAATATTCTATTGTCTTATATACTATATTTTGTTTATCTATTCATCTATTGATGAACATTTGGATTGTTTCTACCTTTTGGCTGTTGTGAATAATGTTACTATAAACATTGTTATAAAAATACGTGTTTGCATCTCTGCTTTTAATTCTGATTATATAATTCGGGTTATAATTAATGACTAAATACCCAAGACTGGCATTGCCAAATCAATGGTAATTCTATGTACAACTTTTTGAGTAACTAACTGACAGTTTTTCACAGCACCTGCATCATTTTACATCCCCATCTTAAATGCACATGCTCCTATTTCTTCATGTCCTTGCCAAAAAATTATTATTTATTTTTAATAGCATTCTAATACATATAACATGGCATTTCATTGTGATTGTTTTTGGCCACGCTCCACGGCATGTGGGATCCTAGTTCCCCAACCAGGGATTGAACCCACACCACCTGCAGTGGAAGTGCAGAGCGTTAACCACTGGACCACCAGGGAAGTCCCCTTCATTGTGATTTTTATTTGCATTTCCCTGATGACTAATGATGTTGAACATCTTTTCAAGTGGTTACTATTTGTATATCTTCTATAGAGAAAGGTCTACTCAAACACTGCCTATTTTTATTGTTTTCTTTTGTTTGTTTAGTTTTATTTTTGTTGTCATTGTTGAGTTTGAGGATTTTTATATACTCTGGATTTTAAATCCTTTTCATAAATATGATTTGTAAATATTTTTCCTAGTTTGTAGAATGCCTTTTAATTTTCTTGATACTTTCCTTTGATGCACAAAAGTTTTTTATTTTTGTTGAAGTCTAATTTATTTACTTTTTATTTTGCTGCTTGAGATTTTGGTGTCACATCTGTGAAATTGTCAGATACAATGTCCTGAATTTTCCCCCATTGCTTTATTGCATGAGTTTTATAACTTTAGCTTTTAAGTTTTGATCCATTTGGGGTACATTTTTATATATGGTATGAAGTAAGGGTCCAACTTCATTCTTTTCCAAATGGATATTCAGTTTTTTCAGCACCATTTTTTGAAAATAATTCCCTTTACCCATTGAACAGTCTTGGCACTCTTGTCAATAATCTATTGACCATATATGTGAGGATTTATTTCCAGGATTTTTATTCTATTCCATTGGTCTATATATGTGTCCTTATGTGAGTATCATACTGTTTTAATTGTTATAGCAACTTTTGAAGTCAGGAAGTGTGAGTCCTCCAAGTTTGTTCCTCTTTTTCAAGCATAGTTTGACTATTTGGGATCCTTACAATTCCATATCAATTTGAGGATCATCTTTGCCATTTTTTCAAGAAAAAAAGGTGTTGGAATTTTAATTGGGATTACATTGAATCTGTATATAACTTTGGAGAGTATTGGCATCTTAACAATGTTGTCTTCCTATTCATGAACATGGAATATCTTCCCATTTATTTATTTTCTAGTTAGTATTTTTTCCAGTCAATTTTTTTTTAAAATTTGGGAAGTCACATGTATTTTTTGTTTATGTTTTTAAAACTGTTGTACTGTTCTCATGGTGTCCTTCTTTAAGCCATTCTTTATAATATAATCTCTGTATATAATAGTTTCTTATAATTAAAAATAAATTGCTCTTTACTACATCTCAATTTTTAATGTATAATTAATTTATGCACCTGACTTATGTTTTTTCCAAATCCATACTATTCAACTCCCACAATATTTATTGACTGGTCTATCTTATATTTACCATTTTGAAATGCAACATTTAACACATGCTACATCGCTGTATGTTCAGTTTGATTTCTGGACCACAGTACTGTTTTGATCTACTTTCAAATTCTAGGTGAACACTATACTGTTTTAATCACTCTGATTTAATGGTAGGTTTTCATTTCTGATACAATAATTCACATTGCTCTTAATTATTATTCCCCCTTCCCATTTTTTAATTTTGTTTGTTTCTCCTTCAGACTACTTTTGCAATAAGTTAGGTTACTTTAGGACTTCCAATATTGTTATAACTGAGATTTTGTTAAATTTTTAAATCAATTTTTAGAGCAATAACATCTTTCTATTGTAAAGTTTTTTCTGCTGAGAAACAATGTAAGTTTCTTCATTAAAGTGTTCTTTTTTCCTTACTTTTTAAATATATATTCTTTTGTTCACAATTTAGTGGCTTTGCACAATTTTATTACTTTTTTTCCCTTTTTTCTATTTTACAGTTGGTTTGTTTTGTGTTTCATACATAATTTGCTTGAAAACTAGATATTTAAAAGAAATATAAATATGGTGACTCTGGAAATAAGATACAACTGCCAGAGTCTGTTGTTGTGTTTACTACTTGCTTGTTTAGTTACTTTTCTGGACCCCATTTTTCTGTGTTCTATTCTATCTCTATTCCCTGTAGTATGCTACCACTGAAGTCTCTGCTTGGTTAGCTTCCTTATAAACAAAAGATTGTTCACAACTATCCTTAATCGTCTTGAACCAATAAGTTCCACCTTTTCATGAGGGGCACTGTGATGAGGCGCATCTTCAACACTCTGGATGTTTACAGTTCTGCTTTAGCATTCCCTTCCTGCTTGTGCAGGTCCTCAAAGTGAGCAAGAAAACTCAGGCAGAAGTGTAAGATTGAGCTATATCAGTTCTCTCCTGGACGTGCACACTGCCCTGCAAAAATGCATGACCTCCTAGAAACCCCAGGTACATCAGAACTTTTTTGAAGCCCTCTATAGATATCTAATAACTCAGGCATTTCTTTTAATTTTTTGACCAGGCTTTTAAAATGTTTCCTAACCCAATATCATGGCCTTAGAAATTTGCAATGTTAGTAACTGCCTTTAACAGTTACTAATTTTTTCTGATCTGAAAAAACCCTAGAGACAGCACTTTTCCCATGGAGTGAGCTCTAAGTCAGGTCAAAAAATCACAGTGTTCTGAGAATAAGCCTTTTCCAGAGAGCTGCAAAACATGCTGGCATTTTGAGGAGTCCCAAACCCCGTTAACTCTTCTGCTGTTTGCAAGGCTGCTGATTTTTAAGACTACCATGAATGTGAGAGAGGGTCAAGGCATTGACAGTGATGCATTCTTTTCAGTAGGCTCTAGGGAAAAAATCATTTTCTTTCTTTTTTCATCATGTAGAGGCTACCCACATTCCTTGTCTCACAGTTCTTCTCCTCCATCTTGAAAACTAGAAAGACATGTCAATTGTTTCTCACATAGCAAAATCCATCATATTCACAGTTCTGGGGAGTATGAGGTATGTGTATACCAGGAAGTGAGGATCTTTTGGAGGTATTCTTAGAAATCTAGCAACATTGTAATATTATCAGTAAACATATCACTATTATATTTTGAAATTTAAAATCAATACTTTAGAGCTAAAGATATAAAATAGCCAAAATTTAAAACTTAATGAACAAATTTTTAACTGCTTAGTCACAATTCAAAAGACAGTTAGCAACCTAATATAAATGATCAGAAAGCATGTGTAATAAATCAAGGAAAGACATAAATATATAAAATACAGGATATAAGCTAGAAACACATGGGATAAAGTGAAATAAAGCAGATAGGGAAAGACAAATATCATTTGATCTAACTTATGTGTGGAATTTAATAAAACTAAATTCATAGAAACAGAGAACATGTTTGTGGTGGCCAGAGATGGTAGGTTTAGGGAGTACAAATGTCCAGTTTTATGTCGACTAAAAAAAAAAAAAAGCACAACCTAAAAGTTGAGAATTATGTTTTTATTCAGCAGACTTTCTGAGGATTTAAGCCCAGAAGACAGCCTCCAGTTAGCTCAGAGGGGCTGCTCTGAAGAGGTCAGGGAGATGTCAGGATCTATAGGAGTTTTTGTAACACAAACCAGGTAGTCAGAACATCAAAAGAGTACTATGAATTACAGAAAACCAGACATGTCAAGTTAATTAATTTAGCATGTTTCTTTGTATGGGAAGATGTAAGAGTCTGGGCTCATTGAAATCATTCCTTTGATGTGTACCTTAACTATCTAGGGCCAGTGTCCTGTTTTTCTCCATCCTGAATCCCCTCAGGGTGCACAGCTGAGGTTGGATACAGTGGCTGATGGCTTGATGGCCACAACATCATTTGTTTACCGATATGGCAAGTGACATTCTTCATCCACATGTAAGACAATTAAGTTCTGAGGATGTGATGTACAGCATGGTGACTACACTTAACACTATGGTACATTTGAAAGTTGTTGGGAGCAAATATTAAAGTTCACATCACAGGAAGACATGTGACTGTGTGGTGATGTATGCTAACTAAACTTATTGTGGGGATGATTTTGCAGTACACACATCTATCAAATCATCATGTTGTACACCTTAAATTCACAAATGTTATATGTCAATTATATCTCAATCAAACTGGAAAAATAAAAAAAAAAAAATTTAAAAGCCTATTATGGGGCTTCCCTGGTGGCGCAGTGGTTGAGAGTCTGCCTGCTAATGCAGGGGACGCGGGTTCGAGCCCTGGTCTGGGAAGATCCCACATGCCACGGAGCAGCTGGGCCCGTGAGCCACAACTACTGAGCCTGCGCGTCTGGAGCCTGAGCCCCGCAACGGGAGGGGCCGCGATAGTGAAAGGCCCGCGCGCCGCGATGAGGAGCGGTCCCCGCACCGCGATGAAGAGTGGCCCCCACTTGCCGTAGCCGGAGAAGGCCCTCGCACGAACCGAAGACCCAACACAGCCAAAAAAAAATAAATAAATAAATAAATAAATAAAGTAGCTATAAAAAAAAAAAAAAAAAAAAAAAAAAAAGCCTATTATGGGTTGAATTAAAGTCACAGAGGAAAATAGAGACAGAGTAAGCTAGTAATATTTGAAGATATAATGGCTGAAATTTTTTCATAACAAATGAAAAAAAAAAGTCCACTAGCCCAGTAAATCCTAAGCAGAAAACTATAAAGAAATCCGTACCTAAAGCATTAGGGTGAAATTAGAGAAACATAGCAAAGATAAAATGTTAAAAGCAGTTAAAGACAAAAGACATTATTTTCAAAGTAGAAATAGTTTGATCAGAAAATTATTTCTCAACACTAATATTTGACTCAGACAAAAACAAAATAATAACAACCAAAAGTCTTTACACGTTAAAGTTCTAATATTATTCATTCTATTTAGCAAACTTATTTCATAAGAATACAATCTAAAACATCAAAGAATATCCAAATAAGAATTTAGCACAAGTAGATTTACATTAAAAGACAATCTAAAGGACATTCTTCTGGAAGAAACAACATAATTTCAGATCAAAGGTCATAACTGAAGCATGCAATAAACAAATAATAAATATATAGGCAAATTTAAATGAACATTAAAATAGTAATAATAATAATAATATTGCTTTCTGAAATTTATGTGTCTGAGAAGAACAAACTTATAAGTGTTACAGCAGGCAGGTAGCTAGGTAGAAGAGAAAGGGGGGCACGGGCCAGATGACATGAAACCACACATCTCGTAAACAACAGGGGTCCTTGGTCAGACAAAGAAAAGCAGAAACTTCCAGGCTGACAGAAAACCACACATTTTGGGGTGATAAGTGTTCTAGAGCTAGACAAAGAAAGGTGGGATAAGGGGAGAATCTCCAGAATCTGAATGTAACCTTTTGATCATTATGCTCTTATTACAATTAAATGAACCTTGCAGATAAGAAGTTCCCATCATACACTGAGGCCATGACACGTCCCATGAAGGTGAAATAAGGACAGAAATTCCCCTCAGGAAGGTGGAGCTGGGATGAAAATCAGGGAATACAACTCTCAAGCCCCTCCTTCCCCAATGAGGACGCCACCCTTTCATTTCTACATCCCACATAACCAGCTTGCCAAAGAAACTCAGGGCAGAGCTACTCACCTGAGCCTGCCAACTCTCCCCTTGCGAGTGTACTATCGCCTAGATAAATCCTCACTTTACTTTCTTGACCTCCCTGTCACGTTTCTGAACATAAGTAAGTGATATAATTCTGAAGGTACTTTAATGAAATTAAATGTTTTGTTTTCACATTTGCTGAGAAGAGGAAAAAATTGCCAGATAATTTTGTATGTTGATAAGGCTTTATCAAGATTTTATGTTTTAACTCTTAGAATAATCTATAAAAGATTACATAACTGAGGGCATACTTTCTAAATTTATGGAAAGAAAATAGTTTAATAAAAATAATCTATTCAAAAAATGATGAAGAGGGAAAATGTCATAGAAGCTGCCATGTAGAAAGCTTAGGATACAATAGTATAATTAAATCTCTATATATCAGTATTATATTTAATATAATTTAAATAAATACTGTAGCTAAAAGGCAAATGTTTTGAGTTTAGACTTTGAAAAACAGTTAAGTCCCTTACATATGAACCTTCAAGTTGCAAACTTCCAAAGATATGAACATACCCAGAGAAAGGATGAAGAGAGACAAGAGGAAGAAGTAACTGAAGAACGAAGAGATTCACGATGCAGGAAGTGGCACGGAGATTTTCTTTCTTTGAGGAGACCAGTTTTTGAGGCAAAGGACCCAAACATAGAACGGTGCACGAAGTTTGCAGCAGCCGTTCAGAATGCAATCCAGTGCTACCCTGTCATCTATGATGAGAAAAAAAGAGCTACTACCCAGACATCACTGGATTGTTTTTTCAAGAGGGTAGATAGAATTGAATCCAGCGAGGAATCAGAACCTGTACCATCAACATCAGGTGTGGGTGAAATTGCAGCTTGCCCTCCCTCTCCTATTGCTGACAATCCTTCAGCTCTACCATCTCCCACCTACTCTCCCTCCTCCAGTCAGTAACTCTTCCTGCTTGTTCACTAGATGCCAGCCCCTGGATGCCAGCTGTTGTACTATTCTTTATTGTTTTTGCCATTTTGCAAACAGTGTGCTTTCTTAAATTCTTTACTTACCATTTATTTTGACATATCCTTCTGAATTATTTTCTAATGAGTGGAGCTATTCTTCCAGACCATTTTTCAGGATATAAAATTGTGCTTTATGATTCTGAGTACTTATATTATGGTTTATTTTTGCACTCAAAAATATTTTTGAAGTGTTATTTCTTTAAAAATAAAAAAAAAAATGGGGGCTTCCCTGGTGGCACAGTGGTTGAGAATCTGCCTGCTAATGCAGGGGACACGGGTTCGAGCCCTGGTCTGGGAAGATCCCACATGCCGTGGAGCAACTAGGCCCGTGAGCCACAATTACTGAGCTTGCGCGTCTGGAGCCTGTGCTCTGCAACAAGAAAGGCCATGATAGTGAGAGGCCCACGCACCGCGATGAAGAGTGGCCCCCGCTCGCCGCAACTGGAGAAAGCCCTCGCACAGAAACGAAGACCCAACACAGCCAAAAATAAATAAATAATATATTTAAAAGAAAAAAAAAGCTAGTTATGGTTCTATTTTTTAAAAAAATGTTTATTTGTGTGTATAATAGTGGTTTTATTGAGGAGTCTTTTTATCATCTTATCCATTTTTAAGTTCACAGTACAATAGTGTTAACTGTATGCATGTTACTTTTAGGGAGGCTTATTCCAATTTTATTCTTATTCCAATGTAGAATGTTTGTGGTTTCTTTGAATACTCTGTTTTTCATGGCTATCCTTAAATTTCGCTCATGTGATATTTCCTTTTCCCATATTTATCATTTAGTACTCTGTGTGCCCAGAGATTTTTGGCTTTTCATGTCTTAACAGTCATTTCGTTTTTAAAAAAGTCCCCTTTGTTTACTTTTTTCTCTGTCCTTTGGTGATTTTATTGTAAAAATATCAATGTTTCTACCTCTATGACATAATGTTCTTTTAAATTTTCACCTCTTTCAGCCTTCCTGATGCCTCCTGGCAGACTGCTTTGGCCTCTTCCTCTAGTTCATCAATTTGAATATTTTGTCACAGATCATCTTTTGCACGATTTGAGATAATCCTTTATTGTACCATTTAAAATTTTTACCTTAATTTCTACCTTTTCTGGTTTTGATATTGATTTTTTTATGTTTTTACTGGGAAGGGTGAAGGAGAGTTCATTTTCCTTATGTCTTAGTTCATCCTACTTTATTAAATATTTTTTTTTAGTCTCATTGTTTTGAGGACAAATGCTTGGATTTATTCTTAAGTGAGACTCACCATGTTTGTCTTTTGATGAAATAATTTCATTGATTTGCATTTTTGAACTGACATATGTTTTATGCATTTATGCTTTAAATTTACAATTTTTCTGTATTTGAGTATTGATTTATCTTTCCCCCCACTCCCCACTTTGTCTTACTTTCACTGAGCTGTCCATGCCTTTCTGTATTTCTCTTTCTCATCTATGTCCTCATCTGGAAGTTTGGCAGTTCTACTATGATTTTCAGTTCAGCTAGCGTTTGCCATCTTCTTTTTTTTTTTTTTTAATTAATTAATTTATTTATTTATTTTTGGCTGTGTTGGGTCTTTGTTTCTGTGTGAGGGCTTTCTCTAGTTGTGGCGAGTGGAGGCCACTCTTCATTGCAGTGCACGGACCTCTCACTAACGCGGCCTCTCTTGTTGCGGAGCACAGGCTCCAGACGCGCAGGCTCAGTAATTGTGGCTCATGGGCCTAGTTGCTCCACGGCATGTGGGATCTTCCCAGACCAGGGCTCGAACCCGTGTCCCCTGCATTAGCAGGCAGATTCTCAACCACTGTGCCACCAGGGAAGCCCCCATTTTTTTTTTATTTTTAAAGAAATAACACTTCAAAAATATTTTTGAGTGCAAAAATAAACCATAATATAAGTACTCAGAATCATAAAGCACAATTTTATATCCTGAAAAATGGTCTGGAAGAATAGCTCCACTCATTAGAAAAATAATTCAGAAGGATATGTCAAAATAAATGGTAAGTAAAGAATTTAAGAAAGCACACTGTTTGCAAAATGGCAAAAAAAAATAAAAGATTAGGTTTGTAACAATCTTAAACTAAAACTAGATGAAACCCACAAGGTGTGAAATAAGGGAGGTGACAAATGCTAAGATACTGTTCCTCTTAAGAGGAAGACACACCTATTGCTACATTTAGAATTTGACAGAGAAAAATGGACATAAGTAGGGTTAATTAGTAGAATGAAAATAGAATTATAATATTAACCAACAAAAGAGAATTTTGTATATCCAATGGAAAGTAGGAAAAGAAAAAAAGAATTAGAGTCGGTGAAAAATGATCTAGCAATTGTTGTTCACAACACACACATACACACGAACACACACACACACACACACACAGCTTCAAAAAATAAAGACAAAAGAAAGGATAAAGAAATGACAGAAGGAAACTACCACTTTCTGGTTCCACATGAAAGGAGCGTGGAAGGCACTGCTCTAGTCTAACAAATTAAAAGGTGAACAGACAAAAAGATCAACAACTCTTTCTGGAACTATGAAGGAAGAGAAGAAATAGGGGAAAGACTATTCCCAAGATTGGAGAGACAGATGAATACAGGGAATCACAGCTTACTGGAGCAGAGATTCACCAGGAGAAACCACCTCAGGAACTTGCAGCAGGTTAGGAAAACCTGAACTGTAACTGACAAATTGCTGGAGCTGCAGTGTGGAAGACTATGAGTTAAAAACTCCAGAGGGACCCAATCATTGAGGGGCCCCCGCAATTTTGTGAGATTTACCAACAAGAGCTCAACCAGGTTCCCACAATAAATATTGTAGAAAATTTTCTTCAGGCTTTTGGCAAGGGAAAAATCATACAACATCTGCTTTCAGACCAAAATAAAATTAAACTAGAAATCAATAACAAAAAGATAACTAGAAAATCTTGTAATACATAGAGACTAAACAGCAAAATTCTAAATAACATAAGGATCAATTAAGACATCTCAAGAAAAATTGTAAAATGCTTTGGACTAAATTAAAATGAAAACACATTTATTAAAATTTGTGAGATACAGTGAAAACAGTGCTTAAAGGGAAATGTATAGCTTTGAATGCATATATTAGAAAAGAAGAAAGATCTAAAATCAGTCATCAAAGCTTCTACCTTTGACCAAAAAAAAAAAAAAAAAAAATTAAATCCAAAGTAAGTGGAAGAAAGTGAGTAATAAAAATGAAAGAAGAAATAAATGAAAATAAAACAGGAAATCAGTAGAGAAAATCAACAAAACCAAAAACTGTTTCTTTGCAGAGATCAATGAAATCAATAAGCTTCTAGCCATACTAAGGAGAGAGAGAGAGAGAAAAAACAAATTACTAATATCAGAAATGAAATATGACATCACTAGAGTTCCCATGTAAATTAAAACAGTAATAAAGGAATACTATGAACAATTCTATGTTCATAAATTAGATTACCTAAGATGAAATGGACCAATTACTTGAAAGACATAATCTGCCTTAATTTATACAAGAAGGAATAGACAATCTGAATAGACTGATATCTATTAAAGAAATTAAATCTGTAATTAATCATTGAAAACAGAAACACCAGGCCCAGATGTGTTCTGTGGTGAATCTACCAAATATTTAAGGAAGAATTTACACCAATTTTCTATAATCTCTTTGAGGATAATGCAGAGGAAATAGTCCTCATTAAAAAAAGTTTAAATTTAACAAAAATCACACTTACAATTTAAGATACAGACATCACTTTCTAAATGCCACAAAATTTTTCAGTATTCAGGTATTAAAACAAAACCATCACCAGGATCCAAAATAGTAAGAAGTATTACCTCAAGAAGTTTAAAGAATATATTAGTCTTTAATTAACATAACTGAGGGTCTATAAAAAAACATTTCTTTTGCCTTCTGAGCCTCATGCCGGCAGCTCTGTTGTACAGTCTCTCACTAGTAATTATTTTATGACCCTCAAAGGCCAGTTAAATATCCTTCAGCACAATGTCAGGGCTGAGGGAATCTAAATTCTAGTTTAAATGCAACCATTAGCCTTCATTGGTTACTGAAGAAAAGAGAGTATCACTGTCTGCTATCTACCAAGAGTTATAGAACCTCTCTGAAGGATAAAATGGACCGTTCATTAGATCAAGGTTTTAAAGAAGATTTTATTTGACATTATTTTAAAAACTTTAATTGTAATACATTAAGAATATTGGCATTATCCTTGTCATAAAAGGTATTGACATAGTGGAGGAAAAAGGGTGGGATATAGTGGGAGCAAATGAAGAAACCTTCTTTTTCTGATGTCTCCCAAATATAGACACCTAAACGTCATGTAATGGCTTCCCCCAAATCTTCTTTATTTTCCTTAATATGTAAATTTTCAGTAACTAAATAGCTGATTGGGTTGGCCATTTTACAGTTCTGTGTGCCTAGATCAAAGCCCATGAAATGATAAATATTTACAATGTAAAACAGAAATTAAAATAGTATTCATAGAAGCTATATTTCATAATAAATAAGAATTTTATATTGATATAAGATGATCAAAGTGCACTAAGGACTGGAAATATATCCAAAGCACAGATGGGATGTGTGAGCATACCTTCTGACTAACCAGGCACAATGCCATGTCTACTGAGATTTATGGACCCAAAGATAAATCAGCTTTATTAATTTCTACCTAGAAGTTTCCTAAGGTGTAGCAGTTACTCCCTGCTTATAAGAATGAAGGCCAGAGCAATACGGGTGCTTTTCTGAAACCACTTTGCTTTATACCTACCCAAACAAGCATTATTTCCTTCTTTCTCTTTTCTCTCTCTTCACACAGTGATCCTACTAAAAGAGTGAATTACTGTCATCACATTTACCAGCTTTTTAAGGTATGACTAGACCTTAGTTTTCTGAACCTTTATTTCATGAAGCTTTTCCAATAACATACAATTTTAATGATTTTGTATATGATGCCAATTATTGGAGCTATTCAATAGTTATTCAATTTTCAAGGGTTTGATAAATCAAATTTATTTTCGTGATATCATGTGATAATGCACTGTTACACATCACATAACCTAACAAATAAAGATGATTTATAAATGCCTTACATAGATCTTGCCAAGTATCAGTAAAATTATCAAAAAGTGAAACAGTGAATAAACAATTCTTTATGAACAAGGATTAATTGAGTCTGCTGCCATGTTCTGTGTTGTCTTTTCTTATCCACCTTTACATTTGCTGAAATGTTCTTTCCTATTTCTGTCTCCTGCCCTCCTATTCCCTGCTCTCCATAATGTTCATAAAGTTCTGTTTATACTTCATCTTCCAAACTCCAACACAGGAGTTTCTTCCTCCATGACTTTTCTCTTCTATGCATATACAATATTAAACAACAACAACAACTTTTCCTCACTATTAATTCTTTATGACTTCCTGCTTTCCTCACTATCACTAGCTCTTGAGGGAGAGTCCTTATTACCTGGATCCACAATGAAAGAAAGAGAACTGCTAAATACTAGACATTTTTACATGAGTATTGAATGATTATTATCACTAGATATTTCTAGTGAACATTCTAAGTTCAGATAGCATGAAGTGCCAAATATCATTGGAAGAAATTGAGTGACTCCAATATTATCCTTTAGAAAAATATACTTGCTCGCTATTCATTGAGTGCAGGTAAACTGAAATGAGGTTTCCTAAGGATTTATTATAACTAAGCCCATTATGACAGAGAATTGGTTGCACTTTATTTCATCTCCCTCAAATATTAAAATGATGTCCTGGGGGCTTCCCTGGTGGCGCAGTGGTTGAGAGTCTGCTTGCTAATGCAGGGGACACGGGTTCGAGCCCTGGTCTGGGAAGATCCCACATGCCGCAGAGCAACTAGGCCCGTGAGCCACAACTACTGGGCCTGCGCGTCTGGAGCCTGTGCTCCGCAAAAAAAAAAAGAGAGGCTACGATAGTGACAGGTCCACGCACCATGACGAAGAGTGGCCCTTGCTTGCTGCAACTAGAGAAAGCCCTCGCACAGAAATGAAGACCCAACGCAGCCAAAAATAAATAAATAAAAATAAATTTAAAAAAAAAATGATGTCCTGTCACAAAACCTCCAGTCTTAACCCACTCATTAGTCTTAAACTATAGCTGAACTTTAATTGAACTGTTCCATCAAGCAAGGTAAATCTATGGTTTTTGTTAATTAGTGTTTGAAGGATATATGGAGGAGTGAACCACAGAATGAAATTACTCTATTGCTCACTCACTATTTTCTCTTTTAACTATAGTACCTTACTCTTATCTCTTAATTTATTGCCAACTCTCCAAAACAATATACAGCTTAACTTCTAATGGACATCCTGAAGGTCAATGCAGAGATAGAAATTGGATTCCAGTTTTTTTCAAGTAAAACTATTAGACTATCATACAGGAAACTTCTTACCATAATGTCAAAGACTACAGCTGCATATTAACCAAAATATGGCAAACTCAATTCTTCAGTGTCACTCTATGAGACAGTTGTGGTCCAAGGTCAAACTGAAAGAAATATGTCACAGAATGACCATGAGTTTGGAAGTTGCAATGTATTAACTGTAAGACTGATGCTGAAAATTTGGCCTCTGTGCACCAGTGCTGAATTGAATCTTGGAGTCAGCATTTTGGGTGAAGTAGAAAGGAATAGCTTTATTGCTTTGCCAGGCAAAGGGGGATACAGCAGGCTCGTGCCCTCAAAAACTGTGTCCCAACCCAGGGGGATTTAGTGAGGAGTTTTATAGCAATGGTTCAAGGGTGGGGTTGCTGATAAGGATCAGGGTGTGTGCAGGGCCTGCACTTCTTTAATCTGGCCTCAGGTGGTCTCCTGATGAGCTTTGTGGTTCCTTTAATCTGGCCTCAAATGGTCTCCTGATGAAGTTCTCTGGTTCTCGAGGTTATCAAACTGTGACCTTCTCTGGAATGAAGAATGCTTTACCAACTAGTTAACTTCTATTAGGTGGGGGTTTTTGTTTTGCAGAAGAACTCAAAGATATTGTTATGTGTATCCCTTAAGGGGGAACCAGGACCCTGCCCCAAGGCTGCACTCTTGTTTCTTTCCTGCTCCTCCCTTGTCTCTGCATCCCCTTCCTTCCCTGATTAGCAACTGTTTGAACCTGCCCTTTGGAACTCAGGGAAAATCATAGAAGCTGAAGCCTATTTCCTACAAATAAGAAATGGGGGACACAGAAAGGCTTTCATGCCCAGGAGCCTCACAGGGTCCTGCTTGGTTTCAAGACCACCTTTGCTGCTCCCTCCTGACACATTCCTGGTCTTTCTCTGGCCATCTTGTCTTCTCTAGCTCTTGGCTAGAGTAATACACCCTCTTTCTCACCCAACTAATGCCTTGTCCTGTACAATCATATCTGCTTTCTTTCAAAGTTTCACCTAATATGTTGACTATACCAATTCTGTAGTAGTAAACATAATAGTAGCTTTTAATATCTATTATTGTGAAAAAAACATTATAACACCCATTATTACATAAGTTAATAGAGGTGAATTAACTTGCTCAATGTCAAATAGCTAGTACCTGGTAGATCTCTTTTTTGGCCCCAAGTCTGGTGGTGTTTCCGTAATAATAGTTATTCTGTGTTTTGATCTCATAAAAAGAAATGGATAAAAATGACAGGATAAGCTAAAGCATTTGCATTTTAAATGAGGATCCGCTGGGAAACAGGATGCCTCTCAGACAATGCTTTTTACAGGTGAAGAGATATTTTATAGTTAATTACCAGATAACTTTATATCAATAAAATTATAGTTTGTATCCATCCAACTGCTTTACCCACTAAAGCAATCACACAGCTAAGAGCTAATAGTTGAGACCCCAATCTTACATACAGTCCTTGGATTTCATCTTTTTTGGGGTTTCCAACACCCATCTGGCTCTGCTCCTAGGCAATGAAGCCCACATCTGTTTCCCTTTCCCTACTACCATCTATGTTAATTTGACCTCAGCACTACCTAGCACACTCTCCCCTCAACACACACTAGTGACCCAGATCTCCACAATCCTTTCCACATACTCTGAGTCATGGCCTGTCCCATGAAGACCTGTACCCAGGAGAGAGGAGTTTGGCATAGGAGGGAGTCATTTAACACTTTCTTCTTTATGACAATAATTCTGAATCTCTCAAGAACATCCTTCACATGTTTCTGCTTATGTAGGGGAGTTATAAATGCTTTGAAAAAGCAACATGCACAAGCCATAAAACCAATTTGTAAGATTGGAGGGAGGAGTAGGAGATATAGACCAATCTCTTCATGCTTATCGATCACCCTCCTTCTGCCTACTACATGCCTTCTTTCCTCTTCTCCAATAGGACATGGTATCCAAAATGTTGTTAATCACTCCTGGAACCCTTGCCATAGACCAGCTCCTAAAATGTATTCCTAGAAATAGAAATCCCTTTGAAAAAAATTATCAAACTGAACAGTCACACTCTTCTTAAAGAGGAAAGAGAAGTTCTCCCAAAGTCACGCACCTGATATGTAGTGGAGCTGCCAGACTAATGGAAAATCTTCACCCAGAATGCAGATAGAGTTAGTTTGACTTTGTCTCTATTCTGTTGTTTAATGACCTTGGAAATCAAGGAAAACTTTCCTGGGAATTTGCAGCTACAGAAAAGATCAATGCTTGTCATAAAACAGATTTTATTTCATCCATCTCCTGTTTGATTTCTGTCCTTCAATCTGACTATTACACCCACATTTTCAAAGGTCAGAGGGTTTTGCTGCATTTGATCTTCAGTAGATGGGAAGCAACACTTTTAAAAAGTACCATTTTTAGGACAGGCACAAAACTGAATCTAATGAAGTTCTAGAGAGTATGATTACAAAGTCAAACCTCAAAGGTTTGAATTACTTGCCAAAGAGCAGAGAGACAATAGTTATGGAACAGGAACAAAAACAATCACACAATGAGAATGGCATAATTTTTTAAGAAGCCTAATAATTATCATAGTTTTGAGACTTAACAGAAGTCAGCATGCAATTTTGGTGATTTATGTGGCTCTCTCTTACTGTGGTGTATTTCCACTATCTACACCAGTATTCTTCAATTCTTAACTTTCTTGTTTTTGTTCTTATTATTTCTTATTTTTCCTGGAGAAAAATTTTTTTAAATATGCTTCCTTAAGTTTAGTAAACATATGTCTAATCACTTAAGAGATAATTCTTTGTAAAGCTTGAACTTAGTGAATAACACTCTTGAAGAGTATGTAGTAATGCAATGCCCCAAGATTCAATTTCTTATCCTAATTCTGAGCCAGCCACTTGAGCTTATTTCCATAGAATAAAGGTGCACATAAAAGAATTGGAAAAGAGAGGGTAAATGGGGACAACTTCTCTAAGATCATAAAACAATTATATGCTTGGATACTCGAGTACTTTGAAGAAGTAGACATGATTATTATTTTTTTTCAATTATGAAGGCTACTATATCTATATTTATTATTTCTAAAACTTGTTGTATCCCAAAGCTGTGCCACTCATTACCATATTGTAACTCACTATTCTAATAGCCAGAATTACAGTATGACAGCTAATACCTATTTAAATTTTTGGTGTGTCAGACAGTCTTCTACGGTGATATGTGAATCATCTTAACTATTACAAAACTTTTATTAGGTAGTGCTGTGATCTTTGTTAAATTAACATTTAAGTTAAATAGAGCCCCAGGGTGTCAGATGGTGTGTTTTGGTTCAACAAAAGACCACAAGGAAATGAAATAGAGAATTTACTATTCACTGGTTCTGGAGAATGTACATGGCATGCCTTGAGGGGCCACACAGGGAGGTCAAGGCAAAGGTGTAGTCAGAGACAGTGGCAGGGTCCAGGGCACATGTCTTTATTAATCTCTATGGGTGGAGTGCCATGGAATTCTCAGTCTAAGGTTGGACTGGTCAATTCAAATCAAAAAGTGCAGGTTATGATAAGCTCCATGGGGCTCCTATCTAACAAGCACAGAGGGGAGGGCCCTGGAAGGTAGGGAAGACTTTTTATCCCAAAGGCTGTAGGGAAGTCACATTGGGAGCTTACATTTACTTGTATCTCTGTGAGCTGCTATCTAGATCATGCACTTATATGAGGGGCTATGTAATTGTAAGGCCCCAGCAGACCACTTAGCCAAGCAATATGAATGCCAAGACAACAATATGATGGAGTAGCATAGTTAAACTCTGGACAGGTAGATTCTATTATCGTCTCTATTTATAATGGGCGGGGGAGTGAGGACAATAAAATTTTGCAATTTATTCAAGAGCACACAGCTAGTGTGGGGTTGAGTATTTGAATTCAGGTACAAATATATTTTATCTGCTTCCAAATCCCAAATATAACCTTCAATACCATATCCTCAATTAAAAAAAAAAAATCCCTTCTCAAACAGTTCATAGTCTAATCCAGAAGAGGTGATTTCTAAAGATAAGAGTACTTATTTCCAAAGGAAGAGGATCATTTAGCAGTTTTATTCATGATTTTTATTATGTAAGACACACTGGGAAAAGTATTGAAGATGAATTAGAGAGAGTGAGGCTGTATGTAAAGGGGTCAAGATTTGAGGGCTACACAAGAAGTGTGGGAGAAAGATGACAGAGTCTGAATCAGCTTACTGATAATAAAATGGGGAGAAAAGGGAATGAGTTTGTAAAATATTTAGAGGAAAACGCTCAAGAAGAGTTGACTGAATGAACTTGAGAATATGAAGAGGAAAAAAATCAAGAGAGAAGCACTCACTATGAATAAAAATTTTATTTCAAATTATTTCCCAAATATTAGAACTAAGTTTTTAGTGGTATATTGATCAAAAATTCTAAGATATTAAGGTATATAGTATGCAAATTTTAAGTGAAATTAAGAAATTATCAAAAATTTTCTGAGCATTCATAAGAAAAACAAAAATTTTAATATCAACCACATCTGTTTGTTGTAAGGACTAAATGACATATTGTTTGTAGAGCATTCAAACAGACAAGTCAACAAAGGAAATGAATTTGCAAAGTTGATTCCATTTCCTTCCACAATCATGGCCAAAATTAGCCCATATCTAAGAGTGTTGATTTTAATAAATGAGAGTTTTTACATATTTTAGTTAAGAGATCATTTATGAGTACTAGAGATTGTTCCAGATACTTCAGATATAAAGAAAACCATCAACAAAACAAAAAGACAACCTATGGAATGGGAGAAAATATTTGCAATGTGATGCAACCAACAACGGGTTAATATCCAAAACATACAAACAGTTCATACAACTCAACCTCAAAAAAACAAACAGCCCACTAAAAAATGTCCAGAAGATCTAAATAGACATTTTTCCAAAGAAGACATATAGGTGGTTAACAGGCACATGAAAAGATGCTCAACATCTCTAATTATAAGAGAAATACAAATCAAAACCAAAATGAGGTATCACCTCACACCGATCAGAATAGCTATCATCAAAAAGTCTACAAATAATAAATGCTGGAGAGGACTTGGAGAAAAGGGAACCCTCCTACATTGTTTGTAAGAATGTTAATCAGTGCAGCCTCTATGGGAAACAGTATGGAGGTTCCTCAAAAAATTAAAAACTGAATTACTATATGATCCAGTGATTCCACTCCTAGTTAAAATACAGAAAAAAACCAAAACTCTGACTTGAAAAGATACATGCACCCCAATGTTTATAGCAGCACTATTTATGAGAGCCAAGATATAAAAGTGACCCAAGTGCCCATCACCAGATGATTGACTTAAGAAGGTGTGATATATGTATATACAGTGGTATATTACTCAGCCATAAAAAAGAATAGGATATTGCCATTTGCAGCAACATGGATAAAACTAAAGAGTATTGTGATTGGTGAAATAAGTCAGTCAGAGAAAGACAAATCCTATATGATATCACTTATATGTGGAATCCAAAAAAAAAAAAAGAATATATATACCTAAACAGAAACAGAATCACAAACAGAGAAAATGAACTTATGGTTACCAAAGAGATGGCAGGGGAGAGACAAATTAGGAATATGAGACTGATAGATACAAACTATTATACATAAAATAGATAAGTAACAAGGATTTACTATATAACATAGGAAATTATACCCATTAACTTAATACCTTTTAATAACCTATAATGGAATATAATCTGCCAAAAAAATTTTAAATAAAAATGAACCACTATGAATTCATTTAAAAAATAAATTTTTTTAAATGAACCACTATGAATTCATTTTTAAAAAAATGAATTTACCCTGCTATAAACTGAAACTAACACTATATTGTAAATCAACTATACCTCAATAAAATAAATAAATAAATAAACTAATAATAAATAAATACAAAGTAAAAAAAAAAAAAATTAGGTTCAGCCCCCTTTCTTGGCACATGTAAATAAAGAAAAGTTAGGTGAGACAGTCCAAAATCTATGAGTATTTAACATGTCTCAGGCATTGTGTAGGGTGTATCATTATATTTGGGCTGAGCCTTCCTAATAATTAAAAGGAAAAATTTTACTACTTCCATTTTGTTAAGAGCCCTGGTAGGGACAACCAGAGGCCTGGGGAGTTGTTGAGAATAAAATAGGTCTGGGCAGAATGCTATTGCTTCAGGGGACCTAGGGTACATATTACAAAGACCAATATAACTTGTCAGACTCTCCCTCAGTGGGAAGAGAAGAGTAGAGCATGTGTCCAATGAAGAAGAGTGAAGAAACCATAAGGTATTTATGGGATACCATTAAAAGAACCAAGATATGCATTCTGAGAGTCTCAGAAGAGACAAAGAAAGGGATAGAAGGTTTTTACATAAATAATGGCCAATATTTTTTCCAAATCTGGTGAAGAAAATGGATATCTAGACTTGAAAAACCTAGTTGATTGCAAATAAAATGAATTTTTAAAAGTATACACTAGGACACATTTTAATCAAATTTTCAAAAATGTGAATATTGTCTTTCTACTCTGCCATATTGCTGACATCATCCCCTCCCCCCTCCCCCTTCCACACACATCCAGGATTGAGTCTTCCTAAATGAGGAGGCTTACACAGGAAGAGTACATTCACCAAGGTCACACAATAGTGGAGCATGGTTTCAAGCACATTCTCTGTGCTTGATGCACAAGAACTTGCTCTTTCAATCATATCATATCAAGTGATTTGCAAAGGATGAATAACAATGTTTTTTTTTTTTTTTTCTTGTGAAGATGGTCAAATTATGGCTGTCTTCCCTGCCTCTTTGTTCAGTTCCTTAATGGAAACCCAGGCACTTGCCATTCCTAGGCTCTCTAGGAACCAGAAAGTGCTGAAAAGGAGTCTTTGCTTTTCACTATCTTTCCCTGAAGATCAATTCTTACACAGCCATCCCACTTTCTATCCAGTGATATTTCCACTCCAAAGCTCAAATTCACCAGGAGGCAACATCAACTAATCACCAATCACATAGTGTGTTTCCTAATAAACCCTCTTTTACCCTTTGCAGCACCCCAGATTGGAGTCCAAAATTCTTAACATCTGCATGATTAGCTGTAACCTTTACATTTTAGCAAAGAAATAATAACATAACATCTGAAAAAATGAGTTAGTAGCTAACATATAAAAAGAAAACTAATTATCTTATTTATTAGTTAATACTCAATTCCTTTGCATATGGGGCTACTCACAGATGTGACAGATGGTAACAGTGGAAGATTGCAAGGTGAGGCTGGGTATAAAGAGTTACTAAGATGCTGCTAATTCTGCTTTTATTAATGTTCTTTCATTTACTGCTGTTTTGCTGACAACTAAAACAAGAGTCTCAGGTTATATAACATGTCTGGTATTAACTAGCTATGTGGCTGAGCTAAGATTTAACACAAGGACTGGTCTCCAATCTGTGCTGAATAAAATTTTGACAATGTTAATGCCATGAGAAGTACAAGGCAAACTAAAATGCAGCAAGAGAGAATGACATAGCTTTCCTCAGAAGAGAAAGGAATAGAACTGGAAATTAAATTATTCATCATATACTGTGAATCAGGTGTTCTGCTAGGTACTTTGTTTTAGTCATCTTGATGTAACATCTTGAAGTAGCCATTGCAGTATTTTTAAAAATAAGCAAACTGATGTTTGCTGTGTAACAAAACTTGTCAAATATGGTTTGGGGATCCAGAGGAGTCACAAAGGTCAAAGACACATTATGAATCTTCTCTACAGTTTTCTTCCATCCCTGCCATTAACCCATTGCATGCTGGCTATTAATGTTTTACTTTTCCCCTAAAACATAGTAATCAGTGATATAGTTTGTTGTAAGTTTTAAATAATCCAATGAAATGTTTACATGCAATACTGAACCAGGTTATTATAATTATTTTGTTATTAATAATCATGACTTTCAGTCTTTTTGTGGCCCCAAAAGACTATAAAAAGCCATGATATAGCAGAGCTCAACAGTTCATTGCAAGCAATACATGCCCCCCTCTCCGCTTCAGGTGAAATCTCTCTTCTCCCAGTGGAGTTCACAGAGTCATATCGATTGAATGCATTCTTAGTTCCTGGTCATGTACAAGGTGTTGACCAGGCTACCTGACTTGAATTAATCTTCCTGGATTTCTGTGAAAATTTGAAGTTTCTTGAATTTCCTCTGGAGTCTATGGCTTACAGTACTCAGGATATGGGAACTAGATAATGTTCATGGTACTTGAAGTACAATCAATCCCCTTCATTGGTCCAGTACATTCGAAGTGGAAATTAGGAAAACTTACAATATTGCCACATTTACTCCCTTTGTCCAAACTTTCTTTTTAAAAAAGCTGATTTATTTCTCTATTAATAAGAATTAATAGCATTCTATTCAATCAATAGACAAGTTAACTGGCTAATGATTTTTGGCTAATCTGTCACTAAAATGTACTCAAAGTAACTAGAATTTTTACTGACTTCAATCTTTAAAACCAGTTAGATCTTACTTAGTCAACCTTGATTCTCATTATTTTTAAACAGAATTGAACATTTGTTTTGTCCTTATAAAGATGAAGCCTGGTGAAGTGCAGAGAGAAATAGAAAATATATAAACACTTAATAGAGATGGTGTAGTCCAGTATGGAGAATTTTCTAACAGACAATGGGATAAGGATGAAAATTTAATAGGACTTTTTTTTATATTGCTTAATATTCAGAGCCTTCACATATTCTTTTTTTATCTTTAGAATTAAATCTAACAAAGAAAACTGGCACTCTAGGTTTAAAGTGGATCTGAACTTTTCTGGGTAAAATATGATTTATATCCTAAAATGATCCCATACTTTAGGGAAATAATAGTACTTCAAATACTCCCAATGTTAAATTTTGCTGAAAAAGAATGGAAACTAATCCTTTCCACTCTAACAGTTGAGAAATTTTTTGATTTTAGGCTCTAACTCAACTATTGTCTAATTTCTAAATAGCAAGATGGTATGGAGCGGGTGTAACTTTAAAAGAGTAGCCCATTAGGGCTTCCCTGGCAGTTCAGTGGTTAGGATTCAGCGCTCTCACTGCTGGGGCCTGGGTTCCAACCCTGGTCAGGGAACTAAAATCCCACAAGCCACAGGGTGTGGCAAAAAAAAAGAGTAGCCCATTAAATAGTCTAATCATTTAACATTTTCCCTAAATATTAAAATATTAATATTAAATTAATTTTTCCTAAATATTGTTTATCATTTATTTCACACAAAATATCCCCAAATAATAATGAACTCCTATTTAATACCCACTTATATGCAAGAGACACATCTCATTTCACCTTCATTCAGAAGTTACAGGCAAATATTATTATATTCTTTAATATAATTTAAACAATAATTTTATCTGTTTTATTTTATCTTATGAGGGAACCAAAACATAAAAATTAATCCAATTGCCTTGGTTTGCCTAACACCAAAACCACATTATTTCACTTGATTACTCTGCTACCATCAACTTCTTATTTATAGAAACAAGGTGATTTATTTTCATACATTAGTCTTTAGTCACTAATTAGTTCCAGGCTTTTCATAATAGATTAATTATTAAACTTCAGCAGATATGCTATAATTATGTATATCTTTTTAAAATTCAAATCCCTAGACTTCACCCCAAGAGATGCAGGTTTAGGTTGGAGGGCCCAGATCTACATTTTATCAGTCTCCTCATGTTGCACTATTCAGGATGTCCCAGCACACTTTACTACCCAAAAACCTCAACATAATTGATTTTGACTCTACGACTAATATTTATCGAACACTTTCAATGCTCTGGTCACTCTCCTGAGAACCTTACATATCTCCTCCCTGTGCCTACTCAACCCTCACTCCAAATCTTTCTTCATGAACTTTTCTTTGCCTGAAAATTATTTCTCTCTCATTTAATTAATTTATTTTCTTATTCTTTAAGCTCTGTTTCACTTCTGACTTCCTCTGAAAAGACTTCTCAAGCCATGCCAACCTACATCTCTTTTTTTGTCCTACTATACCAACAGCACGTCGCTTACTTATACATTTTATTATTTTACCACACAAACACACTGTCATACTTTGAATAATGCACTCTGTGCTCTATGTGTGTGTGTGTGTGTGTGTGTGTGTGTGTGTAAAGAAAGTCATCTTGAAAAGGACTAGGATTTGGTTGCACATCACAGGACTCACTCAGAACTAGGACATATTGAGATGACAAAGATCAGGACACTTTGAGTGAACAGATTCTGTTGACATCAGCATGCTATTTGTCCAATTTCCTATAGGAATCACAGACAAGAGGCTGGGGCCCTAGACTAATTCGTGGATCCTTCAAGGGTATTGAAGGTGGTTTGCCTTTCAGATCTAAACGAGTCTATCTGCATTAGCATGCTCACCTTGGGATATTTTGCACATATAATGTGCAGATTTAGCTCTTCTCTAAAACACAAATTTATTGCTATGAATCCCCTTCAGGATGGAACCCAGACTCCTAATCATGACCTGGTCTTTCCTTCCTTTTTGAATTCTTTTATAAGCTCCTTCTATTCTCTAGCTATATTGAAATATTTATATTTTATGGAACTTATTATGGTAGTTAAATACCCATGCCTTAAGATATGTTGTTCACTGGATTTGTAATATCTACTTCCTCAAATATTGGCTGAATTTCTTTATAAATGGCTTCCTTTTTTCTTCCAGGAAGGTGGAGATGGAAAGTACACCTTACCATTTAAAGGAATGAGAAATTAGTATGTGTTTTCCTCATTATTTGTTTCCTGTCACCCCTCCCCATACACACACCCTCCAATCCAGCAAATATATTCTTTTATTTTTTAACATCTTTATTGGAGTATAATTGCTTTACATTGTTGTGTTAGTTGCTGCTGTATAATGAAGTGAATAGGCTATATGTATACATACATCCCCGTATCCCTTCCCTCTTGCGTCTCCCTCCCATCCTCCTTATCCCACCCCTCTAGGTGGTCACAAAGCACCGAGCTGATCTCCATGTGCTATGCGGCTGCTTCCCACTAGCTACCTATTTTACATTTGGTAGTGTATATATGTCCATGACACTCTCTCACTTTGTCCCAGCTTACCCTTCCCCCTCCCCATGTCCTCAAGTCCATTCTCTATGCCTGCATCTTTATTCCTGTCCTGCCCCTATGTTCTTCAGAACCTTTTTTTTTTTTTTTTAGATTCCATATATATGCATTAGCATACAGTATTTGTTTTTCTCTTTCTGACTTACTTCACTCTGTATGACAGATTCTAGGTCCATCCACCTCTCTACAGATAACTCAATTTCATTTCTTTTTATGGCTGAGTAATATTCCTTTATATATATGTGCCACATCTTCTTTATTCATTCATCTGTTGATGGACAATCCTCAGAATGGGAGAAAATATTTGCAAACAAAGCAACTGACAAAGGATTAATCTCCAAAACACAAGAAGCTCATGCAGCTCAATATCAAAAAAACAAACAACCCAATCCAAAAATGGGCAGAAGACCTAAATAGACGTTTCTCCAAAGAAGATATACAGATTGCCAACAAACGCATGAAAGGATGCTCAACATCACTAATCATTAGAGAAATGCAAAATGCAAATCAAAACTACACCTCACACCGGTCAGAATGGCCATCATCAAAAAATCTACAAACAATAAATGCTGGAGAGGGTGTGGAGAAAAGGGAACCCTCTTGCACTGTTGGTGGGAATGTAAATTGATACAGTCACTATGGAGAACAGTATGGAGGTTCCTTAAAAAACTAAAAATAGGACTACCATATGACCCAGCAATCCCACTACTGGGCATATACCCTGAAAAAACCATAATTCAAAAAGAGTCATGTACCACAATGTTCATTGCAGCACTATTTACAGTAGCCAGGACATGGAAGCAGCAAATATATTCTTTACTCTTCTCTATTCTGTGACCATGAAGACTCTACTCTCCGGCTCTAGCACCCAGGCTGCCTTGACCTTTGGCTTGGAATTTTGGAATACTTTACATAAAATTAAAAATTCCTGGCTTCTTATAAAAGAAGAAAAAGTATCTGAGGATCTGGAGTGTGGGCTCATACTAATTTGGCAATGATGGGCAGGAGCTGAGAAGCAATTGCATCCTTTAAACGAGGCAAGTACCATTCCCAGTGGTCTCTCCATATGCATCTAGGCACATATTCTTGGATTGCTGAAACCATTTTTATTGGCTTCAGGACCCCTTTGGACATATGTCACTTTAACTGCTGCTCTGTGATCACCAATGGAGGATTTGTGCTTTAGAAATTTCACTGAAGATAATCTACCCCTCCCTTTCTTTTTCCTCTTCATTTCCTCTAAATAATAAGATGTCTTGGTATATGGAGAAAATATTTGTTATCCATACAAGTACTTCCTCCCACCAAATTAATTTGGGGGCTTCTTAAGCCCTTTCTTTCTGACATCTCAGTCCATCAACTCCAAGTTTTGTACTGAAACATTGCCTGCAAAATGGCACAGAAACAGCTGAACTGGCAAGAGGGCATTTCCATATTACAGTGAACTTTCTATCATTGGGCATATTTCCATCTGCAGATTCTCCAAACTTTACAATTTCCAGTTGCTGCTCCCCATGTGAACTGCAGGAAAATGAGGTTTCCAAACAGGCTCTCATTTCTGCTTGCCCCATGCCTCATTGGAATCAATCAAGGAGAATAATGCTGGGAAGACTGAGAGATGGCAAAGGAGAATTAGTAAGTATGGTCTTATTCCAACGAAACCACATAACCTAAGAAAACAATTTGTGGATCTGATAGTAGATATTGCAATTGAATATTATTTTGTAGGAGCAGAATTGCAGCTACTGCTGTCAGCACACAGCAGGTGGTTGGAAGTTTGCAACTTTTATGAAAGCCATTTTTATCATAGTACATTTCATGTAAACAGTGGCAATAAAAAGCTAAATTGTTCCAGGAATAAGATGCAAATTTTACAAATGGGTTTTCTTCAATAAGAATTTGGCATTTTTGCCTGAATTAAAATAAAGAATAACTTTAAGACAACATTGACATGTTCAATACATTTTTGGCTCTGAGTGTCACTGGCAAGTTATTCCCCACAGTCATCCTGTAGAGATTCCTGTTAATCTTGAAGAATCTGATATTTTGGAGGCTGCTAACAACATTATTTCACTTCTTCAGGTTCCCAGTTGGTTCAGTGTTTTTGAGTTTTGGAAGATACAGTCATATTTTGTTTTCTGTGTATTTTTAATGACAGGCACAGTACCACAGTGTTATATTTGTCCTAGGAATATTCAAATTCTTTCTCTGTTCATCCTTGGGAGTCTTCCATTTTAGTTCTTACATAACTTTGTGGCGATCATAATCTCCTTGAAGACATTTTTTTTTAAATAAAGGGATTCCATTTATTAAACTAAAATCTAGAAACAGATAACGTTGCAATAGTTTGAATTCTCTAAGTTATTCCTAAACCTCTTTTTATTTCAGTGAGTAAAATTGAGTAAACCATTCTGGATCAAATAAAATTCAAAACACCTAGTGAACTAAGTGTTTAAGTGTTATGAAAGAAAATATGAAATGTGTTCTCTATATCAAGCTGTGTACAATCTTCCAAACACATTAAAATATAGGTTTAATTTTACTGTGCCATTTTATGTTTGTAAGTTACCACAAAATCTTGAAACAACTGATTTTGTTCATTAGTATGATGACTGATAAATTACATACATATTTAATACAAAATCTAAATAAACTTAAAAACTAGATATTTTTAAAAAGCAGAAAATGAGACTGGGAAAGGTCAAGTAACTTTCTAAAAAAACTTACATATAATATGTAGCCTAACTAGGATTCAAGCCAGGGAATTCTCTCTCCTTTCTATCTTTCTCTCCTCTTTCCCTCTGCCCCCCTTATTCTACCCCTTTCTTTGTTCCTTCCTTCCTTTCCTTTCCCTTTTTCTCTCTTCCATTTAATTTCTTATTATGGTAAGATATACATAAAATGAAATTTCATATACATAATATGAAATTTACATAATATGAAATTTATTAATGCCAGTGAATTTAATATCAAATTCACTGGCATTAAGTTCATTCACAATGTTGTACAACTGTCATCACTAACCATTCCCGGAAATTTTTCATCATCTCAAGCAGAAACTGTACTCATTCAACAACCACTCTCCATTCCTTTTACCTCCCCCCACCCTTTTACTTTCCGTGTCTGATTATGACTACACTAGGTGCCTCATATAAATGGAATCATCAGTATTTGTCTTTTTGTTCTGGCTCATTTCAATTAACATAATGTCCCCAAATTTATACTGTGGCATGTGTCAGAATTTCCATTCTTTTAAACCTGAATAATATTCCATTGTATGTATATACTATATATTAAAAATCTATTCATCTGTTGGTAAACACTCAGGTTATTTTCACCTTTTGGCTACTGTGAGTAATAATGCTATAGATGTGTTGGTACAGATATCTTTTCAATACCCTGTTTTTATATCTTTCATGTATATACAGAGAAGTAGAATTGTTGAATCATGTGGTGATTTTATCTTTAATTATTTGAGGAACGACCACACTTTTTTTTTTTTTTCTTTCTTGAGAGTAGCCATTCTAATGTGTGTGGGGTGGTATTACATTGTATTTTTTAATTGTTATATTGTTCATGTATAGAGGCATGAGTTTTTTTTCTTATTTTATATCCTATAAGTTACTTGCATTTTTAAATTAGTTCTAACTTTATGTTGTGGAACCTTTTTCTACATATAAGATCATGTGGTCTATGAACAGATAATTTTACCTTTTTTTTTTCCAACGTGGATAGCTTTTACTTAGTTTTCTTGTGCATTTGTCCTAGTGAGGACTTTCAGTACTATGTTGAGTTGAAATGGTGAAAGTGGGCATCCTTATCTTGTTCCCAATTCCAGAGGAAAAGTTTTCAGTCTTTCATCATTGAATATGACACTGGCTGTGGGCTTTACATGTATGGCCATTAATATGTTGAGGTTGTTTACTTCTATTACTAGTTTATTGATTGTTTTTGTCAAGGAAGGTTATTGAATCTTTTCAAATGCTTTTACTATATCAATCATGCATGTATTTTTTCTTCATCCTGTTAATGAGGTGTTTTACTTTAATTTACTGGTAAGATATACATAATATAAATTTTACCATTGTATCATTTTAAGTGTCAAATTCCCTGGCGTTAAGTTCATTCACAATGTTGTATAACTGTCACCACTAACCATTCCCAGAAATGTTTCATCATCTCAAGCAGAAACGGTACGCATTAAACAACCACTCTGCAACTTAACTTCAATGACATAAAAATTCTCTACCTTTTCACAGTCTTGTCCCGTCCCTATTTTGTCATTTATATCACAAGTTACGCCTTTATATATTGTGTATCCATTAACATAGATCTAAAATTATTATGTATACTTTTGTCATTTAAATTCTATAAAAGAATAAAAAGTATAGTTAACAATAAATTTACACTAATGCAGGTTTTTATATTTGTCTTTATATTTACCTTTATCAGAGAACTTTATATTTTCTTATGCATTCTAAGTACTGTCTACTGTCTTTTGTTTTAACTGAAAGGACTCCCATGAACAGAAACCATGTAATGTATTCCCTCAGGTTTTATTTATCTGGGAAACTCTTAAATTATCCATCATTTTTGAAGGGCAGTTTTGCTACATGTAGAATTATTTGTTTTACGTTACCTTTTCCTTCAGCACTTTAAATATTTCATTCCATTGCATTCTGCCCTGCAAAGTTTCTGCTGAGAAATCAGCTGATAAGTATACAGAGGCTCCAATGTATATGATGTCACTTTTCTTTTGCACTTTCAAGATTTACTCTCTGTCATTGACTTTAAAGAGTTTGATCATAATATATTTCATTGTGAGTCTTTTGGGAATTTTTTTCCCTTCTTGCATTGTGCTAGCTTCTTGCATTTGTAGTTTTTACTTGTCTTTCCCCAAATTTGGGAAATTCTAAGCCATTAGTTCTTTAAATAAGCTCTGCACTTTTCACACTCTATCCTCCTTCTGGACTGCCTATATACGTATGTTGTTCTGCATAATGGTGTCTCATAAGTCCTTTAGTCTCTGTTCAACTATTATTATTTTTTTCTCTTCAGATTCAATAATTTCAAATGACTTGAGTTCAATTCCCTGATTGTTACTTCTGAGTGGTCTAGTCTGTTGTTTAACCCCCTGAATTTAAATTTTCAATTCAGTTATTGTGTTTTTCAACTTTAGAATTAATTTTGAAATTAATTTTGAAATTAATTTCTACCTCTTCTTTATATTCTCATTTTGTTTATATACTGGAGATTTATTTATTTGTTTGAATGGGTCTTTATTCCTTGTTTATTTTTTGTGGGTTTTTTTTAAGAAATATTATCTAGATTTATTAATTTTTACAGTGCTTTCTTCACATGGGTCACTTGGAAAGTCTAAATAGTTGTTATACATTAAAAATATAATAGTTGCAGATAATTTTTCTTTTTTCTTTTTTTTCTTTTCTTTAACATCTTTATTGGAGTATAATTGCTTTACAATGGTGTGTTAGTTTCTGCTTTATAACAAAGTGAATCAGTTATACATATACATATGTCCCCATATCTCTTCCCTCTTGCATCTCCCTCCCTCCCACCCTCCCTATGCCACCCTTTTAGGTGGTCACAAAGCACCGAGCTGATCTCCCTGTGCTATGCGGTTGCTTCCCACTAGCTATCTATTTTGCATTTGGTAGTGTATGTATGTCCATGCCACTCTCTCACTTTGTCCCAACTTACCCTTCTCCCTCCCCATATCTTCATGTCCATTCTCTAGTAGGTCTGCATCTTTATTCCCATCTTGCCCCTAGGTTCTGCTGAACATTTTTTTTTCTTTTTCTTTTTTTTTTTTTTTTTTAGATTCCATACATATGTGTTAGCATACGTTATTTATTTTTCTCTTTCTGACGTACTTCACTCTGTATGACAGTCTCTAGGTTCATCCACCTCACTACAAATAACCCAGTTTCGTTCCTCTTTATGGCTGAGTAATATTCCATTGTATATATGTGCCACATCTTCTTTTTCCATTCATCTGTTGATGGACACTGAGGTTGCTTCCATGTCCTGGCTATTGTAAATAGAGCTGCAATGAACATTTTGGTACATGACTCTCTTTGAATTATGGTTTTCTCAGGGTATATGCCCAGTAGTGGGATTGTTGGGTCATATGGTAGTTCTATTTTTAGTTTTTTAAGGAACCTCCATACTGTTCTCCATAGTGGCTGTATCAATTTACACTCCCACCAACAGTGCAAGAGGGTTCCCTTTTCTCCACACCATCTCCAACATTTATTGTTTGTAGATTTTTTGATGATGGCCATTCTGACCGGTATGAGATGATATCTCATTGTAGTTTTGATTTGCATTTCTCTAATGATTAATGATGTTGAGCATTCTTTCATGTGTTTGTTGGCAATCTGTATATCTTGTTTGGAGAAATGTCTATTTAGGTCTTCTGCCCATTTTTGGATTGGGTTGTTTGTTTTTCTGATATTGAGCTGCATGTGTTGCTTGTATGTTTTGGAGATTAATCCTTTGTCAGGTGTTTCAATGGAAATATTTTCTCCCATTCTGAGGGTTGTCTTTTGGTCTTCTTTATGGTTTCCTTTGCTGTGCAAAAGCTTTTAAGTTTCATTAGGTCCCATTTGTTTATTTTTGTTTTTATTTCCATTTCTCTAGGAGGTGGGTCAAAAAGGATCTTGCTGTGATTTATGTCCTAGAGTGTTCTGCCTATGTTTTCCTCTAAGTGTTTGAGGGTGTCTGGCCTTACATTTAGGTCCTTAATCCATTTTGAGTTTATTATTATGTATGGTGTTAGGGAGTGTTCTAATTTCATTCGTTTACATGTAGCTGTCGAGTTTTCCCAGCACCACTTATTGAAGAGGCTGTCTTTTCTCCTCTGTATATTCTTGCCTCCTTTATCAAAGATAAGGTGACCATATGTGCATGCTCCAGGCTTTCTATTCTGTTCCATGGATCTATATTTCTTTTTTTGTGCCAGTACCATACTGTCTTGATAACTGTAGCTCTGTAGTATAGTCTGAAGTCAGGGAGCCTGATTCCTCCAGCTCTATTTTTCCTTCTGAAGATTGCTTTGACTATTCGGGGTCTTTTGTGTTTCCATACAAATTGTGGATTTTTTTGTTCTAGTTCTGTGAAAAATGCCATTGGTAGTTTGATAGGGATTGCATTGAATCTGTAGATTGCTTTGGGTAGTAGAGTCATATACACAATGTTGATTCTTCCAATCCAAGAACATGGTATATATCTCCATCTATTTGTATCATCTTTAATTTCTTTCATTAGTGTCTTATAATTTTATGCATACAGGTCTTTTGTCTCCTTACATAGGTTTATTCCTAGGTATTTTATTCTTTTTATTGCAATGGTAAATGGGAGTGTTTTCTTAATTTCACTTTCAGATTTTTCATCATTAGTGTGTAGGAATGCTAGAGATTTCTGTGCATTAATTTTCTATCCTGCTACTTTACCAAATTCATTGATTAGCTCTAGTAGTTTTTCTGGTGGCATCTTTAGGATTCTCTATGTATAGTATCATGTCATCTGCAAACAGTGACGGCTTTACTTCTTCTTTTCCGATTTGGATTCCTTTTATTTCTTTTTCTTCTCTGATTGCTGTGGCTCAAACTTCCAAAACTATGTTGAATAATAGTGGTGAGAGTGGGTAAACTTGTCTTGTTCCTGATCTTAGTGGAAATGGTCTCAGTTTTTCACCATTGAGGACAATGTTGGCTGTGGGTTTGTCATATATGGCCTTTATTATGTTGAGGAAAGTTCCCTCTATGCCTACACTCTGGATGGTTTTTATCATAAATGGTTGTTGAATTTTCTTGAAAGCTTTCTCTGCATCTATTGAGATGATCATATGGTTTTTCTTCTTCAATTTGTTAATATGGCATATCATGTTGATTGATTTGCGTATATTGAGGAATCCTTGCGTTCCTGGGATAAACCCCACTTGATCATAGTGTATGATCCTTTTAATGTGCTGTTAGATTCTGTTTGTTAGAATTTTGTTGAGGATTTCACATCTATGTTCATCAGTGATATTGGCCTGTAGTTTTCTTTCTTTGTGACATCTTTGTCTGGTTTTGGTATCAGAGTGTTGGTGGCCTCGTAGAATGAGTTTGGGAGTGTTCCTCCCTCTGCTATATTTTGGAAGAATTTGAGAAGGATAGGTGTTAGATGTTCTCTAAATGTTTGATAGAATTTGCCTGCGAAGTCATCTGGTCCTGGGCTTTTGTTTGTTGGAAGATTTTTAATCACAGTTTCAATTTCAGTGCTTATGATTGGTCTGTTCCTATTTTCTATTTCTTCCTGGTTCAGTCTCCAGGAAGGTTGTGCATTTCTAGGAATTTGTTCCATTTCTTCCAGGTTGTCCATTTTATTGACATAGAGTTGCTTGTAATAATCTCTTATGATCCTTTGTATTTCTGCAGTGTCAGTTGTTACTTCTCCTTTTTCATTTCTAATTCTATTGATTTGAGTCTTCTCCCTTTTTTTCTTGATAAGTCTGGCTAATGGTTTATCAATTTTGTTTATCTTCTCAAAGAACCAGCTTTTAGTTTTATTGATCTTTGCTATCATTTCCTTCATTTCTTTTTCATTTATTTCTGATCTGATCTTTATGATTTCTTTCCTTCTGCTAACTTGGGTTTTTTTTGTTGTTGTTCTTCTTCTTCTTTCTCTAATTGCTTTAGGTGTAAAGTTAGGTTGTTTGTTTGAGATGTTTCTTGCTTCTTGAGGTAGGATTGTATTGCTATAAACTTCCCTCTTAGAACTGCTTTTGCTGCATCCCACAGGTTTTGGGTCATTGTGTTTTCATTGTCATTTGTTTCTAGGTATTTTTTGATTTCATCTTTGATTTCTTCAGTGATCTCTTGATTATTAAGTAGTGTGTTGTTTAGCCTCCATGTGTTTGTATTTCTTACAGATTTTTTCCTGTATCTATTGATATCTAGTCTCACATCGTTGTGGTCAGAAAAGGTACTTGATACGATTTCAATTTTCTTAAATTTACCAAGGCTTGATTTGTGACCCAAGATATGATATATCCTGAAGAATGTTCCATGCGCACTTGAGAAGAAAGTGTACTCTGTGGTTTTTGGATGGAATGTCCTATAAATATCAATTAAATCCATCTTGTTTAATGTATCATTTAAAGCTTGTGTTTCCTTATTTATTTTCATTTTGGATGATCTGTCCATTGGTGAAAGTGGGGTGTTAAAGTCCCCTACTGTGATTGTGTTACTGTCGATTTCCCCTTTTATGGCTGTTAGTATTTGCCTTATGTATTGAGGTGCTGCTATGTTGAGTGCATAAATATTTACAATTGTTATATCTTCTTCTTGGATTGATCCCTTGACCATTATGTAGTGTCCTTCTTTGTCTCTTGTAATAGTCTTTGTTTTAAAGTCTATTTTTTCTGATATGAGAATTGCTATTCCAACTTTCTTTTGATTTCCATTTGCATGGAATATCTTTTTCCATCCCCTCACTTTCAGTCTGTATGCGTCCCTAGGTCTGAAGTGGGTCTCTTATAGACAGCATATATATGGGTCTTGTTTTTGTATCCATTCAGCCAGTCTGTGTCTTTTGGTTCGAGCATTTAATTCACTTACATTCAAGTTAATTATTGATATGTATTTTCCTATTGCTGTTTCCTTAATTGTTTTGGGTTTATTATTGTAGGTCTTTTCCTTATCTTGTGTTCCCTTCCTAGAGAAGTTCCTTTAGCATTTTTTGTAAAGCTGGTTTGGTGGTGCTGAATTCTCTTAGCTTTTGCTTGTCTGTAAAGCTTTTAATTTCTCCATCAAATCTGAATGAGATCCTTGCTGGGTAGAGTAATCTTGTTTGTAGGTTCTTCTCCTTCATCACTTTAAATATGTCCTGCCACTCCCTTCTTGCTTGCAGAGTTTCTGCTGAAAGATCAGCTGTTAACCTTATGGGGATTTCCTTATGTGTTATTTTTCCCTTGCTGCTTTTAATATTTGTTCTTTGTATTTAATTTTTGATAGTTTGATTATTATGTGTCTTGGTGTGTTTCTCCTTGGATTTATCCTATATGGGACTCTCTGTGCTTCCTGGACTTGATTAACTATTTCCTTTCCCATAATAGGGAAGTTTTCAACTATAATCTCTTCAAATATTTTCTCAGTCCCTTTTTTTCTCTTCTTCTTCTGGGACCCCTATAATTTGAATGTTGGTGCGTTTAATGTTGTCCCAGAGGTCTCTGAGACTGTCCTCAATTCTTTTCATTCTTTTTTCTTTATGCTGCTCTGCAGTAGTTATTTCCACTATTTTATCTTCCAGGTCACTTATCCGTTCTTCTGCCTCAGTTATTCTGCTATTGATCTCTTCTAGAGAATTTTTAATTTCATTTACTGTGTTGTTCATCACTGTTAGTTTGCTCTTTAGTTCTTGTAGGTCCTTGTTAAACATTTCTTGTATTTTCTCCATTCTATTTTCAAGATTTTGGATCATCTTTACTATCATTATTCTGAATTCTTTTTCAGGTAGACTGCCTATTTCCTCTTCATTTGTTAGGTCTGGTGGGTTTTTGCCTTGCTTCTTCATCTGCTGTGTGTTTCTCTGTCTTCTCATTTTGCTTAACTTATTGTGTTTGGGGGTCTCCTTTTCGTAGGCTGCAGGTTCGTAGTTTCCACTGTTTTTGGTGTCTGTCCCCAGTGGCTAAGGTTGTTTCAGTGGGTTGTGTAGGCTTCCTGGTGGAGGGAACTAGTGCCTGTATTCTGGTGGATAAGGCTGGATCTTGTCTTTCTGGTAGGCAGGTCCACATCTGGTGGTGTGTTTTGGGGTGTCTATGGCCTTATTATGATTTTAGGCAGCCTCTGTGCTAATGGATGGGGTTGTGTTCTGTCTTGCTAGTTGTTTGGCATAGGGTGTCCTGCACTGTAGCTTGCTGGTCGTTGAGTGGAGCTTGGTCTTGAGGTTGAGATGGAGATCTCTGGGAGATTTTTGCCATTTGATATTACGTGGAGCTGGGAGGTCTCTTGTGGACCTGTGTCCTGAACTTGGCTCTCCCACCTCAGTGGCACAGCCCTGATGCCTGGCTGGAGCACCAAGAGCCTGTCCTCCACACGGCTCAGAATAAAAGGGAGAAAAAAAATGAAAGAAAGAAAGAAGAAGATAATAAAATAAAATAAAATAAAATAAAGTAAAATAAAATAAAATAAAATAATTAAAATAAAAAATAATTATTAAGAAAAAAAAATTTTTTTAAGTAATAAAAAAAAAAAGACAGAACCCTAAGACAAATGGTAAAAGCAAAGCTATACAGACAAAATCACACACAGAAGCATACACATACACACTCACAAAAGAGAAAAAGGGAAAAATATATATATATTGTTGCTCCCAAAGTCCACCTCCTCAATTTGGGATGATTCATTGTCCATTCAGGTATTCCACAGACGCAGGGTGCATCACGTTGATTGTGGAGATTTAATTCGCCGCTTCTGAGGCTGCTGGGAGAGATTTCCCTTTCTCTTCTTTGTTCGCACAGCTCCCAGGGTTCAGCTTTGGATTTGGACCCTCCTCTGCATGTAGGTCGTCTGAGGGCATCTGTTCTTCACTCAGACAGGATGGGGTTAAAGGAGCAGCTGATTCAGGGGATCTGGCTCACTCAGGCCAGGGAGAGGTGGGGTACGGAGTGCGGGGTGAGCCTGCAGCTGCAGAGGCCAACGTGACGTTGCAACAGCCTGAGGCATGCCGTGTGTTCTCCCGGGGAAGTTGTCCCAGGATCACGGGACCCTGGCAGTTGTGGGCTGCACAGGCTCCCAGGAGGGGCGGTGTGGATAGTGACCTGTGCTTGCACACAGGCTTCTTGGTGGCGGCAGCAGCGGCCTTAGCGTCTCATGCCCGTCTCTGGGGTCTGAGCTGATATCCCGGCTCATCCATCTCTGGAGTTCGTTTAGGCGGCACTCTTAATCCCCTCTCCTCACGCACCAGGAAACAAAGAGGGAAGAAAAAGTCTCTTGTCTCGTTGGCAGCTCCAGACTTTTTCCCGGACTCCCTCCTGGCTAGCTGTGGCGCACTAGCCCCTTCAGGCTGTGTTCACGCCGCCAACCCCAGTCCTCTCCCTGCGATCTGACCGTAGCCTGAGCCTCAGCTCCCAGCCCCGCCCGCCCTGGCGGGGGAGCAGACAAGCCTCTCGGGCTGGTGAGTGCTGGTTGGCACCGATCCTCTGTGCAGGAATCTCTCCGCTTTGCCCTCCGCACCTCTGTGGCTGCTCTCTCCTCCGTGGCTCCGAAGCTCCCCCCTCTGCCACCCGCAGTCTCCGCCCGCGAAGGGGCTTCCTAGTGTGTGGAAACCTTTCCTCCTTCACGGCTCCCTCCCACTGGTGCAGGTCCCGTCCCTATTCTTTTGTCTCTATTATTTCTTTTTTCTTTTGCCCTACCCAGGTACGTGGGGAGTTTCTTGCCTTTTGGGAGGTCTGAGGTCTTCTGCCAGTGTTCAGTAGGTGTTCTGTAGGAGTTGTTCCATATGTAGATGTATTTCTGATGTATTTGTGGGGAGGAAGGTGATCTCCGCATCTTACTCTTCCTCCATCTTCCCTTTTTTTTCCTTTTGTGTTATTTTTGTGTGTGTCTTCCTGATGTCCTGTGATATTTTGCTGAAAATTGGGCATTTGAAAAAACAGCTACTTCTCCCATTCTTTGTGGTCTGGACTTTGCTAATCAGCCTGGTAGAAAAGCTCAGGATCTTCTCAAGTGTTTTTTGGGTATGTGTCTTCCCTGAATCTGAGCCTGTATTTAGGTTCCAGTTCCACTGTATGCATTGCTACTTTTAAATGTCTTAATTTTCTAACAATCTTATCCTTGCTTCTTCTGGGAGCCTTAGCTATTTGTTCTATTGTATTCCTGGGTGGATAACCTGTTGACCTCAAGCACTTATGGTAATGCATTCCCTCTGCAGCAATCTTATGCCTCACTGCCTTTCATTGGCCTCTATCATGATAGTCACACTATGCCGCCCTTCTTGTTAGCACTCTGGGTTAGGAGAGACAGACACACTCAGGCAGTCCCTTGGCCAGTTCTTAAGATGGAACTTGAAAGCAAGTTTCTTTTTTCTCTTCCATCCTGAGGGAGCAGACAGGAACTAGGTGGTTTTTTCCTGACCATGTCACATTGTCTTGGGTATGGGGTTGGCTAAAGGTAAGCAAAAATGTCACAAAATTTTCTATCATTTTGAAAGTGGCTTTGTCTCGGTTAGGCATTCATTTGGTGGCTGCAGATCCCTAATTTGTTTCCAGCATTCCACAAAGCTACTTTTGTCTTTATGTTGTTGTTTGGCATTTTTATGGGGAAATAAGGAATGGGGTCCTGGAGCTTCCTAGTCTAATTTTGCTGATGTCCTGTAGTGACACATTTTAATTCCAGTCTCATCTCCTTTCATGAGTATTTTACAGATATTTTAATTGTGGCTAACATCAGGATTACATATAAAATCCTGAAGTTAAAACTATCTAATTTGAATTGATATTAACTTAAGTTCAACCTCAAACCAAAACTTATATAGCTCCATTTCCCTTTTTCTGTTATTGATGCTATATATATATATATATATATATATATATATATATATATATATTTTTTTTTTTTTTTTTTTTTTTGCATTTGTCTTTTAAATACTATAGAAAGAATGTGGAGTGACAAATCGTAATTAGAATAATACTCATTTTTATATTTGCCCATGTAGTTACCTTCACTGGAAATTTTATATCTTCATATGTTTTGGAGTTACTTTTTAACATCCTTTTATAATGGATTCTTTTTTGTATTTTTTTAGGGCAGGCCTAATGGTAGTAAACTCCCTCAGCTTTTTTAAGATCTTGGAATATCTTAAATTCTCCCTCACCTTTGAAGGGCAATTTTACTGGATGAATAATTCTTTGTTTTTCTGCAATATTCTTTTTTCTTTGTACTCTAAATAGATCATCTCACTGCCTTCTTACCTCCATGGTTTCTTAAGAGAAATCAGCTGATAATCTTACTGAGAAACTCTTGTATATGACAACTTGCTCCTCTCTTGCTGCTTTTAAGAATGTGTCCTTTATTTTGGTCTTTGGCCATTTGTGTCTCCATCTGGTCTGTTTGTGTTTTTCCCACTTAGAATTTATTGCATGGCTTAGATTTGTAAATTCAACTCTTTCATCCAATTCAGTAGCTTGTGTCTATTATTCTTCAAACAATCTTTTGCCTCATTCTCTCTCTTCTTCTATAACTCCCATAATATTTATATCGGTCTGTTTGATGGTGTCCCATAAGTCCACTAGGTGCTTTACTTTCATTTTTTTTTCCTTCAGACTTGGTATCTTCAATGTCTTATCTTCAAGTTCGCAAATTCTTTCTTCTGCCAGTTGAAACCTGTTGTCAGGTTCATACAGTAATTTTGTTTGTTTGTTTTTATTATTGTAGATATCCACTCCAGAACTGCTGTTTGGATACTTTTTGTAATATCTTTCTTTCTGTTGATATTCCCCTTTTTCCATATATTTTTTATTGTTTGTTTTTGTGTGTGTGTGTGTGCTCTTTGTCCATTTTGTCCCTTAGCTCTTTGAGTATATTTAAGACAAGTGTTTTAAAGTATTTGACTAGTAGGCCCAATATCTAGGCTTGCTTAATAAATATTAATACACACACAGAGACACACACACACACACACACATATGTGTGTGTGCCAATTTAGTTGTTCTTCTGAATTAAGTAATTCTTCCTGTTGCATGCATTGTAATTTTTTGTTCTTGTTGAGATTTGGGTATTTGACTTTATAACATGAGTACTCTGGATATAAGATTTTCCTTCTTCCCTGGGGTTTGCTGGTTGGTTTTAGTTTTTATTTGGTTTTGGTTTTGGTTTTTGAAGGCTGTTGTAGTCCTTTCTTTTTCAGACTTTTCCAAATTATTTTTACAGAGACTTTCCTTGTCATATGTGATTTATTAATTCTGTTCCTTTAGTGTGTGTTCAGTTAAGGCTTTGACAGTGATTTCCTGGACTGCCAAGAGATGAAACAAACAAACACATAGATGAAGTACCCAATATATACTTATAAAAGGGAGAACAACTACTTCTCCCAGTATTTGCAGATGGACACTGTGCTGGTTCTTCACTTAGCTAAGCTTCCTCTGGGCCTCTGGATTGGCCAAGAGGAAAGCCAAAGCCCCTCTCAGGGCTTTGATGAGCACACATCTTCCTTGGGCATGTGTGTGGCTGTATATATAATTGCTTTTGAATGTTTTAATTTCCCACAGAAGTCTCATCCCTTCTTTTCCTCCAGGCCTTAGATGGTTTATTATATTTTTCCACCCATAATCTCTTGCCCCAAGCTTTTCTGGGTTTGTAGTCCTCTTGTAGTTTTTAAAAGCAGTGCCTGTCACTCTCCTCCCTTGCCTTCCATGTTATGCAAAACAGATACATATATTGTGTCAGTCTTTCAAGTGTCCCTCAGGCAAGTTATGACAGCTGTACACAATAATTTGCAAATAATGTTCTGCTCTGCTCTCTCCAGTTTTAGGAGGTTTGGGGCAAGTTAGGACTTAGAACTGGGCTGGCACCTGCTCAAGATGAAGACCACTGCTGTGTCATGCATGGGCTGTTGCAAGGACAAATACTAATACCACAATACTTTCCTGCCATTTTGAAGAAAAATCTTGATTGGGTATTTGATTTGTTGTTGTAAACTTTTGACTATTTTTCAGAGCTCAAAGTTGGTTCAGACATCCTCGGGTTTTTTCAGTGTTTCTGTGGAGGAACAAGAGCATGGAGCTCGGTTCACCATTTTTCTGACTAAAAAATATATGCATTTTTAATTGTGTTAAGTATTAAGTTGTCCTGTCAGGGTAATTATAAAATTATAAGGATAGATAGACACTTAAATTTCAAACATGAGGTCCTGATTGATATAGATTTTTAAGATGGTTGTAAGATAAGCTGTGTGCAGTGGATGAGATTTGAAGTTGTAACTTAAAGATTGGTATGTTTGGGACTTCCCTGGTGGCACAGTGGTTAAGACTCCACGATCCCAATGCAGGGTTCGATCTCTGGTCAGGATACTAGATCCCACATGCATGCCTCAACTAAAAATTCGCATGTCACAACTAAGGAGCCTGCAAGCTGCAACTAAGACCCAGCATAACCAAATGAAAATAAATAAATAAATAAATATATTTTTTAAATGGTATGGTTGAAGGTCAAGAAGAATTTTTAAATTAATTGATTAAAAACTTTGAGAAATTGAGGTGATCATTAGAATAATCAACAATATGTAGTTATCACAGACAGCTGATTTTATAACATCATATATCCCAGCTCATGGTTGGTTACAGGCTGAAACATCTTCACTCCAAAGTTTATTGCCTTTCAGTGTCAAGATTACTTCAGGAGACAAGCACAGAGCCAGTCTACTACCCACCCTAAAACTATTTACCTTTATCTCTGGATAGAACCAGGAACAACTAAATCCCTTCAGAGTGAGACCAACTTTCAAATTACAGTTAGAGTGGGAGAGTGGAAGAGAATATGTACACAGACTTACCTGGTCAATTATTTTACCATTACATGAGGAGAAGCTATCTTTGTGCTCATGTTAATTCCTTTAGATCAGTGTTAATGGCAAGGGAAGCTTCCCTGGAGGAATTTGAAGACCCAAATGGAAACAAGTATCTCTGAGATGGTAAGTATTTCATTTTTTGGTAGGGGTAGTATTTGATGATATTCTGTACAAGAGCCTAAACACATAATACAAATATATTTCAGGATTTTAAACCATGAGTCAGCAAATTTTTCTAGAAAGTGCCAGAGATCAAAGATGTTAAGCTTTGCAATCATAAGGATTTTGTTGCAAGTACTCAGCTCTCTGCCTGGAGTATGAATGAAGCCATAGACAACATGTAAACAAGTAAACTTGGCTGTGTTCCAATAAAACTTTGCTTAACAAAACAAGCATCAGGCTAGATTTCACTCACTGGCCATACTTTGTTAACCCCAGTTTTAGACTATTGATTTGGTGTGCTTCCCATAAACCGTATATGAAAGTCATCTGAGTTAAAACATCCTTGGGCACCATCCTGAGGACCTGATTCAGAAAAGAAGAGTGAGGTCTGGGATGTTGCATTGTAATTATAGGTTCAAAGTGATTTTTATGTACATAGAAGTTCCTGAACCACTGCACAATTCCATGCTCTAAAGAGAACATATGTAGGAAAATGATTTTTATTCAGAACAGAAACAGAAAACATTTCCTGGGAGATCGGAGGTTAGAGGCAGCATTCAGGAGCTCAGACCTACAATCTTGCTACAAGAGGAGAATTAACTAAAAGATAAGAAAGTTAAGAGAAAAAGCAAATTGAGAGAAAAGTTTCCCACATCATAAGTAATGCAAACACTTTGTTCTTTTTCCAGATTTCACAAAATGTGTTTGACTTAACAGATGTGTATAATAGATTTCAACAACTTTTCAACTGTAAGATTTAGGCATCAGAATTGCTGGAAGCTCCCTCCTAGCCATTTTCTTGAATTGTTTCGTCTCTTTACAAGAAAATGCATAGTGTAAGGTTAACTGCAGGTCCATATCTGAGAGAATAGTTTGCCTGTTTGAATAAATAATAGCAGTATTCAAAAAGTTCATCTTCTTCCCTGCACAATTGGTTGGGTTGCATCTCTGACCTAACAAACACTGAGCACAAAAACCTCAGGGGAATCCTTAAGGGAATGTAAATGAATGGTACAGCAAACAATAATAACCAGCACCCACTTCCCAAGTGAATTTCCCCAATCCAAGGAGAAACAACAAACCAGTTTGTGTTTTGCTTTGTTTTAAATAAAGTATGTTTAGCCAATGGGAAATATCAGTCTAATGATCACTGGCCAATTCACATGACTGTATTCTATAGGATACAATGCCATTCTTTAAGGGAGTTCTCTGTATAATTAAGAATTATATTAAGTAGTTAACAAACTCTGTGCATTGGTTTAACCACTGTGGTTTCCACAGAATAAAATATTAATCTTCATTCAAAAGACATATAACATGCTAAAAAAAAAAAAAAAAGACATATAACACTGTACCAATTGTTATGCACAAAGTCCTAACAGAATCAACACTCCTCATCCTGTAAGTGATTAGTAATGATGGAGGTAATAGAGGGGAACCTACCAATGTGCCCTATAATTTCCTCGCATAATTCACAGATCACAGTATCAACTCTATCTAGTTGTGAGATTTAAATGAGGTAAAGCATATGCAGTCTATAATTAAGCAGTTGCCTAACAAATGTTGTAATTGTGTTCAATAATCAACTATTACTGGCAGATAATATATGTATTAAAAGGACCCAGGGGCTATGTGAGGTTAGTCAATAAGCACAGAGATGCAAGGAAAAGAAAGCTGGAATTGTGCATTAAAATTCATTAGATCGGTAACTTGGAGCAAATACATCCCTTGCATATATGTTTCTCAACAGTCAAAGAGGGAACAGAACCTGCTCTACCATTGACTGGCTTTATTATGAGGATCAAATGAGAGGTTACATGAAGATTCTTAGACAAAATATATTCTTCCAGAAATTTATTACAAAGATACTGGACATCAGGTAGTGATAGTGGACATGTTTTGCCAAGGAATTCTTAAAAGGTCTAGCACTTTTCCCACCTGTTTTTCTGTTAAGATTTTTTAAAGGATTTTATCTCATCTTGAGAGAAATTTGTGAAGAATATGATAAGACGCACCCAAACCATGACAATGACACATTATTAAAATCCATATATTTAACAGGTACATTTACAGCTTCTTTCAATCTGTTGTATGTAAAACTGTATCTTGATCATAGCAAAACATTTATTGAAAATATGGAACCATTTTAATACAGTGATAATTTGTCCAAAACCTTCAAAGAATCATGGAGATCATTCTAGCCTTCATATGCATATACAGGAGTCAGCTCTGTTCTCAAAAAGCTCATTTATAATTAAAACACTGTTGTCACATATCAGAAAAAGGTCAAAGTTGTGTTATACTAGCCCCAAGGGTAGGTGGCTATTTCTTATAGGGGGACCAATTGGTACAGAATGACAAAGGAAACAATCCGAAAAAAATACTTTTATAAAAAAGGGAGAAAGTTGCAGGCAGCATCCAAAAGTTGGTCATGCCTACCAAGGAAAGTGTAATTGGCATCCTTACACTCATATTATAAACCAAATGCTACAATAAAGAGTGTTTTTATATCTTTCAGGGATAAAAACCACACCATGATATGTGATTTTACTGTATTAAACAGACTTTAAATAGAAGATTTATATTTTCTAATGAAACCTAAAGTAAAATTAGTGACCCTCATTAATTACTTACACTTGTACTAATGCTTCATTCTATTATAGCCATTGTGAAAATTTTAGTTTCATATGAGTATTTTCACATAATATCTATGTTATAAAATTTGACATGATCTATGAAAAATCTGTGCATGGGTTCCTGACTTGCTAAAGAAAAGAATGTACCAGAAAGTCTTCCTTCTCTTCTTTCAGAGTCCCACATGAATTTCAAACACTGAGAAGATCTTGGGAATGAGAAGGCTTTATATGTCACATGCAATAAAAAGAGTAGTGTAATTAAATTATAGCTTCTGCAACTTGTCCATGTTCAAAAAGAAAAGTCTTATGATAACATCTGGACAATGCTACCTCCTTCTTCTACATACATTTACATGTATTCCTCACAACCTAAACTTCAGCAATTTACTTGTAAGGTACTCTAATGAGAATATGTTTAGATATCTTTATGTTTCACATTAATCTATATTTGACTACTTCGTGGAAGCCATTTTGCTTTATTCTCACAAGAGATACATGAGTTAGATGAGGTAGAATATATATTCAATTGTTACTCCAATTGCTCTAAAGCACAAGTAATAAAACAGGATCCAGGGTCAGGCTTCTGGAACCTCTGAAATTTATTTGCTGTGTGATGTTAGATAACTCCTCTAAGCCTCTGCTACTCATCTGTGAGTGGTAATTATTAGTGTATAGAAATCCTATAAGGTCAGAGAGAACATTAATTGAGAAAACTCCATGTAATTCCCTTTAGGATAATTCATGACCATTAAAATGGAACCATTAAAGATGATGATGATAATAATGCTCATAATAGTGATGATGCTCTTGCTGATGCTGCTACTGAAGGCGGTGGTTATGATGGTGATGGTGATGATGACGATGGTGGTACATGGTGATGAAGACGATGGTAGTACCTGGTGATGAAGACGATGGTGGTACCTGGTGATGATGATGATGGTGGTACATGGTAATGATGACGATGGTGGTACATGGTAATTATGATGACGATGGTGGTACATGGTGATGATAATGATGGTAGTACATGGTGATGTTGACGATGGTGGTACATGGTAATGACGATAATGGTGATGATGTACATGGTGATGATGACAATGGTGAGGATGATGGGAATAAAAATGGCATAGTGATAATAGTTATACATGTAGTTCTCAACTGCTGATGGCTTGTGCCTGAATATGACAAAGTTTTTTTAAATAAGATCTCCGTAGGAATAAATTTTTGACTTGAGCAATCAGGGTTCCATAATGTTCAGACTTAGACATAAGTGGCCTCAAACCAATTTGCTCAGAATACACCAAATCGAAGGAAGTATTAAGAACATTGTTTTCATTTTAGTCATTATTTCCATGTGAAACAAAATTTTTGTCAATAATTATGTTCAAAATAAAGTGTCATTTGAATTATTCTCTGTGTTTCATGTTAAGTATGAACCTCCAAATTAACAAATTTTACCAAAAGAAAGCAGTTTTAATAAATTCTATACCAATTAAGAACATTTGATAATAAATGGTTTTGCGTTAAATGTTTATTTTAATCTCTTTACATTCCAAAATAAAATTTGATGTCTATTTTAACCAGTCCAATATTTTTTTATTTCCTTTTCTCATGAAATCTGAATTTCTGGGAGCAAAAGTCAGCATTCTATCAACAAACAAGTTTAACTTTGTACTTAATTTATTGTTATCATATTCTTGCCTTCTGTGGACACAGTAATGAATAGATGATGACATACTGCAGAACAAGAATTATTAACTTTCTGTATTCCCTATCTATCCCAGCCCATCATACAATATCAGACATATTGTAAGTTCTCCTTACATATAAGTGTGGATGAATGAATGAATGATCATTTCTCAGATGACTAGAGACATTAGGAACAAACAAGGCTTTATTTTTCTAACTATTAGAGCAACATATTTTTATTTATGAAAAATTAAATACTGAAAATGTAAATGGAGAAAGAAAATATTACTCAAAATTACAATGTTAACATCGTTTTATTTTGTAGTTTTCTTTTTCTATACATAGTTTAGCCTAGTTTACTTTGTGTGTGTGTGTACATATATAGCATTTAGTTACAACTTATTTTACTTACTTTCTTGCTTATATAGTTTCTTTAAGGATGGTATAGGTGGAACATTTAGAATGTTTTAAATATTTATAATCATAAAGAATGCTGAATAAAATAATACTGTATATCTTGCATAGATTCTCAGAAGTGGATTTTTGAGGAAAAATATTTCAAATATGTGTATCCATATCTACCTATCATCTTCTGTCTAAATATTGTCCAAGATATTTACATCAATTTACACTACCACCAGCAACCTATGAGAATGTTACTTTCACAATAAACACATTCAAATTTTTTTGTGTGAATTCCATCCATGCAAAAAAAAAAAAAAAAAGAAAAAGAAAAACTGTCATCTTGAATGCCCATTTCTAAGCTCTTAAAAATTGGAGAAGGATTGGAGGAGGGATAGATAGAGAGATTGCAAATACTCTAGGATTGATATATGATTTCTAGTTTTTTCACTTTCTTTTAAAATTTTCCTCATTTTGCCCTTCTTCATTTGTATGTTGGAGATCTATTTCCAAGTAACCTCATTATGTGACAATTTGTGCTTGAGATGTGTGTATATATATATATGTATATATGTATGTATTTTAAAATTGCATCTCCAGAAACACTGCATTCATCTTCCTGGTACAGTGCTGTGTTAATTTTGACAAGTAACATTTCAGCCAATAATGTGACAGTCTGTGTTCCATTTAGCTTTAATTGAATCTAAGTAAGCATAGAATCCATTGTAAAAATATATGGATGCAAACATTTTCTTAATGCTGTCAGTGTTGAATTTATTTTTTTACACAAGAGCTATCTGTTTCCATACGTAAAATCCAGTTGATATGAATCTTCATCAAACAAAGAATAGTCCTAAGTTTCAAAAACAAGGTCACATGTGACATTTGGTGATTCATCCATCATTTTATTCTCTTTCTCAGTCATAGAAATACCTTATTTATCCAGCAGTGTTAGAGAATGATGTGTTCCATAAAAGTTAATTTTTCAGATAACTGAGGTTTCTTATTTTAGAAAACAGAGCTGTTGATATTTTCATTAATTTTTATGAAAATATTTATAAATGCATTTCATATCTTTCCACTTTATTTTTTTAATTTATTCTTATTTTTTCACTGAAATATAGTTGATTTACAATGTTGTGTTAGTTTCTGGCATACAGCAAAGTGATTTAGTTATATATATAATATATAATTATATTTATATTACTTTCATATTCTTTTCCATTATGGTTTATTAAAAGATGCTTCTCAGCTTTAATAAGCAGTGCATTTTTTCTAGAAAGGCAGCAAATGATTACAGAAAGCATAAGGACTTAGAATTAATTACACATGAATATTGATTCCAATTTTTCTATTTACCAACCTATGTATTTGGTAACTTGTTCAACCTCTTCAATGCTTTGGTTCCTTTGTCTGTTAAAAGGATAAATAGTCATTACTTTTAATAATGTAGTAAATATTTAGTGAGATAGTAAATGTAGGAGACAGTGTGGTCATTGTCACGTAGTAGATGCTCATTAATGACCATCTACTCTACATTTTGATCCATCCCCTCTTGTCTCCCAACATTAAAAATGTATACCTAACACACATAAGGAGTTTTGCCTGGCATTGTGAAAATGAAGAATAAGTAAATTCAGTACACCATAGCCAGAATACATGAGCAGTATTGTGGCAGAAGCAGAAACATAGTTTCAACTTTGAGAGACTTGCAAAGGAGACAAAAAATTTACCTCTATCCCCTTTGACCTTTTGACTGGGCCTAAAACTTAAACTGATATATGACACATTAGCAGAAGAAAAACATACAGATTTATTTAATGAAATTTTTATATGATATGAGAGGTCTCATAAGGAAGACCCAAAGAAGTGGCAAAGCCTAAATGCTTTTATTCTAGGTTGAACAAAGAGAAGCAATTGAGAAAAAGTAACAAAATTATATGGAGAGGCTAAAAGAAAATAAAAATTATTTTAACAAGTTTTCTTTTTACAGAATTTTCTCAGCTTTAACTCCCTGTCAAAGAATGTTTGCTTTCTCCTGATACCGAGAGAGCATATTTCACAGAAGCATTTTATCTCCTGATTTCAGGGAAAAAAAACGAGGTTAGAACATCCTTCTTGCATGTGCTGTTTCTCAAGTGCCTTTAGACAAAAATAACCCTTATGCCCAAGTGGCATATTTTGGAGTGGCACATTTTGCCACCCTTCACTACATTGCTGTAAAGTTCATTGTTTTGGCAAGAGATATGATCTCTGGACTCAGAAATTTACCTTTATTGGTTCAGATCACCCCTGAGAGAGTAGCTCATTAAAGATGGTCCACACTTGCTCTTTTCATTATCTCAAATGTCCTTTGAAAACATTGAAAGTTTTAATCTGCCTCTGCAGTATTTTGAAAACTATAGCATCATCCTGAACATGATATGTGAGCCAGAAGGAACTGGCTGAGACATCTGGTAAACCTTGATTTATGTTTTCAGTTGCTTTGGCAGGATGGATGATGAACCTCCACTCTCTGTGTGTGCCTCTACAGAGGCAAATTAACATCACTTTTCAGGGCATCCAATCCAGTGCTACCCTTGAGTAGTGCCCTAACTGTGATCCTACCCTATGCAACGTGAAAATGGAACAAAAGATGTGGTGTGAATCAGGGATAGAATAAGAAATGTGTTATGATGGGAGGTATTGGTTGCTCATACCGTTTGGTACTAAAAGTTCTGAAACTTTTATATAGTTTCCAAAATGTTCATATGGTAGACATACTTGCCAAAATGACTGCCTCAAAATGTCTTGTCCTCTAAGTGCTCTCCTCTAACCTGCATAGTTGCTTTCTCTCTTCATATAGCTGACAATTCAGTTATTCATTATTCAGCTGAGTTTCAAACAAAGTAAGACAGATATTATTATTATTATTTTAATATTTACTATTTTCCATCTAATCTTGTAAGTTAGTAAGCACCATTTTTTTAATTTTTATTTATTTATTTATTTATTATTTATGGCTATGTTGGGTCTTCGCTTCTGTGCGAGGGCTTTCTCCAGTTGCGGCAAGTGGGGGCCACTCTTCATCGCGGTGCTCGGACCTCTCATTATCGCGGCCTCTCTTGTTGCGGAGCACAGGCTCCAGACGCGCATGCTCAGTAATTGTGGCTCACGGGCCTAGCCGCTCCGCGGCATGTGGGATCCTCCCAGACCAGGGCTCGAACCCGTGTCCCCCGCATTGGCAGGCAGACTCTCAACCACTGCGCCACCAGGGAAGCCCGACAGATATTATTTTGAAATGTTTGTTCCTTAAATTAGTCAGAAACCAAACTATTTAACATAAAATATCCTGCTAATTTAACCTTCCACATTGTAAAAGTAAGGGAATGTGTTCTTTAGTCTATCTTGATGCAGACCCTGTATTATATGGTTTACATGTATTATTTCCCTGTTTTCATCCACACAAATGTTCTTGCAAAATAGTAACAGATTAGCCTACTTAACACATGAGAAAAAACTGAACCTTGGAAAAACTAGTTTCTTGTCCACATCACAGAGCTATGAATTTGTTGTGTTGGAATTGTCACTTATTCTTTTTCTGAATCTTTCTGTATTTTCTTGGGATAAAGTGACAAATGAAATGGTAAATTATTTAAAATCACTGGTCAACATAGAAAAAAAAATCTATTTAAAAATGTATTGTCCTTATTGAACAGAATATTTACCATTTTGATGGTATCAAATAGTCCTATTTTTTAAGGAACTTTGGAGAAATCCCCCCAAGTTGAGAAATCAGATTCTTTCTCTCACTTCCCCCACCCCTAATGATCATGGCAACAATTTAAATCTGTGGAGACTTAGGAATAACATTTGGAAGTCACTGAGTGAAAAAATTTAAAAATTTAATCCTGTGAAATACCTGTCATTTATATTTTCTACAAGAAACACACAAAGAGGTCTTAGACGCAGAAAAAATAAGAGTATAGAAAATTAAAAGGGGAATCATTTTTTTAAGTCAGATGAAGTTTTTATTATTCAGACAGAAAGAGGAAATAAATTGTATTTGTATGAATATCTTCATGAAATATTGCCATTGAATATGCATTAGCTAGACTTATCTGGAATATTGTGATCACTTCTGAACTTAAACTTGTAAAGGAGTACATGATAACTATATGCACATATTAGAAGAAGTATCATATGCTAAAAAAAAATATATACCAGCTGTTGGTGTAGATTCTAGCAGGTAGAATAGCATCAATGAAAAAGGCAGGCCTGAGATCAGTATAAGCAATTTAGAATTATTTGATGCTGTCCAGCCATGGATACTATGTCCTAATAAATTTAGCTTCCCATTTCTGGGTGAGTTTGAGCCAAAGCAATACAATCAGCTCTGGATAATGCTGAGGAACAGATTGGATGAATGTTGAATAAATAGTTATGGACAAAATAAACTTCAAGTTCCCTTTTATTTCTAACATTCTATGCATTTTATGTAGAGATTTTTTGATAAATGCTTTCTGAGTAGGCAATGGGAAAGGAAGAGAACTATTTTGTCTGGATCACATGCTTACTGAAAAGTTAAATTATTGCCATGACTGACACGCTAGTTGATGAAGGTAATTAACACCAGGGTGAATAGAGTGACACTTCAGTCAGCTGGAGCCTTCAACCTTGAAAATTTGTCTATTCAAGATATGACGTTTTCCCTTGAGCAGTACTATTTTAATTGATAATCTACTTATCCAAAATTATTAACCTGATTAAAACAATACCAGCTTTCATTAAGTGAGCTACAGATGCACAATACTAGATTTGCATATGAATCCATTTTTAATTTCCCTCTCAAACATTAGTTTTCCACCTGCTCATCAAGAAGTGATTCCTGAATTTAATCTTGAATATTAGATTAGTCCAATCATTAATCCATTACTTCCCTTCTTATGGTAAAAAATAGGGTTTGGATTTAAATGACAGAAGGAAATAGAGGCAAATAAAAGGAGCTTAGTTTTCATATGGGAGGTGGCTTTAAAAGGGACTATTTCTGGCATGAGCTTAATTAGAGTGAGATAAAAGAAGGATTGGATGATGAAAAATTGAAATAGCTTGTTATTTATAATGGTGTGAAAGATTTATGAAGTTTTTATTGTTGTTCAACAAATATTTACCAAATATAAGGTGTATGACTATCTGTTCAACTCTTGGGATACACTGCCCTGTAGGAGGATACAGTCTGGCACAATTATAAGAAAAAGAAACACAGAATTATATCAACAGTGCAACACTAAAGGGTTGAGTGTAAGAAAATAAAGATACTTAATTGAGACTCAGGCAAGCTGATGAGCAAAAGAAAGAATTATTGCAGTAAAAAAGAAAAAAAAAAGAAAACAGAGTTAAATTAAATAAGACAAGGAAGGTTTTGAATTCTAAAGACTGTGGAAATTCAGATTATTGAGATGATGTGCAGTATATATATATTCATCTACAAAGTGGCAAAGTATAGAGATTTCTGCCTAATGCAGCATCACAACTGAACTTCAGCGCTTTCTGTCATTGAGAGTTAAAAGGTTGTCTACACAAAAGCATCATAAAAAGACAGGAGATTTATAGAGGGTTTTTATTTGTTTGTTTTCTGTTTGGTTTTTGTTTTGTTTTGTTTTGTTTTTGGTTAAGATGAAGAAATAGGATTCATCTTTCAGTCTCTCAACTCCATTTAGTCTTCTTGTTTCTCTACAACATATAAACACACCCTACTGCAATAAATCCATTGTACCAGGGTTTGTGTGTTGCCTATTCAAAATATTCCTGATACAAGCTATTGCGTTCACTTCACTGGCAGCTTGAAGGGAAGGCACTGTGAACATCAAGTCAGAGTGGCAGGGTGGTCAGGAAGAAAATATGACATATATCTGTGGGAGAAAACAGCAAACGATCGAGAAGGATATCGGCTATACTGCCGTAAAGTAAAACACCACCAGCAAGTTAACATGACAGTGAATAACACATTGCTAAACAGAACTCTGGGGGTAGCAAAAGAGTAGGCATTTAATTTGAGTTCAGGTTTTATATAAGTATCTCTGGGGCACTGGAGAGAGTTCTGGCATGCTTTGCCACATGTATTTCTGCATTCCAAGAGAAAAATGTCAAATGTTTCTGGAAGTGCCAATTGTAGACTCTGATGAGTTCTTATTGTTATTATTGCCACTGAACCTGTTTCAAAGCCTAATTTAATGGCACTCTTTGGACCCACTCCTCCTGCCTCCAAGAAGAAAAATGATGTGTGTCCAACAGCTGGTCCAGCCCTTGTTAGTTGGAGATGCTAATACCATGAGTGTAGCATCTTGGAATAGTCAGGATAAAGGGTGTTAAGTTCACACTGCATTTCTCTTCTGGAAATTTCATGGTATCTTTATTTTTATTTGCCCAGCTGGTTTCCCAGTTTTAGTGACCAATGTTTGTACAGAAAACAATAAACGGTTGTTTGTGATAGTTATACAAAATCAGAGATTGAGGCACAAAGATAACTGACCTGCTAATAGGAGAATGGTTATTTAGTAAAAATTCCTATGTTATTTATTTTATAAAACTTCCTGGTTGCTCTCTGTAGTTACAACTGTGTTTCTAATAAACCCCCAAACAAGGGAAATATGCATGTTAAAGGCAATGTTGGTGGTTAGAGGCAGAAGATATATCTGCCTGAACTTGAACATGTATTGACCTATCTTTGCACCACTAATAATCTACATAAAAATTAAAATTAATATATAAAAATGTATTATTAATCAAATTTGACTCGATATTTATTAAATGTTTATGTCTTCTACATACTAAAAATGTGTTTGATTATATTATGCTTTCTACCTTTGAAAGAGGCATTGACCCATTAATTTCATTATTCTGCAAGTAGTGATTTATTTACACTATGATTCAGCACGGAGAGCATTGTTTAACAAAAATTGCCTGCCCCTTTCTAAAAGTAGCTTGTGGTCTGAGACATTACATTTACATATATGAAACATGAAAATGCAAACACAATTATTAAGGTATGTGGTGTTAGAACAAAAGAAGCCATGACCCTGTATTCAGTTGTACAGGAAAGGCTTCCTCTCAGAATGAAAGCCACGCTTCACAGACCATGTTCGTACATCACCATGGTGACAAGCCTCATCATCTACTTCCAGCTGAACAGTGATATTAGTATGGCTTTTATTGTGGTTGTATTTACACGCCCATGCCTGAACTGGAAAGCTTTAGGAATTCAGAAAAGTAAAAGTGCACTATGTACCCTAGTCATGTTCTAGAAGGAAGAGAATATGTGATGGGTGGTAAAGGATGGATAAGCCCTGGATAGGTGGAGAGAGATTATTTTTGCTCCAGGAAGAGATAAGCAAACCACAGAGGGAGGAGAGAGTGTAAATTAGAAGAATGATGGAGAGGAGAGCAGTCTCCACCAATAGATGTTTCCAACTGGAAGATGGAGCTGAGTAGGTGGACCAGCTCTGGGATAAGGAAGACCTTGAATACACAGAGACCATAAAGTTGTCTCCAGAGAAAGTATCCATTCTGAGGTTTCCTTGAATGCTTGGTGTTTCGTCATAAATGTCACCAATGGAGAATTGTCATATACAGAACCGAATAATGTGAACTATGAGAAACATGGACCAAATGCTATTTTGCAATTTCTAGGTAGATGATGATAGATAGATGATAGAAGATAGATGATTGATATGATTGCTAGATAGATAGATAGATAGACAGATAGATAGATGATAGAAATGGATATAGATGTAAATATTTAAATAGATAAAACCATAATTATCTTATGCTTGTTGCTGATGGCAGCAAATAATTGGTGCTCCAATCAAAATTAAATTTAGCTTCTGGGCGTCTTCCTGGTCTGTGTTCAATATGTGAGGTTTAGACCTATTTCTTAAATATTTACCTGTGCAATGTTTTCATGATTGTAGATCATAGTCGTGCTAACATCCATAGCTTCTCCCTTACATGAAAGTGTATTTGGAAGATTTGAAAGTAAACTAGGAATATGTAACAGGAATTGGGGTCCACATCTTAACACCCTCCATCCATTTTCCAAGAGGGGAAAATTCAAGTACTGCAATCTGACTGTCAAAAGTGCATGGAGGCAACTAGACAAATTAAAAAATAGGATGCCAATAAAATTTATTTTTATGTGAAATGTATATATGATAAATAAAAAGAGGAAATCGACATCTCGGCCATCTGCTCCCATCCCAAACTTTCTAGTCCTTACACCTCTGTTCTCACACATCCTTGACTGCACAAGGGACACTTATTAAAGTATGGAGGGTGCAATGCAAACTAGCCTTTCCTTTGGAAAAATACGTTTTGAACAGGTTCGTTCTTATCAGGCTATGATGATGAACTGAATAAAAAATAAATAAACAAAAGGACTTAGTAAGAGAAAAGAAGGAAACTCTGTGAATTTTGAGTCTTGATCAGATCACTTTCTCCTTTATATTGTAATCTTCCTAGGTGACATACTGTTATTTTGTAAAGGGTGATAAAATCAAAATATTACAATTACTACCTATATATAAACATCAAGCTCTTTCTCTGTGGGGAACAAAATCAGCTAATTTTCTTTACTCCTTCCAGACAGTACAAGGATCCAAAAATTAAAATTTGCATAGCACCGAAGTTAATAGAACTTTGATTCTCTCCCAAATAGTACATACTATGGCCAAAATGTGTATTTTGTCTTAAATGAGATAATTGGATGTGGTGGCTTAGATGTCATGTAGTCCTAAGTGTGAAGTCATAATCAATCCTGGACTCCTCTATCCCCAGTCTCTCCATTTCTAAAATGAATATAGAATTTACCCTGCAAGGTTGTGATAATGTTTATTTTTATTTATTTTTTAATAGATATTTATTGGAGTATAATTGCTTCACAATACTGTGTTAGTTTCTGTGGTACACAAAGAGAATCATCCATATACATACATATATCCCATATCCCCTCCCTCTTGAGCCTCTCTCCCAACCTCCTTATCTCACACCTCTAGGTCGTCACAAAGCACAAGCTGATCTCCCTGCGCTATGCTGCTGTTTCCCACTAGCTATCTATTTTACATTTGGTAGTGTATATATGTTGATGCTTCTCTCACTTCACCCCAGCTTCCCCCTCCCCACCCCATGTCCTCAAGTCCATTCTCTATGTCTGCATCTTTATTCCTGTCTGCGACTAGGTTCATCAGTATATATATATAATTTTAGATTCCATATATATGTGTTAGCATACAGTATTTGTTTTTCTCTTTCTGACTTACTTCACTCTGTATGACAGTCTCTACATCCAACTACCTCACTACAAATAATTCAATTCCGTTTCTTTTTATGGCTGAGTAATATTCCATTGTGTATATGCCACATCTTCTTTATCCATTCATCTATCGATGGACATTTACGTTGCTTCCATGTCCTGGCTATTGTAAATAGTGCTGCAGTGAACATTGTGGTACATGACTGTTTTTGAATTATGGTTTTCTCAGGGTATATGCCAAGTAGTGGGATGGCTGGGTCATATGGTAGTTCTATTTTTAGTTGTTTAAGGAACCTCCATACTGTTCTCCATAGTAGCTGTATCAATTTACACTCCCACCAACAGTGCAAGAGGGTTCCCTTTTCTCCACACCCTCTCCAGCACTTATTGTTTCTAGATTTTTTGATAATGGCCATTCTGACTGGTGTGAGGTGATACCTTACTGTAGATTTGATTTGCATTTCTCTAATAATTAGTGATGTTGAGCATCTTTTCATGTGTTTCCTGGCCATCTGTATGTCTTCTTTGGTGAAATGTCTGTTTAGGTTATCTGTCCATTTTGTGATGGGTTTTTTTTTGCTTTGATATTGACTTCTATGAGCTGTATGTATATTTTGGAGATTAATCCTTTGTACATTGTTTCATTTGCAAATATTTTCCCCCATTCTGAGTATTGTCTTATCATCTTGTTTATGGTTTGCTTTGCTGTACAAAAGCTTTTAAGTTTAATTAGGTCCCATTTGTTTATTTTTGTTTTTATTTTCATTACTCTAGGAGGTGGGTCAAAAAAGATTGTGCTGTGGTTCATGTCAAAGAGTGTTTTTCCTAGGTTTCCCCTAAGAGTTTTATAGTTTCTGGCCTTAATATTTAGGTCTTTAATCCATTTTGAGTTTATTTTTGTGTATGGTGTTAGGGAGTGTTCTAATTTCAATCTTTTACATGTAGCTGTCCAGTTTTCCCAGAATCACTTATTGAAGAGGCTATCTTTTGTCCATTGTATGTTTTTGCCTCCTTTGTCGTGAATTAGGTGACCGTATGTGCGTGGGTTTATCTCTGGGTATTCTATCCTGAACCATTGATCTATATTTCTGTTTTTGTGCCAGTACCACACGGTCTTGATTACTGTAGCTTTGTAGTATAGTTTGAAGTTGTGGAGCCTGATTCCTTCAGCTCCGTTTTTCTTTCTGAAGATTGCTTTGGCTATTTGGTGTCTTCTGTGTTTCCATACAAATTGTAAAATTATTTGTTCTAATTCTGTGAAAAATGCCATTGGTAGTTTGATAGGGATTGCATTGAATCTGTAGATTGCTTTGGGTAGTATAGTCATTTTCACAATTTTGATTCTTACAATACAAAACATGGTATATCTCTCCATTTGTTTGTGTCATCTTTGATTTCTTTCAACAGAGTTTGATAGTTTTCTGAGTACAAGTCTTTTGCCTCCTTAGGTAGGTTTATTCCTAGGTATTTTGTTCTTTCAGTTGCAATGGAAAATGGGATTGTTTCCTTCATTTCTCTTTCTGATATTTCATTGCTAGTGTATAGGAATGCCAGAGATTTCTGTGTATTAATTTTGCATCCTGCAACATTACCAAATTCATTGATTAGCTCTAGTAGTTTTCTGGTGGCATCTTTAGGATTTTCTATGAATAGTATCATGTCATCTGCAAACAGTGACAGTTTTACTTCTTCTTTTCCAATCTGTATTCCTTTTATTTCTTTTTCTTCTCCGATTGCCATGGCTAGGACTTCCAAAACTATGTTGAATAAGAGTGGTGAAAGTGGACATCCTTGTCTTTTTCCTGATCTTAGTGAATATGCTTTCAGTTTTTCACCATTGAGAATGATGTTTGCTGTGGGTTTGTCATATATGGCCTTTATTATGTTGAGGTAGGTTCCCTCTATGCCCACTTTCTGGAGAGTTTTTATAATAAAAGCATGTTGAATTTTGTCAAAAGCTTTTTCTGTATCGATTGAGATGATCATATGGTTTTTATTCCTTAATTTGTTAATATGGTATATCACATTGATTTATTTGCATATATTGAAGAACCCTTGCATCCCTGGAATAAATCTCACTTGATCATGGTGTATGATCCTTTTAATATGTTGTTGGATTCTGTTTCCTAGTATTTTGTTTAGGATTTTTTCATCTATGTTCGTCAGTGATATTGGCCTATAATTTTCATTTTTGTGATATCTTTTTCTGGTTTTGGTATCAGGTGATGGTGGCTTTGTAGAATGAATTTGGGAGTGTTCCTTCCCCTGCAATTTTTTGGAAGAATTTGAGAAGGATCAGTGTTAGCTCTTCTCTAAATGTTTGATAGAATTCACCTGTGAAGCCATCTGGTCCTGGACTTTTGTTTGTTGGAAGATTTTTAACTACAGTTTCAATTTCATTACTTGTGATAGGTCTGTTTATATTTTCTAATTCTTCCTGGTTCAGTCTTGGAAAATTGTACCTTTCCAAGAATTTGTGCATTTCTTTGTGGTGGTCCATTTTATTGGCATATAGTTATTTGCAGTAGTCTCTTATAAACCTTTGTATTTCTGTGGTGTCAGATGTGATTTCTCCTTTTTCATTTCTAATTTTATTGATTTCTCTCCCTTTTTCTCTTGATGAGTCTGGCTAAGGGTTTATCAATTTTGTTTATCTTCTCAAAGAACCAGCTTTTAGTTTTATTGATCTTTGCTATTGTTTTCTTTGTTTCTATTTCATTTATTTCTGCTCTGATCTTTATGATTTCTTTCCTTCTACTGACTTTGGGTTTTCTTTGTTCTTTTTTCTCTTATTGCTTTAGGTGTAGGGTTAGATTGTTTATTTTATTTATTTTCTTCTTCTTTCTTTAAGGGAGACTGAATTGCTATAAACTTCCTTCTTACAACTGCTTTTGCTGCATCCCATAGGTTTTGGGTTGTCATGTTTTCATTTTTCATTTGTTTCTATGTATTTTTTTAATTTCTTCTCTGATTTCTTCAGTGATCTCTTGGTTATTGAGTAGTGCACTGTTTAGTCTCCATGTATTTGTACTTTTTACAGTTTTTTTTCCTGTAATTGATTTCCAATCTCATACCATGTGGTCAGAAAAGATGCTTAATATGATTTCAATTTTCTTAAATTTTCCGAGGCTTGATTTGTGACCCAGGATGTGATCTATCCTGGAGACTGTTCCATTTGCACTTGAGAAGAAAGTGTAATCTCCTGTTTTTGGATGGAATGTCCCATAAGTATCAATTAAATCTATCTGGTCTACTGTGTCATTTAAAGCTTGTGTTTCCTTAGTTATTTTCCATTTGGATGATCTGTCTATTGGTGTAAGTGGGATGTTGCAGTCCCCTACTACTATTGTGTTACTGTTGATTTCTCCTTTCATGGTTGTTAACATTTGCCTTATGTATTGAGGTGCTCCTATGTTGGGTACATAAACATTTATACTTGTTATATCTTCCTCTTGGATTGGTCCCTTGATCATTATGTAGTGTCCTTCCTTATCTCTTGTAACAGTCTTTATTTTAAAGTCTGTTTTATCTGATACTAGTATTGCTACTCCAGCTTTCTTTTGATTTCCATTTTCATGGAATATCTTTTTCTATCCCTTCACTTTCAGTCTGTATGTGTCCCTAGGTCTGAAGTGGGTCTCTTGTGGACAGCATATATGTGGGTCTTGTTTTTGTAACCATTCAGGCAGTCTGTGTCTTTTGGGTGGGGCATTTAATCCATTTACATTCAAGGTAGTTATCAATATGTATGTTCCTATTACCATTTTCTTAATTGTTTTGCATTTTTTTTTGTGGGTCTTTTCTTCTCTTGTGTTTCCTGCCTAGAGAAGTTTCTTTAGCATTTGTTGTATAGCTGATTTGATGGTGCTGAATTCTCTTAGCTTTTGCTTGTCTGTAAAGCTTTTGATTTCTCCATTGAATCTGAATGAGATCCTTTCTGGGTAGAGTAATCTTGGTTGTAGGTTTTTCTCTTTCATCTCTTTAACTATTTCCTGCTACTCCCTTCTGGCCTGCAGATTTTTGCTGAAAAATCAGCTGATAACCTTATGGAGATTGCTTTGTATGTTATTTTTTGTTTTTCCCTTGCTAGTTTTAATATTTTTTCTTTGAATTTAATTTTTGTTAGTTTGATTAATATGTGTCTTGGTGTGTTTCTCCTAGGATTCATCCTGTATAGGACTCTCTGTCCTTCCTGGACTTGGGTGACTATTTCCTTTCCCATGTTAGGGAAGTTTTTTTTTTTTTTTTTTAAACATCTTTATTGAAGTATAATTGCCTTACAATAGTGTGTTAGCTTCTGCTTTTTAACAAAGTGAATCAGTTATACATATACAATATGTTCCCATTTCTCTTCCCTCTTGCATCTCCCTCCCTCCCACCCTCCCCATCCCACCCCTCTGGGTGGTCACAAAGCACCGAGTTGATCTCCCTGTGCTATGCGGCTGCTTCCCACTAGTTATCTATTTTACATTTGGTAGTGTATATATGTCCATGACACTCTCTTACCCTGTCACATCTCACCCCACCCCCTCCCCATATCCTCAAGTCCATTCTCTAGTAGGTCTGTGTCTTTCTTCCCGTCTTGCCACTAGGTTCTTCATGGCCTTTTTTTTTTTTTTTTTTTTCCCCTTAGATTCCGTATATATGTGTTAGCATACTGTATTTGTTTTTCTCTTTCTGACTTACTTCACTCTGTATGACAGACTCTAACTCCATCCACCTCATTACAAATACCTCCATTTCATTTCTTTTTATGGCTGAGTAATATTCCATTGTATATATGTGCCACATCTTCTTTATCCATTCATCTGTCGATGGACATTTAGGTTGCTTCCATGTCCTGGCTATTGTAAATAGAGCTGCAATGAACATTTTGGTACATGACTCTTTTTGACCTATGGTTTTCTCAGGGTATATGCCCAGTAGTGGGATTGCTGGGTCGTATGGTAGTTCTATTTGTAGTTTTTTAAGGAACCTCCATACTGTTCTCCATAGTGGCTGTATCAATTTACATTCCCACCAGCAGTGCAAGAGTGTTCCCTTTCCTCCACACTCTCTCCAGCATTTATTGTTTCTAGATTTTTTGATGATGGCCATTCTGACCGGTGTGAGATGATATCTCATTGTAGTTTTGATTTGCATTTCTCTAATGATTAATGATGTTGAGCATTCTTTCATGTGTCTGTAGGCCATCTGTATATCTCCTTTGGAGAAATGTCTATTTAGATCTTCTGCCCATTTTTGGATTGGGTTGTTCGTTTTTTTGTTATTGAGCTGCGTGAGCTGCTTGTAAATCTTGGAGATTAATCCTTTGTCAGTTGCTTCATTTGCAAATATTTTCTCCCATTCTGAGGGTTGTCTTTTGGTCTTGTTTATGGTTTCCTTTGCTGTGCAAAAGCTTTTAAGTTTCATTAGGTCCCATTTGTTTATTTGTGTTCTTATTTCCATTTCTCTGGGAGCTGGGTCAAAAAGAATCTTGCTGTGATGTATGTCATAGAGTGTTCTGCCTATGTTTTCCTCTAAGAGTTTGATAGTGTCTGCCCTTACACTTAGGTCTTTAATCCATTTTGAGTTTATTTTTGTGCATGGTGTCAGGGAGTGTTCTAATTTCATACTTTTACATGATCCTGTCCAATTTTCCCAGCACCACTTATTGAAGAGGCTGTCCTTTCTCCACTGTATATGCTTGCCTCCTTTATCAAAGATAAGGTGACCATATGTGTGTGGGTTTATCTCTGGGCTTTCTATCCTGTTCCATTGATTTATATTTCTGTTTTTGTGCCAGTACCAAACTGTCTTGATTACTGAAGCTTTGTAATATAGTCTGAAGTCAGGGAGCCTGATTCCCCCAGCTCCATTTTTCGTTCTCAAGATTGCTTTGGCTATTCGGGGTCTTTTGTGTTTCCATACAAATTGTGAAATTTTTTGTTCTAGTTCTGTGAAAAATGCCAGTGGTAGTTTGATAGGGATTGCATTGAATCTGTAGATTGCTTTGGGTAGTAGAGTCATTTTCACAATGTTGATTCTTCCAATCCAGGAACATGGTATATCTCTCCATCTATTTGTATCCTCTTTAATTTCTTTCATCAGTGTCTTATAATTTTCTGCATACAGGTCTTTTGTCTCCTTAGGTAGGTTTATTCCTAGATATTTTATTCTTTTTGTTGCAATGGTAAATGGGAGTGTTTTCTTAATTTCACTTTCAGATTTTTCGTCATTAGTGTATAGAAATGCAAGAGATTTCTGTGCATTAATTTTGTATCCTGCTACTTTACCAAATTCATTGATTAGCTCTAGGAGTTTTCTGGTAGCATCTTTAGGATTCTCTATGTATAGTATCATGTCATCTGCAAATAGTGACAGCTTTACTTCTTCTTTTCCGATTTGGATTCCTTTTATTTCTTTGTCTTCTCTGATTGCTGTGGCTAACACTTCCAAAACTACGTTGAATAATAGTGGTGAGAGTGGGCAACCTTGTCTTGTTCCTGATCTTAGTGGAAATGGTTTCAGTTTTTCACCATTGAGGACAATGTTGGCTGTGGGTTTGTCATATATGGCCTTTATTATGTTGAGGAAAGTTCCCTCTATGCCTACTTTCTGCAGGGCTTTTATCATAAATGGGTGTTGAAGTTTGTCGAAAGCTTTCTCTGCATCTATTGAGATGATCATATGGTTTTTCTCCTTCAATTTGTTAATATGGTGTATCACATTGATTGATTTGCGTATATTGAAGAATCCTTGCATTCCTGGGATAAACCCCACATGATCATGGTGTATGATCCTTTTAATGTGCTGTTGGATTCTGTTTGCTAGTATTTTGTTGAGGATTTTTGCATCTATGTTCATCAGTGATATTGGCCTGTAGTTTTCTTTCTTTGTGACATCTTTGTCTGGTTTTGGTATCAGGGTGATGGTGGCCTCGTAGAATGAGTTTGGGAGTGTTCCTCCCTCTGCAATATTTTGGAAGAGTTTGAGAAGGATAGGTGTTAGCTCTTCTCTAAATGTTTGATAGAATTCGCCTGTGAAGCCATCTGGTCCTGGGCTTTTGTTTGTTGGAAGATTTTTAATCACAGTTTCAATTTCAGTGCTTGTGATTGGTCTGTTCATATTTTCTATTTCTTCCTGGTTCAGTCTCGGCAGTTTGTGCATTTCTAAGAATCTGTCCATTTCTTCCAGGTTGTCCATTTTATTGGCATATAGTTGCTTGTAGTAATCTCTCATGATCTTTTGTATTTCTGCAGTGTCAGTGGTTACTTCTCCTTTTTCATTTCTAATTCTATTGATCTGAGTCTTCTCCCTTTTTCTCTTGATGAGTCTGGCTAATGGTTTATCAATTTTGTTTATCTTCTCAAAGAACCAGCTTTTAGTTTCATTGATTTTTGCTATTGTTTCCTTCATTTCTTTTTCATTTATTTCTGACCTGATCTTTATAATTTCTTTCCTTCTGCTGGCTTTGGGGTTTTTTTGTTCTTCTTTCTCTAATTGCTTTAGGTGCAAGGTTAGGTTGTTTATTCGAGATGTTTCCTCTTTCTTGAGGTAGGCTTGTATTGCTATAAACTTCCCTCTTAGCACTGCTTTTGCTGCGCCCCATAGGTTTTGGGTCGTTGTGTCTCCATTGTCATTTGTTTCTAGGTATTTTTTGATTTCCCCTTTGATTTCTTCAGTAATCACTTCGTTATTAAGTAATGCATTGTGTAGCCTCCATGTGTTTGTATTTTTTACAGATCTTTTCCTGTAATTGATATCTAGTCTCATAGCGTTGTGGTCGGAAAAGATACTTGATACGATTTCAATTTTCTTAAATTTACCAAGGCTTGATTTGTGACCCAAGATATGATCTATCCTGGAGAATGTTCCATGAGCACTTGAGAAAAATGCGTATTCTGTTGTTTTTGGGTGGAATGTCCTATAAATATCAATTAAGTCCATCTTGTTTAATGTATCATTTAAAGCTTGTGTTTCCTTATTTATTTTCATTTTGGATGATCTGTCCATTGGTGAAAGTGGGGTGTTAAAGTGCCCTACTATGATTTTGTTGCTGTCAATTTCCCCTTTTATGGCTGTTAGTATTTGCCTTATGTATTGAGGTGCCCCTATGTTGGGTGCATAAATATTTACAATTGTTATACCTTCCTCTTGGATCGATCCCTTGATCATTATATAGTGTCCTTCTTTGTCTCTTGTAATAGTCTTTATTTTAAAGTCTATTTTGTCTGATATGAGAATTGCTACTCCAGCTTTCTTTTGATTTCCATTTGCATGGAATATCTTTTTCCATCCCCTCCCTTTCAGTCTGTATGTGTCTCTAGGTCTGAAGTGGGTCTCTTGTAGACAGCATATATATGGGTCTTGTTTTTGTATCCATTCAGCCAGCCTGTGTCTTTTGGTGGGAGCATTTAATCCATTTACATTCAAGGTAATTATCGATATGTATGTTCCTATTCCCATTTTCTTAAATGTATTGGGTTTGTTATTGTAGGTGTTTTCCTTCTCTTGTGTTTCTTGCCTAGAGAATTTCCTTTAGCATTTGTTGTAAAGCTGGTTTGGTGGTGCTGAACTCTCTCAGCTTTTGCTTGTCTGTAAAGGTTTTAATTTCTCCATCGAATCTGAATGAGATCCTTGCTGGGTAGAGTAATCTTGGTTGTAGGTTTTTCTCCTTCATCACTTTAAGTATATCCTGCCACTCCCTTCTGGCTTGCAGAGTTTCTGCTGATAGATCAGATGTTAACCTTATGGGGATTCCCTTGTGTGTTATTTGTTGTTTTTCCCTTGCTGCCTTTAATATGTTTTCCTTATATTTAATTTTTGACAGTTTGATTAATATGTGTCTTGGCGTGTTCCTCCTTGGTTTATCCTGTATGGGACTCTCTGTGCTTCCAGGACTTGATTAACTATTTCCTTTCCCATATTAGGGAAGTTTTCAACTATAATCTCTTCAAATATTTTCTCAGTCCCTTACTTTTTCTCTTCTTCTTCTGGTACCCCTATAATTCGAATGTTGGCACGTTTAATGTTGTCCCAGAGGTCCCTGAGACTGTCCTCAGTTCTTTTCATTCTTTTTTCTTTATCCTGCTCTGTAGTAGTTATTTCCACCATTTTATCTTCCAGGTCACTTATCCTTTCTTCTGCCTCAGTTATTCTACTATTGATCCCATCTAGAGTATTTTTAATTTCATTTATTGTGTTTTTCATCATTGCTTGGTTCCTCTTTAGTTCTTCTACATCCTTGTTAAATGTTTCTTGCATTTTGTCTATTCTATTTCCAAGATTTTGGATCATCCTTACTATCATTATTCTGAATTCTTTTTCAGGTAGACTACCTATTTCCTCTTCATTTGTTAAGTCCAGTGTGTTTTGAGCCTGCTCCTTCATCTGCTGTGTGTTTTTCTGTCATCTCATTTTGCCTATCTTACGGTGTTTGGGGTCTCCTTTTCACAGGCTGCAGGTTCGTAGTTCCCTTTGTTTTTTGTATCTGTCCCCAGCGGCTAAGGTTGGTTCAGTGGGTTGTGTAGGCTTCCTGGTGGAGGGAACTAGTGCCTGAGTTCTGGTGGCTGAGGCTAGATCTTGTCTTTCTGGTGGGCACGTCCACGTCTGGTGGTGTATTTTGGGGTGTCTGTGGCCTTATTATGATTTTAGGCAGCCTCTCTGCTAATGGATGGGGTTGTGTTCCTGTCTAGCTAGTTGTTTGGCATAGGATGTCCAGCACTGTAGCTTGCTGGTCGTTGAGTGAAGCTGGGTCTTGATGTTGAGATGGAGATCTCTGGGAGATTTTTGCCGTTTGGTATTACGTGGAGCTGGGAGGTCTCTTGTGGACCAGTGTTCTGAAGTTGGCTCTCCCACCTCAGAGGCACGGCCCTGATGCCTGGCTGGAGCACCAAGAGCCTTTCATCCACACAGCTCAGAGTAAAAGGGAGAAAAAATAGAAAGAAAGAAAGAAAGAGGCTATAGTATAGTGAAGTAAAATAAAGCTATTGTAAAGCAAAGCTATACAGACAAAATCTCACCCAGAAGCATACACATATACACTCACAAAAAAAAGGAAAAGGGGAAAAATTAATATCTCCTGCTCCCAGAGTCCCCCTCCTGAATTTGGGCTGATTCGTTGTCTATTCAGGTATTCAACAGATGCAGGCACATCAAGTTGATTGTGGAGCTTTAATCCGCTGCTTCTGAGGCTGCTGGGAGAGATTTCCCCTTCTCTTCCCTGTTCGCACAGCTCCTGGGGTTCAGCTTTGGATTTGGACCCGCCTCTGCGTGTAGGTCGCCTGAGGGCGTCTGTTCCCCGCCCAGACAGGATGGGGTTAAAGGAGCAGCTGCTTCGGGGGCTCTGGCTCACCCAGGCCGCGGGGAGGGAGGGGTACAGAGGAGGCGGGGCGAGCCTGCAGCGGCCGAGGCCGGCGTGACGTTGCACCAGCCTGAGGCGCGCAGTGCGTTCTCCCGGGGATGTTGTCCCCGGATCCCGGGACCCTGGCAGTGGCGGGCTGCACAGGCTACCGGGAGGGGAGGCGTGGAGAGTGACCTGTGCTCACACACAGGCTTTTTGGAGGCGGCAGCAGCAGCCCCAGCGTCTCATGCCCGTCTCTGGGGTCCGCGCTGATAACCGCGGCTCGCGCCCTTCTCTGGAGTTCGTTTAGGCGGTGCTCTGAATCCCCTCTCCTTGCGCGCAGCGAAACTAAGAGGCAAGAAAAAGTCTCTTGCCTCTTCGGCAGCTGCAGACCTTTTCCCGGTCTCCCTCCCAGCTAGCTGTGGTGCGCCAACCCCTTCAAGCTGTGTTCACGCCGCCAGCCCCAGTCCTCTCCCTGCGATCCGACCGCAACCTGAGCCTCAGCTCCCAGCCCCGCCCGCCCCGGCGGGTGAGCAGACAAGCCTCTCGGGCTGGTGAGCGCTGCTCGGCGCCGAGCCTCTGTGCGGGAGTCTCTCCGTTTTTCCCTCTGCGCCCCTGTTGCTGTGGGATCCGCGCTGATAGCCGCGGCTCGCGCCCTTCTCTGGAGTTCGTTTAGGCGGCGCTCTGAATCCCCTCTCCTTGCCCGCCGCGAAACAAAGAGGCAAGAAAAAGTCTCTTGCCTCTTTGGCAGCTGCAGACTTTTTCCCCGGACTCCCTCCCGGCTAGCTGTGGTGCGCTAACCCCTTCAGGCTGTGTTCACGCCGCCAGCCCCAGTCCTCTCCCTGCGATCCTAACCGAAGCCAAGCCTCAGCTCCCAGCCCCGCCCGCCCCGGCAGGTGAGCAGACAAGCCTCTCGGGCTGGTGAGTGCTGGTCGGCACTGCTCCTCCGTGCGGGAGTCTCTCCGCTTTGCCCTCCGCACCCCTGTGGCTGCGCTCTCCTCCGTGGCTCCGAAGCTTCCCCCCTCCGCCACCCGCAGTCTCCGCCCGCGAAGGGGCTCCTAGTGCGTGGAAACCTTTCCTCCTTCACAGCTCCCTCCCACTGGTGCAGGTGCCGTCCCTATTCTTTTGTCTCTGTTATTTCTTTTTTCTTTTGCCCTACCCCAGTACGGGGGGAGTTTCTTGCCTTTTTGGAGGTCGGACGTTTTCTGCCAGCGTTCAGTGGGTGTTCTGTAGGAGCAGTTCCACGTGTAGATGTATTTCTACTGTATCTGTGGGAAGGAAGGTGATCTCCGCGTCTTACTCTTCCGCCATCTTCTCCAATCCCCCCTAGGGAAGTTTTTGACTATAATCTCTTCAAATGTTTTCTTACACCCTTTGTTTTTCTCTTCTTCTGAGACCCCTATAATTTGAATGTTGTTGTGTTTAATGTTGTCCCAGTGGTCTCTGAGATTATCTTCTATTCTTTTCATTCTTTTTATTTATTCTGCACCTCAGCAGTTTTTTCCACCATTCTGTCTTCCAGCTCACTTATTTGTTCTTTTGCCTCAGTTAATCTGTTATTGATTCCATCTAGTGTATTTTTCATTTCAGGTATTGTGTTGTTCATCTCTGTTTGTTTGTTGTTTAGTACTTCTAGGTCTTCATTAAACATTTCTTGTATTATCTCGATCCATGCCTCCATTCTATTTCCAAGATTCTGGATCATCTTTACTATCATTACTCTGAATTCTTTTCCTTGCCTATTTCCTCTTCATTTATTTGGTCTTGTAGGTTTTTACCTTGCTCCTTCCTCTGTAACATATTTTTTTGCTGTCTCTCTCTTTTTTTTTTTTTTTTTTTTTTGATGAGTGAGGTTGTGTTCCTGTCTTACTGGTTGTTTGGCCTGAGGCTTCCAGCACTGGAGTTTGTAGGCTGTTGAATAGAGCTGGGTCTTGGTGCCAAGATGAGGACCTCTAGGGGACCTCACTCTGATGAATATACCCTGGGGTCTGAGGTTCTCTGTTAGTCCAGTGATTCAGACTCATAACTCCCACAACAGGAGCTTTGGCCTGACCCCTAGCTCATGAACCAAAATTCCACAAGCCACATGGGGTGAAAAAAAAAAAAAAGAGAGAGAACAATAACAAAGTAAAAAATAAAATTAGACTAGGAAACTAACAGATATGTTAGAAAGAATATTAATAATATAGATGAAACAACAACTGGAAGGTAAAATAGAAGCATAATAGTAAAATAGAGGAGGAGAAAAAAAAAAAAAAGTGGAAAAGACCTTGGCTGTGAGGGGCATGCCCTAAGCATGGGCAGGGTTTAGTCAGTGGGTAGGTCTTCTGCTTAGGATGCACAGTGTTGGAAAAGGCCCTGGGGGTGTAGGACGTGGTGCTTAGGCTCGATGGAAAAGAGGGGCCCAGGTGTGCCCCCCACTTCTGGTCTCAGAGGGCAGGGGACCCCACCTGGGAGCCCAGTAGGCTCCCTGGGCTCTAGTGGGTGGGGCAAACACCCTCCCCTCCTCTCCTGCTCCCCCTGTCCTGAAGGACCCCTCCCACCTCCCTCTCCTGTTCTCCCCTGGCCTCCCTCCTACGTCCCCAGGACCAACACAGCACAGAGGGAGCTTCTGATGGTGTAGGACCTGGCCTGAGAACTGGGCAGACTTCCCCGAGTGATTAGGCAGGACACACGCTGGACACATGACCCCCTGATCTGAGTGTCTGAGGGTCCCTTCAGGCATGGAAACCCCTCCTCCTTTCAGCCACCCCTCAGGGACACTGGCCCTGTCTGGGCTCCATTTCTTCTCCCCCTTCTGCCCCCCCCCCACTTCCTACCAGTTCGCTTGGGGGTTTCTTCTGTCTCCTTGGGCATTGAGGTCTCTCACCAGCGGCTGGCAGGCGCTCTAGTTGTGGGGAGATGCAAACTCTGCCTCTTCCCACACCACCATCTTGACTCCGCCCCCCATAATGTTTAAATGAGATGCATAAACAGAGATGTTAGCACAGTCATTGGAACAGAGTAAGTCTTTTTTATTAAATGTTAGTCCTGCCACAAAGAGTGCTGAATGATGACCAAAGTGTCCAATAAATATAGTGTTTTAATAATTGCCATGTCTTAATCCTTAAACTATGATCATCGAGGGCTTGAGCTAAGATGATAATTTCAGTCCATTTCAAGCTTCCTTTTGAGACCTGCAATGGTCTATTGAGACAATCATTCTGGTCTGTTTAGAGCCACAAATCATTTTGTACAAGAAACCAGCTGTGCTTCACCAAAATGGTAATCACCATTGAACTTTACCAAATTGAGACAAAGTACACACTGAATACTTCTTACCAGACAGTTTTCAGCCTGAGCTGAACAAGGCATATCACAATTTACCTTTCAATAATCTTGACAAGTATTGATTGTTCCAAATTGCAGCTTATCATGGTAACATTTCAGTAATTGTGACAGGCAGTGGTGAAATACTTTTTGAGCAGTAGGAATTTCCTGGTGGCTCTAAAATCATGCCCTGTACATGCTATAGGGACAGTTGAAGAGTTAAAGCTGACTTCCTTTGGGTCTTTCAGTGCAGCAGTTCTTAGATGGAAATACTTTGAGGTCTACAAAACACGACACAGCTAGAAGAGGTCAGATTTGCAAACAAGTTCTTGACAACTGGGTTTACATGAGGGTCTTATTATTTTAACCATAATACTCCTTTAGAAATGTTGGACAGATGTATTATTTCCAGTGAGTGCTTCACTATTGCACCTTCTCCAAGCATTCCTTGCCCTGCTAAACGTATGATACCTCTAAAGCCCATTTAGTAATAGGAAAGCTGCTTGACATTCTAGGGAAATTTGGCAAAAGAGAGTGAATAGTTTGGAGGAATATTCACTCTTGCTATAGAGGGATCAAGTGAACCTTTTCTAGGGACTGTGTCTCAAGCTCTTCAAAAAACATATACCTTCCAGATTCTTTGCATATCGTTTTCGTTGTTGTTGTTTTTAATTGAAATATAGTTGATTTACAATATTGTGCTAATTTCTGCTGTATAGTAAAGTGATTCAGTTTTACATATATATACATTCTTTTTTCATTTCTTTTCCATTATGGTTTATCACAGGATATTGAATATAGTTCCCTGTGCTATACAGTAGGAACTTGTTTATCCATTCTCTATATAATAGATTCTGGATTCTGATTTTCTAACCCTCCATTTTAGTAACTGGTTAATTTTTGCTTCTGGGGGTTCTCCTAGTCTAAGTTCTATTAAAGACCATGCCCTCCTCTGATTATACATTCCAGGAAGTGTCAGTTTCATGAGTAGATTTAAATAACTGCCCCTTGCTTAGAAAGGATCAAGGTAGGGCACACCATATTTATACCCATCAAGCTTTGACTTATCAAGCTTGATTCATAGAAGCAGTCATTTCCAGTTCCTCTTGAAACTGCACTGTATAGAAAGCACAACATTTTAAATCATAACTTGGGATAGCTTCTGGGGACTGATGGAAGTTAGGAGGGATCTAAAGTCACACCTTGAAACAGCATGGTCCTCCTAACTCACACTTGTAGGAGGCATTAGGTCTGAGAGTGCTTCCTGATTAGCAAAGCTTACATGGAATAAGGGTGGGTCCCTAAGAAGCACTGTTTACATTAACAGCTGGCATCTAATCTGGATCCAGACTTTTCCATGTGCCTAGTCCTACATCAGTTATCTAGGAGAACAGATGGGAACTGAGGGCTGAGACACAAACTGTTTATAAAAATGAAACCCTTCAAGAATAACCCTTAAACATACATCCCTAGCACCAAAGAAAAGAAGTGTGTTCACAAATTTTTGAGGGAGGGAGGTGATATAAATTAATTGGAAACTGTGGTGAAAGTATTTTACAGTAGAGGACTTTAAATGAATAAAACTTGAGACTTGTGTACATTTTCAGAAAAAAAAATTTCCTAAATGGGTGGTTTTAAAATAATAGATAAATATCTTATTTTTCCCTATCTCCCTTTTGAGAAACCTGGAGGTTGGAAAAAGTTTCTCTTTCTCCCTTTCTCCTTGGCTGATGTGTCGACTGAGAAAAAAATGCACAACGTGAGAGTTGTGAGTTAAGTTTTACTGGGGAAAAGGGAGGACTATAGCACAGGAGACAGCATTTCAGATAGCTCTGAGAAACTGCTCAGAAGAGGTAGGGGAGAAGGTCAGTATAAGTGATTTTGGTGAAGGAGGAGTTCACGCAATCAAGCACACTTTTTTTGCAGAAGGTTTCTGCTAGTCACGAGGAGCAGATGTCACCATTAATGATTTTAGTGCTTTTCTAGATATGAGAAGATGCAAGAATTGGACTGGTAAAGTCTTCTCCTGAAAATATCTAACTATCTGAAAGCCTGTTCTGCCAGTTTTCCCAGAGCACAGAGTGCCTCATTCCTGATCTCCACCCTGAACTCCTTTCAGGGTGTGTTGAAGGTCAGGGGGGTACAGCAGCCTGTGACTTAATCCTTGTAGAGGCAGGTGTCAAGTGTCAATTTTAGTTGCCAGATGTTATATCCAATATTTCCAAACTCAGAAAGGAGCATAGAGAATGGCTATGAGGAATTAAAGGGCATGAGATCTTGGTTCTCTTTATTTGGCTAATTCTGAAGAGTGTCAACAATGGGATTTATAATGTAGGTTTCATTACTGCTAAAAGGAGCAGGTTTCTCTACCCCCAAATATGCCACTTTGGTATGAAGATTGTTTTGAGCAAAAGGTAATCAAAAAACCAGTCCATTCGGGAAAAGCTCTTTACCTCCTTCTCAACTGCCTAAATTTACATTGGAAAGGGAACTATTATCAGAGATGTGTTATTACCTGAGAAACTTACCACACAGAGCAAACAACCTTTGTTTTCTAAATACCTTCTCTGCCTTCCTGTGGGTTCTTGTCCATTTTGTATCCCTAAGCCCCTCCCCTTTCCTTATCTCAGGGCATTAGATAAGCTTCAATTAATTGGCTGAATGTATGGGGCTCCTATACGTGTGTAATTTTATTTTAATTTTTCTCCTCTTAATCATTTTATATCACTTTAAATATTACACTGGCAGAAGAACAGAAAGGGAAGGGGAGAAGGAAAATATTTTTTTGTCCCTTCATCATGTCAACTGAAAATTGGCACTTGCCATCTTCTTCTACAAGGATTAAGTCAAAAGCTGTTGCGACACCTGACCTTCAACACACCCTGAAATGAGTTCAGGGCGGAGATCAGGAATGAGGCACTCTGTGCTCTAGGAAAAACTGGCAGAACAAGCGTTCAGATAGTTAGATATTTTCAGAAGAAGATTTTATGAGCCCAGCTTCTTGCATCTCCTCATTAGAAAAGCACTAGAATTATTAACGATGACATCTGCTCCTCGTGACTAGCAGCGAGCCTCTGCCAAAATGTGCGCTTGGCTTCACGTTCCCCCCTTCACTAAAATCACATATAACACTGACCTTCCCCCTGTCGACAAAAAATTAATCAGTCAATCTAAGAAAGAATTGGAAAATTTTATTCGAGCCAAAGTTGAGGATTATAACCCAGGAGAGAGCATCCCAGAAAGCTCTGAGGACTGATCCACCCATTACAAGTCAAGACACAGTTTATATAAGTTTTCTGAGACAGAAGGCTGTACATTAAATGATGTATTATTGACAGTTTACACAATCCAGATTTAACTGCAATTGTAGTGGGTCCTGTGACCTTTTATAAGATCGAGGAGGAGTGCTATCCTTTAAGGAGTTGTCTTGTTGGTGCTGGGAGAATGTTGCTGTTTAGGGTTGGGCAGGTATTCCTGCTGATGGGGGAGGTTTGGTCAATGCATAATGGAGATACAAAATGCACGATGCTGGGGGAGTGGAGGCCAAAGGGCAGAGAAGAATTTTTATGTTTAAATTTTTCTTGTCTTTCCATATAGTGTGAGTTTTATTTCACACCCCATACCTCTTGTGAGCACTTCCTCAGAGCTATCTGAGATGCTGTCTTCCAAGCTATAGTAAATATTTTGCCCCAAATAAAACTTAACTCACAATTCTCATGTTGTGTGTTTTTTTTCTTTTCTTTTTTCAGTCAACAACTACTGTAGTCCAAACTGCACAGGAGCCGCTCTGACCCTCAGCTTCTGCTGGTGTCAAGCAGTGGAATGGGGCAGCACCCTGTGGTCTTCCCCCCAACCCCATGTCTTCCGCCTGCCTTTTGCCTGTGAAAAAACTTTAGCCAAAGAATAAGTTTAATCAGAGAAGTGAGAAAATGCAGAAACAGAGGAAAACAGTACAACAAGACTAAAAAATAATAGTTTAGTCATTAAGCAAAGTCAAGGACCTTTAGTTCCTCTTCATGGGCTATAGATAATGTTCTGAGCCTTATCCTTTGAGCTGTCTTATAGAGGCTAAAACCCCCACCAGGGTGGAAGAAGTTAACTACATGATGCCCAGACTGTAGCCATGACATAAGCTGCCACAATTCCGAGAACTGGCCTCAAGGAAATGGGAACAAACTGACCCTGGAACTGAAGATTAACTGTACCTAAAACAATCAAGTTGACCCTGGTCAGACCACTGCAGGACTGATTTCAAGATGACGGTCAGAGCTGACTGTACTGTTTCTGCACGTAGCCCCCTCCCTCCGTCTATAAAAGCTCTTGCACACTGATTGTCAGTGGAGTGGAGTCAGCCTTTGGACAGAAGTCCACCCACCTCCCACCACCCCCCAGTTGCCAGCATCCAAAATAAAGCAAACTTTCCCTTCCACCAACCTTGCCTCTTTATTAGCTTTTGAGTGGCAAGCAGCCAGACCCCACTTTCGGTTACAAAACAAGCTGATGGCTTTTTAAGACCCGGTAAAAAACCTTACATCCTTGGCATTCAGGTGTGAGAGGAAAGCAGGATGGAGGACTGTCTAGACTAGGCAAAGGAGTGGACATTCCAGTAAATACACTGTGGGTCTTGGGTACTTGGACAGGACACTTATAGAAAACACTCAATACTCTTAATATGAGTTGCCTACAATTTTGTGGAAAACATATTATATCTGCATTCTAGAGTGTGGGAGCTACAAATCTTATGTTATTTATGATACCCTACATTTAGTGAGGGGTAGAAACCTTTAGGAGGTGGTCTACATCAATCCATTATCTGGGCGAACATGATTCAAGAGATAGTAGAGCACAGTGATTGAGTGAAGGCTCTGGGAATAAATCAGCTGTTACTACCAAATTTAAAATAGATAGTTAGTGGGAAGCAGCCACATAGCACAGGGAGATCAGCTCGGTGCTTTGTGACCACCTAGAGGGGTGGGATAGGGAGGGTGGGAGGGAGACTCAAGAGGGAGGAGATATGGGGATATGTGTATATGTATAGCTGATTCACTTTGTTATAAAGCAGAAACTAACAAACAATTGTAAAGCAATGAAATTCCAATAAAGATGTTAAATAAAATAAATAAATAAATAAATAAATAAATAAATCAGCTGTTTGATTTTTGGCAAATTAATTTCTCCACGTCTCTGTTTCCTCAACTGTCAAGTAAGGACAACAGTATCTACCTTAAGATGGTTGTGAGCATCCTATGAGTTGATACATATAAAACCATTGAAACAGTGGCTGGCACGGACGAAGCACAACAAACCCAGCTATTGGTATGGTCAATGATTTAGGTGCCCATAATGAATAAGTAATACTCCCCTGCCTGCCTCAAAGAAATATGTCTTAATCAATTCATTGCTATTGATACCACATTGTACACTAGCTCTTTAAGGACACGTTCTCGATAGCCAAAGCTTTCAGGTAACTTAGCCTCTGGGCTCTAGAGACTGACGCCACATGATTTCACACCTTAGGTACTTGCCTCATCTAAATCAAATATGCTTTGGAGAGGGAGACTATCTACCTCTGTTTTAATATCTTCAGATGCTTTCTATGTTTTGGGAAGAGGGTTTCCAGCTATGACATAGTCTGGCTTCAGCAACTCTGCTCAGACTGAGGGTACCAAAATGAAGAAGGATCTATTGAACAAGGATACAATGTATTGACTTGGAAAGATACAACTATGGCTTCCAAGCATGGTGTTTGATGAAAACCTTACTCAGTCCCTTTCAACCATAGCTTCCCCCTCCAAATATTTAGATTTTGTATGTATGTCTTCAACTCTAAAACAGACCATGTGTGCCTACACACATACACACCTTCCCAATATTGAGTTAATATTTTCCTAAAAATGAATGTTCAACTTCAATAGTCCCATCATTCAATATAAATCAAGAACCTTCTGGAGAGTATACAATACTAGATATCTTTTGGACTAAACCATGAAAAAATTCAAGCCCTCCTTTATGTGATAAAACACTTAAACTTGCATTTATTATGGTTCAATTGACATAAATGTAAGCCAAGAACATGGTAGAAATAGTAAGTTAACATATAAAGCCAGGTAGAGAGTAAACTGGAAATCAACGGGGAGCTAAAGGCAACCAACAGAAAAGGAATTATCTTGTCAAATGCACAAGTTTGAGAAACAGAAATAAAATATGTAATGAGGGCATATTGAAGTCCATCGTAAGATTAGGAGGCAGTATTTGCCCAGTTTTACCATGTAACCCAAATTGAAGCAAAATGATTAGCTTAGCTGAGATTTAAGTAGTTTACAACAGAATAAAACAAACATATCCACTCACAGCTGTAATTCAAAATTCTCCCTCTGCCGGGAGAGTGAGGCTTGACTTACACCAAAATGACACAAGAAGTATACTGATTTTATTTCTTTTATAACGAGTATAGCTCCCTGGGGCAGGGCTGGCTGGTGAAAATTCATGTAAGCTGGTACATTTTGAGCCCTTATTTGCAAGGTATTAATAATACATCAGGAAGACAAAAGAATACTCCAAATAATAAAGTCTAACAGCCCTGAACCAACATTGTAATGCAGCTCTTTCCTCAGTCCAGTTCACACCACAGTTTTCTCTTGCTGAACTTTCTTTTCCTTATTCTTAATGAACTTCTGGTGGAGAAGGACTTTCTTCAAGAGTCTGGATTATATTTCAAAACTTGAGTTGTCTTCGTGTGAGCATCTAAAGTGTGTATAATTTTTTTTTAACTTTAGAAGTATTTAATATGGACAATTCTTGTCTATTTTCTATAAACATGTGACTAGAGGGTTTTAAGATGAATCAAGAGACCACAGACTAAGTCATCTTAATTTTTTCTGTTCTCAGAAATTTTTGGTCTTTTAGGAGATTGATTTGTTAATCAAATGATGTGCAGATTTACAAAGAAAATGAGAAAGGCAGAAAACTAGATCTAAAATGACCCTATCACCAGAAATAAACATTTTGAGGAAGCAATGGAGCATTTTATATGCAGATGAACATCTTTTTTTTTTTTAAGGGAATATTTTTAAAACACAGCTGCCTTATGGATGGTAAAAATGTCTATGTGGTATGCACCTATGAAAATATTTGTAGAACATTGCATGTTGGTAAACCAGGGGAGTTTTTTTCACCACGACTCCTAGTTTCAAATCACAGCTCCAAGTTGGTTGATATTTCTTTTTTTTTTTTTAAACAATGCTTGCTTTTTGTTGTTGTTGTTGCTGTTTTTTTAAATTTATTTTTATATTTATTTTTGGCTGTGTTGGGTCTTCGTTTCTGTGCGAGGGCCCTCTCTAGTTGTGGCAAGTGGGGGCCACTCTTCACTGTGGTGTGCAAGCCTCTCACCATTGCGGTCTCTCCCATTGCAGAGCACAGGCTCCAGACGCACAGGCTCAGCAGTTGTGGCCCACAGGCCCAGCCACTCCGCGGCATGCGGGATCCTCCCAGACCAGGGCTCGAACCCATGTCCCCTGCACCGGCAGGCAGACTCTCAACCACTGCGCCACCAGCGAAGCCCAGTTGATATTTCTGTGCCTGTTGCCTCAGATATAAAGTAAGAATATCTAATTTATAGTTGTGTTTTGCTTTGCAAATTGTATGTATCCACTACATTTTGGATATTGTTATCGTTGTGTGCTTTCATTTTGCTGTTATTTTTATTAGTACTAGGATGGCTTATTATCACATTCAAACTTAAATGATCTGTTACTGTTCTACATGAATAGTTCCAGCATCTGTATAGAATAATGTATTCATCAAAAGGAGAGGAATCAGTAAGAGTTGAACCAACTAGTTGCTGTATTTTCTACAACATCTTAAAACATGGCAGAGTGGAGAGAAACTTTGAAGACAAGCCTGAATAGGAGCACTGAATTTTCCATTACCAATTCTGTGACGTCAGAAAAGTTGTTCTACTTCTCCTGGGATAAAAAAGGCAGACAAAAAAATAGTAATACAGATCAATATATCCATTTGAGTTATGAGAGTTGGAGAGGAAAGGCTATAGAGACCCATTGAAGCATTATAGTCATAGTTTCCTTAATTAGCCTCAGTCTGGATTAAACTTAGTGAAGTCTAAGTGATTCTGAGAAGGGGTTTTCAGGATCTTCATTCTCTCTCTCTCGATTGTAGGAATATTCTGTGCTTTTCTCCTTTTAGTAACCCAATTCTGTGAAGAACAGAGTGACAAATAGTAAGTTTGCCTAATACCTGATCATGAATTCTGTCTAGCTCCATGATAACACTTTTCACTGTGTATTCAATTATCTATTTACACATTTTGTATCCTCATCTAGAATTTGATATATGTTTCTGCACAAAATCTATGGTGATTAACACAGTGACAGCTACACAGTGAAAAATTCCATACATATGTATATTTATTGATAAAAAGTGATTGATTCTACTAACATCTGAGGGAAAAAAATAAAAAACTCCTCACAGTGATTATTTGCAACATGATGTATTAGTAACTGACATATTAATTCTAGCTTATGGTATAACATAAATGATTCCAGTAACCATATCTGTTTCCATGAACAGTTGTAGTCAAATACATGTGAAACATCTGTTAAATTCTGAGCTCTCTAGTAAGTTGGAAACTCAAAATAGCCTCTTTATTGAATAAGCAGATGGCAGTAGTTTGCTAGGGCAGTAGTTTGCTAGGGCAGAAACAATTGATCATGGCAAAAAAATAAATAAAAATAGAATATGCAATTATCAAATCTCTCCTTGTTTAGATCCAAAGCCTGAATGAAGTAGGTAACATGTGAGACACCCATGAGTTTCTTAGGTTATTAAAGCAAACAATAGAAGCCTCATGCTCAGGTTCTTAAACACACTCATGAAAACACCCACTAATGATCTTTGGCACTGGGGGTCCAATTATTATTTGATTTGTTTCTGTTTATTATTTTTAATTTTCTTCCTTCATAAGACTGTAACTCAGTAGGGAAATAAGAGGGTGTGCTTTGGAAGTAATTTTCATTAACTTTTAAAACACTTTATCAAATGGAAAGGAAAACCTATATAATTAACCCCTTGTAGGAGCAGCATGGGCTTTGGTCCCATAAAATTGGTTTCCAATAGAGATTCCACCACTTTATAGCTGCCAGACATTGGGCTTATTGAATAGCATCCCTTTTCTCACTCTACTACAGTGTTTAATGTACAACAGAGGGGAAGCACATAAAGTTTGGATTAACATAGACTAGAATGTGAAGACTGTTTGACTCGTGACTTGGGAAAAGGATGCATTCTGTGGAGCTACTGCTGTAAAAGGAGACAAGGAATCCGGTAGGGCTGTTTTGAGCAGAGAGTAAAATGTAGGAGCACAGGGAATGGTCCACAGAGCTTATGCCATACATGCCAACACCTTCACTGCCGTCCTCAGCCTCTCACTTCCCTCCCCTCCTCCACCCTACCTATAGCATCCCCAGAGTTAGTGTTCAATCAAAGGGGGAAAAAACAATACGTGTAAATGTCCACCCCACACTCATGTGTTCTTCTGCTCTCCTGCTCTCCTGCTCTGGGAGAAGATCACTGGTGGGTAATTGCTCTGTCTGTGTCTAGAGGTGAGATAGCCATCTGCACAGGGATCTTTTTGTGAAGGAACATCTAACTTTGAAAACAACTACGGAAACAAGAAGATGCATGTTTCTTTGAAGAGAGCTTTGTGTTCACAACCACAGCCGCACAAACACACAGACTTTGGGAAGAGGACAGCTAAGCTAACACACACAAAAAAGGCAATGTGGATGGCAGAAATGTCTGAACAAATGCAGAAAGAAGGAGGCAATAGAAAAAGCAGGATCTGCAGACTTGAGGCTTTACATCCTCCTTACGGTCTCAAAGGGCCCTCAAAGCCATCTTTAACTTCTTCTAGTCATACTGACCACAGATGCTCTTGTGAGTCCCATTAACTTCAACACGGAGGCTGCATAGTGAAATCAACAGTCTACCACCAAGCTGTCCTAACTTTCTTTGTGTTATTTCCATCTTTACGTGTCTTCTCTGAAAACTTCCTTCCTCTGTATTATTGCTATAAAATAATCTACACATGAGATATTTCCTCAAGGAGAATCCTACTATTCAGCACCAAAAAGCAGTACTCAGGAAGGAAGAAATAATTTTCTTTTAGTTATTATTGCTAATAAATACAAAGATGTTGAGTTACTGATGACTCTCCGCTGGGCTCAATGAAAAACTGAGATAAGAGTCCTCAACTTCATGATGATTTAACATATTCACACAACAGAAAGTTAACTAACAATACCAGATGATGTAACAGGAGAGGGCCAGAGTGATCCAGGATTAACTGTTAGATAAATGGCATGGAGACAGTGCCTGCTTTGGGAATCCGTAAAAGAACAAGGCCTGACATGGCACAGACTAGTCAAAACAGATGAAATTTGAACAGGAACTTTTGGAAGATTTGCAGAATGGAGAAAAGTGAGGAGTCTTCCCAGTTAGGAAAATCATATGGGCAAAGATATAGTAGCAGAAAGAACCATTGTCTCCATGGCAATGAATAAACAAGCTTGCCTTTAGGAGAAGTAGGTTTGAGAAATCAGAGGAAAAAGACAGGTTGGTGTAACATCTTAGAAGGACTTGTATGTCAAACAAAATTGTTGAAAATAAGCAAAAAATAAGTTATAAAAGAGCGGAAGAGAAATACAATATTAATATATGGATACATTTTAAAAATAAACTAGGTTTTTAGGTCAGTGGAACTATATGATATGGTAATGGCGGACAAGTCGTTATGCATTTGTCAAAACACATAGACCTGCACAAAAACAAAGAGTAAAACTTAACATAAGGTATGGATTTCATTTAATAATAACGTATCTAAACTGATTAATCATCTGTGACAAATATACCACACCAAGCAAGATGTTAATAATAAAGGAAAATAAGTGGGGGAAGGAGTGAGAGAGCGTATATGGGAACTGTCTCTACTACTTGTTTAACTTTCTGTGAGCCTAAAGCTTCTCTAAAAATAAAGCTTATTAATTAAAAAATATATATATTTACAGAGGGAAGGCAACACCTAATTATACACGTAACTGCCGAGAACATTGTAGTTATAATTTCCAAAATCTAACCAGAGTCATGCGACCATTCTCTAGCTTCAAAATTATACCTGGCCCACTGCAGATTTTTTCTCCATCAGAGTTTTTGCAAACTTTTCATCTACTTTTGAGAACCTCCTTGTCTTTTGGACTAAAACCTTGTACTTTACTGCTCATTTTGTTGGCTTTCATGAGTTGCTTTCTTGGTTGAATTACTAAGCGATATGTTGTGTTTTATTTTGGGGGTTGTCAGAATGTGTGAACTTTTCCTGATTTTAATAGTAATATTACAGAATGGTCATGTGACTTGATAGATACTTGGAAAGATTTCTTGACTAGAAAAAAAATGAACCTATCACCCCCCATTTAGGGCACTGTTTAAATTTATATAAGTGGATAGTAATTTTTTGTGTTAAGGCATTGTTTAATATGATGATGTTTTAAAAATGCACCTTCCCTTGAATCCTAAAAGTAAGGCATTATCTAAACCTTGATGAGGGACTTCTGTAACAGATTGCTTTCCACATGAACTTTGTTATGCCTTTTTTTGAAAACTGATGTAGTATCAGTGGTAAAGAAGAGAAGAGTGGGGAGGTGTACTAGTTTTGTCTTGCTGCAGTAATAAATCACCACAAACTAAATGGTTCAAAACAACACAAATTATTATTTTGAAGGTTGAAAGTCGAAAGTGAGTCTTGCTACAGGGCTAAAATCTAGGCATTGGCAGGGCTCCATTTCCCCTAGAGGTCCCAGGGGAGAACCTGTCCCCTTGCTTTTTCTAGCCTATAGAGGCAACTCACATTCCTTGGCTCGTAGCCCCTTCCTCCATCTTCAGATCACATCACTTCAACCTATGCTTCCACCATCATATTGCCTTGACTCCGATCCACCTTCTCCCCTTTCATAAAGACCCATGTGCTTACATTGGGTGAATTTCCTTAATCCAGGATAATCTACCCATACCATGATCTTTAACCTAATCATATCTGCAAAGTCTTTTTCTAAGTCTCTTCCTGTGGATTAGAATGTGGACATCTTTAGAGATCCATTATTCCACCTACCACAGAGGGCTAGATCAGAAGGTGAGTGCAGATGGTTTATCTGACTGAGGAATGGAAAAAGAGTCATGGGGGATAAGGAAGTTAAAAGATAAGGTGGGAATCCTGAAATGGGAAAAAGGAAGAACCAAATGTGTATCATTAAAGTCTTGGTACACACTTAACGTGGAGGGTTATTTTTTAATGAAATTTATTGTTAAGAATATTCTTGTAGACATACCATATGAAATTCACAAAATATGGATTTTTGGTAACTCCATTTTGCTTCCCTGGTGATTATAACTAAGGTAGAAATTCATTTTCAATTTTAGCTCATCAGGCAGCTCTACAATTTGTGAAAGATTTGCAGTGGAAAGGACTGGATAATGTGATTTGACTGTGTTATGCAAACGAGACTTTCATTTCCTGTCTGTGTTCAATTTATGAACAGAAAATTTACACATTACTTCAAAAGATTTAATGTGAATTTTTTCTTTCATTTTTCCCCAAGAAAGAGATGATTATAATAAACATGATGTAAATAAATTTCTATTCCAAAATATCAGGGTTACGAAGAAGTTGCTATTTTAAGCAGATCGTGTTGTTGTTTTATGTCAATGAGTTTGAGTGGAGAGAGAAACCTAGTTTGAATCATGCCTCTGCTACTTAGTAGTAATTTAATCTGAGTCTCAGTTTTCTCATCTAACACGTGGGTACACTAATGCCTTCCTCAGTACTGTTTTTCATAATAGATGGGATCACATATGAAAAGCATCTGAGATATAATAATGGTCATTTTTTATTGAGTGACCCCTAGGGGTTAGGTAAATGGTAATCATACGTTATATAGTAAATATTATGTATCACTCTTTCGTTCTTTGCTCAGAGGATATTACTGAGTATTCAATTTTCTGTAACTCCTCACAAAGCAGATAAATATCTGTACCTGCAAAGAGCATGCATTCTAGCAGAAAGAGGCAGACCATGAAATAATAAATGAGTATTGGAGCATGTTAGACAGTGACAAGTGCTGTACAAAAAGGAAAACAAATAAAATAAAGAGATTAAGGATGTGTGGGAACACTGTTTCCCGTAATAATTATGTTATCAGATGTATTGGGGGTCCCTCTGCTAGCTGCTTACAAAATCAATACTCACAAATGGTAGAAAGGAAAGGTGCCTTTAATCAGAATGCCGGCCACCTGGGGAGATGGTGGGCTCAGCGTCCCCCAAAAACCACCTCCAAAGATTCTGCTCAGTCATAAAAGCTTTTAAAGGGAAACAGGGAAGTAACCTCAGTTAATCATTGAGATGGGGGGTCAGAGTCATCACCATGGCCCACTGCATGCAGGCTTGTCGACTCCTCATGATCTTCCTCTAGATGTTATCATGTTCACACAGTTTGGACACACAGTGTGTTCACAAGATTACTGAAGGGGAAGCTAGGGAAGAGATATGGTCGTCTGTTAATTATCAGTACTTATTCTTCATTTCTACTTCTTTGATCTACAGAAAGAACCCACAAGTAAGGCAAGGTATTGCGTGATTAAAAGATTTGAAATGTATGCTTGGGCCAGAGATAAGTAGAGCATGGGGGTGCCTGGTTTAAAAGTTAGTTACAATATAGCTTTGCTAAAGTGAAGAGAAAAGGGGTTTCCTGCTGAGGGCAGTTTCCTGCAAAGAGCTGCTTACAATTAGAGTGTTAATGGTAAACCTCACTGAGAAACTGAAATTTAAGTAAAAGAGTTAAAGGAAGCAAGAAAGTTATCTAAACAGGGCTGGAACATCAGAAGAATCCTAGGAGAGAAGGTTAGAGAGAAAATGGGGCTAGTGTCTGTCAGAACCTGAAGGCATTGTTATACCACTAGCTTGTACTCTGTGAAATGGGGAGAAATATCAGGGGTCTGTTCATAAAGGTAAAATGACCTAACTTCTGTTTTAAATAATTGCCTTTCTGCTGTGTTGGAAACACACTCTTAGAAGGCAAGAGTGGAAATTAGGTGTGTTGATAGTCATATATGCAGTAATCGTGGTGGAAGTTGATGAAGGCTCAGACCAAGACACAAGGAATGGGAGTAAGAGAGAAGTGTTTGGACTCTAAATCTAGTTTAAAGGTAGAAATGACCATAAAATATGGCCTGTATTAATCTGACTTTCTAAAATAAATAAGCAGTTGTTTGATGGATATTTTGTAATAAAAGTTCTACTGTCACTTGAAAATGTGAATCTGTATTGATAAGATATACAACTTTAAAATTTCATATATTTTAATATTATTTATATAATATAAATGCTCTGTGACCATATTTAAATTGTGTCTACTTGGTTTGTCTTAAACTAAAGGTTATATATTAAACACTCCACTGTGTGGCCATCTTACTGCTTTCTCCCTGCATTTCAAACAATGTTTGCTGTACAAATTTTGATACTCTGTTATTTGATGCAAAAAGATTTATGAATTATATTTTCTTTTGTGGTTTCTAGCTCTTATCAATAGAAAATGAACGTCTTTCAATGCTTTAACGAATTCGGCTATCTGCTAAGAACATTTTCATCCCTGTTTTGAGGATTATGTTTTTCAATTTCATTTGATTTATTTCCCCATCCTTTGTTTTAACATTTTTTATTTTAGGTACAACAGTAACAAGAAGCACATATATTGTTTTGTTTCAAATGTTCCTTAGGTGTGCTTCCTTCCTACAAAATATGAGTCATGGAAATGTTTAATACCTGTGCCCATGTGTACCTGGGCTATAAAGAAAAAAAGACCAAAAAACTGTACTGTAGGAATTCTACTTTGCAACAAGTGGTCCACCACACCAGGTATGACTAAACAAGGTAATTCTTGACACTTTAGAACAGTGTGAAAAGTCAAATTTATCACCTCCCTAAATAAACAGTCTCAGAAAATGGTTGTAGTGTTTACTTTGTTACACTATCCTTCAAAACAAGGGGAACCTTTAAATTTCATCCACAAATGGATGGAGTATTCTGGTTTAAATTTGGAAGATTATTTCAAGAAACGACCATAATTAGTACATCTTCTTAGAGGAATCCCACTCTGTCCATATGACTTGTGTGTGTGTTTCTATTTTAAATATAATGAGCTCAATTGTACTCAGATCACAGATAATGTCTGTTTGGTTTGATTGTCTTGATACCCTTGATGCATATAATATTGCAATTTCCCATGAGAGAATTATATTTCTTCATCCTGATTAAATCATACTTGGACATGCAATTTGCTTTGGCCAATAAAAATGAATATGTGGCATGCACTCCTTCTAAGCAAAAGTTTTAAATTTCACTGCATAGATACAACATTGCATATTGCATATTTCTACTCTCACCATATTAATCTATACCAGATTAGGGCAGTTCTATTAGTTTACATACCAGAATGGAGAAAATACACAGCTAAACCATGATGGATATGTGATGTGAGAAAGAAAGAAATCTATTCTTATATGCCACTGAAATTTTTCTATATAACTTTGGCATAAACTAGCAAAGCCAAGATGGAAATTAGTTCCAGAAGTCCAGTTCTATTGTAACAATAACAAAGTAAAGTATATGCAAGTCTTGCTTTGAGGCCAGGAAATGCATGCTGAAATAAAACTACTGTTAGAGACTGGAAAAAAAGCAACTCACATTAGTGGTGGCAAAATAGTTGGGTATCACTAGCAGTACTGTGGAAACCATTTAATGTACTAAATGATTGTGAGTTTTTGGTGAAGAGCCAGAGGAATAATTGACATGACTTGGATGCAATTGGCTGAATTTGATATTATTTTCCAAGAAATAGAAGACTCAGGAAAAACCTGACACATAATTAGTCAAAAACTAAAGGAAACAAGGACTCTGGACTTGTAGATTTGCATGATGCAACTGATTTCTATTTACAACTGGTAAAAGATAAAACTAGGAATGCCTTTAAGTAACAAAGTATTATTAAAACCCAGCTTTATCTAAAGGATCAAATCAAGGGTATTGCAGGCACAACTATTGTTAAAATGTCTGAATTGATTAAAATGTGAAAAAAATAATATCACTCAGAGAAGAAATCTAAGATGTGGCTCTGCCATGGAATCTTGATGTGTTCAATGTACCTGTAACTAAACCTAAAGTGAGAGGCCTATCTGGAAAATAACTATCCGTAAAATAGTAGTCACAGAACTAGCTGGAAGTGAATGCAGTAGACAGAAGATCAAATAAGGTTTGGAGAGAATTGTTATGGCTCAATGAACCACAAGTCTGAATCAAAAGATACAGTAGCAGTTTAAGACATCAACTGATTTTTATCAACTTTCTTATGGGAAAAAACAGACTGAGAAAGCCCTCTTACAGTGGGCCAAGAAGGAAACAGAAAAAGAAGGTCCTCAGAGAGAGTACAGCCAAGAGCCATGAAGTACAATGGTATGGAGAGAAGATTTGAGACTTAATCAAGACACATGACCCATTCTGGTACCCCTTAGCTTCTCTTTGTCAAGATTTCATAAATATCCATACTATGGACCAGTGATTTCCATGTGGTCCTCTTTCATTACTTTTATTTGTTATCTTTTTAATAAATTTATTTATTTTATTCATTTATTTTTGGCTGTGTTGGGTCTTCGTTGCTTAGACATGTGCCTTTCTTTGGGCTCATGATTATGATCAGTAGAGACACATTCCTCTTGCCAGCAGAAATTTTAAAAAGCCATTCTGTGATATCTTGTGCCATTATAGTAGTAATTTCCAGAGACAGGTTGTTTCATTACTCAGGGTTTCAAAACAAAGACAATGATGATGGTGATGGGACATGAGAAGTAAATAAACTTTTGTTTTTGCAAGCCAGTGAAATTTGGGGGCTTTTGGTACCAAAGCATAATCAAGTGAAAGCTGACCAAGACAAATACAACACCAATTCTAATTCATTTGACCTGTCCCAGGTGAAAATAAAACTTAAGAAATTGTCTTTGTGATTACTACTCAACGATGGTTCTAATGAGATACCTTTATTTACATTATCACTTGAAGTATTCTGAAAAACAAAGAAATTAATGAAATGAAAAAATGCTAAACCAAACAATTACAGAGCTAAAATCCCAAACTGCGTGTTAAAAATAAGTACTACTTTTTCCAACTCACTGACTATTTAATTGATAGGTAAGATTTGAGTAGGTTCCTACGCCAATGGAAATGGGGACACTGTCTACGTAAATAGTGGAATATCTCAGGGGACATGGAACTGGAGGAAAAGTCATACAGTGACAATGATGTCATATTTGACCGTGACCTAGTTTCTTAGTTGAGAGAGAAGGGCAGAGGAGATCTCTGATGTAGAAAGGGATACTGATGGTCAGAATGAAATGCAGAGACTCTGGAATTTAATATCACAGTAGAAAAAGTAACACCAGAATAAATACAGTGGATAGAATATGGAGAGACATAGAGGAAATGAAAACTATGAAATATATAAAATTAATATTAGAGAAATAAAAGATACAAAAGACAGCAAAGAGATTTAAAATACTTACAATCGTGTTTTTGATTAAAAGAACACAGATAATTGAGGAAAAAATATATATCTAATTAAATAATTTCTAAATGAGCAATTCTGTTTATGGCTTCAAGTGACATTCTGCATGTCAAAGAAAGACATGGTTTCAGAAGAATGAGCAATGAAATGTTGAAGTCACTGAATTCCAAACATATAGGGATTCCAGGAGTAAAAGCAATTCAGAAGGAAAATAAATAAGTCTGCTCTTGGATACCCATGCAGAAGTAGTCTATGTTTATGGCATAAACTGTAGTGATGGTTTCACAGGGTAGACTGGTCTTCAAACTCATCAGGTTGTATACATTAAATATGTATAGCCTTTGGTATGTCAATCATACCTCAATAAATTGGTTTAAAAAATAATACAGTGGAACAATTTCTACAAGGTTCTGAGGAAAAGTAAACAAGTGATTCTCTAATAGTATGTCCAAGTAAGTTGTCATTTTAATATGCCGTTCACAGACGAACATGTATAATCATTTAAAGTTTCAAGAAACTATACCAAAGTGATCCTTACTTGAGAAAAAAATAAAGTGAAAACTCAATCCAGCTATGAAATGACTCCAGATTAATAACTTGAAAATAAAGAGCACTATTAAAAAGTTTGGTAGTGAGTGTTTACTTCCATTAAATGAATAATGAGTACTATTACCTGGTGGATTATAAAATGTAGATCAGAATGTACAAATGGATAAATTTTAATAATGTAAAAATAATAGTTTAAATAACAAAAATCTGGATATAAAGTGAGGGAAGACAGAGGTATTACCTGTGTGCTAATTTCTTTGCCTTATAACAAAGAATCAGTGGATACTCAATACCAATAAAACATGTTCTTTAAAATTAGCATGAACTTTAAAATATTTATATCATTTTTTGAAGACTATTTTTACATGACTATGCCTTGAAATAAAGAAATATCTATCTGCAGTTCAGTATTTCATTTTTTATTTAATTAATTTAAATAAGATTAAATGTATGCATTATTTAGATGACACACATATTATAATCGTGGCTTTTAACTATGTATTCTCTCTCCTTAAAATTTAAAGTTCTCTCTCTGCCTCTTTTCTCTCCTTTTACACACTTTTTCTCCTTTCTGCCCTCTATTTATAGATATAAGAGATATCTGGAATAAAGTTCATAAAATGTGTGAAATGATTATTTCTGAAGTAGTAAGTTGGGTCATTTTTTTTTCCTTCCTTTACTTTTCTGTATTTCATGACCTTCTGCTTTTCTTTTTCTCAGTTTTAATAAATATGTATCATTTAAAAATTAAATTATACTTCTAAAATGAATTCACTGCTTTTGTAAGATGTAAAGCAGCAAGATTCTTCACAACACCTCAGGACTGTATGCTCACCAGGTCCCTTGTCCTGGGTGACCTTCCAGTTAACTGTGGTTCATTCAGCCCCCCTTGGGACCTCACATTCTCTATCTGTACAGCATATGGCTTGAACGAGGTGATTTCTGAACTACCTTAAGGCTATGTGCTCTGTGTTTCTAACTAGATCCCCAGGGACTCAGAGAATTAAATCGTGGTTGAAATAATAAATAGAAAATGTACTTTGGAAATTGTGGAAGACAAAAGTGAAGCTTAAATAACATTTTCTGGCCACATTCCAAAATTTATGTTATTCTATTGATTGAGAGGACATATGAATTGCACTTTAATCAATGTCCAGTGAACATTAAATTGACCTTGGATTCATGGCTAGTGTTGAAACGCAGGTCTTCATCAATTTGATTCAGCAGGCAGTGAAGAGCCAAAGGGAGAAGCTCTAATTTTGTCTCAAGGCTGGAATTTATTTTATTTTCAGTAAAAACAATTTTTGAAGTAAGATGATGGTTTTCTTCTGAATTGTTTCATTAAAATTTGATCAGAGAGAAGAATGTTTCTACTTAACTCCAGAAAATGTAATTTTGGCTTCCACTCGCAGAGAAAAGTTTTCCACAGTGTTGTTCATAGTTGTGAAGAGCACTAGGATGAATTATATTTCCCTGTGAAGTACTATTCCAAAAACACTACCATCAGGAACAATACAATCTATTTGTCAAATTTATTTGTCTTAGTAAAACTACCTACTTGTGGTAAATTATGGTCTATTTATAATATCTGCTTGCATGCCACTTCTTGTGGATGTTCTTAAATATCTGGTTGCAATAAGCAGTAGCTGTGCTCAGTGAAGGACCCTTCACCAGTTAGGAAATGTAACTTACCAACTACTCTTTCTTGTCCATTAAATATTTAAGCTCTCCTACTGTAAAAATGGAGGCACAAAAAGGCATAACTTCCTTGCTGATTGTATGTGTAAGACACAATTTGGCCATGGTTTTGGTTTTCAGTTCAGCAACAAAAAGAGTGTAATCTGCTTAATCTCAACGATTTTTTTTAATGCAGACATTCTTTTAAAATTTCAAAGGATTCTCAATCCAATTTTATGCACATTATCATTTCTACCAATAAACCATCATGGAGATTAAGATTAATGCTGTTTAAAAATAGCAGGAGAGAATTTTACTGTTGACACTATTATCAGTAAAAATCCATACTTCTCCTTGAAGTATATCTCACAGAGGTTAGCAACAAATTGGTGTATTTAAAAAAGTAAATTAAAAAAAAAAAATAAGCCTCTTAGACAGCCTCATCCACCAAAGGGCAGACAGCAGAAGCAAGAAGAGCTGCAGTGTGTGAAATGAAAACCAAATTCACAGAAAGATAGACAAAATGAAAAGGCAGAGGACTATGTACGAGATAAAGGAACAAGATAAAACCCCAGAAAAACAGCCAAATGAACTGGAGACAGGCAACCTTCCAGAAAAAGAATTAAGAATAATGATAATGAAGATGATCCAGGACCTTGGAAAAAGAATGGAGGCAAAGATCGAGAAGATGCAAGAAATGTTTAACAAAGACCTAGAAGAATTAAAGAACAAACAAACAGAGATGAACAATACAATAACTGAAATGAAAAATACACTTAAAGGAATCAATAACAGAATAACTGAGGCAGAAGAATAGATAAGTGACCTGGAAGACAGAATGGTGGAATTCACTGCCTCAGAACAGAATAAAGAAAAAAAAATGAAAAAAAAAAAAAAAAAAGAAATGAAGACAGCCTAAGAGACTTCTGGGACACCATACACAAAAATAAACTCAAAATGGATTAAAGACCTAAATGCAAGACTGGACACTATAAAACTCTTAGAGGAAAACATAGCAAGAACATTCTTTGAGATAAATCACAGCAAGATCTTTTTTTTGACCCACCTCCTAAAGTAATGGAAATAAAAACAAAAATAAACAAATGGGACCTAATGAAACTGAAAAGCTTTTGCACAGCAAAGGAAACTACAAACAAGATGAAAAGATAACCCTCAGTATGGGAGAAAATATTTGCAAACAAATCAACGGACAAATGATTAATCTCCAAAATATATAAACAGCTCATGCAGCTCAATATTAAAAAAAAACAAAGAACCCAATCAAACAATGGGCAGAAGACCTAAACAGACATTTCTCCAAAGAAGACATACAGATGGCAAATGAACACATGAAAATCTGCTCAACATCACTAATCATTAGAGAAATGCAAATCAAATCTACAATGAGGTATCACCTCACACCAGTCAGAATGGCCATCATCAAAAAAGCTACAAACAATAAATGCTGCAGAGGGTGTGGAGAAAAGGGAATGCTCTTATGCTGTTGGTGGGAATGTAAATTGATACAGCCACTATGGAAAACAGTATAGAGGTTCCTTAAAAAACTAAAAATAGAATTACCATATAACCCAGCAATCCCACTCCTGGGCATATACCCAGAGAAAACCATAATTCAAAAAGACACATGCACCCCAATGTTCATTGCAACACTACTTACAATAGCCATGACATGGAAACAAGCTAAATGTCCATCAACAAAGGAATGGATAAAGAAGGTGTGGTACATGTATACAATGGAATATTACTCAGCCATAAAAAAGAATGAAATTGGGTCATTTGCAGAGACGTGGATGGACCTAGAGACTGTTATACAGAGTGAAGTAAGTCAGAAAGAGAAAAACAAATATCGTATATTAATGTATATATGTGGAATCTGGGAAAATGGTAGAGATGAACTGGTTAGCAAGGCAGAAATAGAGACACAGATGTAGAGAACAAACGTATGGACACAAAGAGGGGAAAGCCAGGGACGGGGCAGTGGTGGTGGGATAAAATAAATAAATAAATAAATAAATAAATAAAACAATAAAACACTGCCTTGTTTTTATATAGAAAGAACATAAATGATTCCATTAAAAATAAAAGCAAACCTACTGTTAGACTTTTTTGTTACCCTTAAGACAGACAAGTTAGGGCTAATGATTTGTGCTTTGAAATTTAACATTTTGTGAACAAATTGTTCTTCCTGGAAGCCAACACCGACCCCCATCCCCCCCACACACACACACAAACACATACACACACATATAGGCAAACCAATCAACAAACAAAAAGTGGAGGTATGATAGGCAGAATATTAACTCTCATCATCCCTGTCCCCTAGTGTCACTTTCCTGATTGCATTACGTTATGGAAAAAAAGAGATTATTTAGGTGGACCTGATATAATCACATGAGCACTTAAAAAGAGGTTCAGAAGACAAAATCATAGAAATCCAAAAGGCAAGAAATGATAGAAATGAACTTATTTACAAAACAGAAACTGACTCACAGACTTAGAGAACAAAACTATGGTTACCGGGGTGGGGAAGGGTGGGATGAAGGGATAGTCAGGGAGTTTGGGATTGACATGTACACACTGCTATATTTAAAATGGGTAGCTAACAAGGACCTACTCTATAGCACAGGGAACTCTGCTCAATATTATGGAACAATCTAAATGGGAAAATAATTTGTAAAAGAATAGATACATGTAAATACATAACTGAATCACCTTGCTGTACACCTGAAACTATCACAACATTGTTAATCAACTATGCTCTGACATAAAATAAAAAGCTTAAAAAAAAAGCAAGAATGATTCCATGCACTTTGGTGGGTTCTAAGATGGACAGAGCTGTGAGCCAAGGGATGTGAGTAGATTTTACAAGCTAAGTGCCACACCAGGCCAATAGCCAGCAAGGAAATGGAATCTCGGTCCTACACCTGTACGGAACTGAATTCAACCTGAATGAAGCTGGAGGTGAATTTTCCTGCAGAGCCTCCAGATAAGAGGCTGAAATTACACACACCTTGATTTCAGCCTGTGAGATCCTAACAAAGAAACCAACTGGCCTTACTATGCCTGGACTTCTGACCCAGTTATTGTAAGATACTAAATGTTTGTTGCTTTAGCCTCATTGGTTTGTGGTAATTTGTCACACAGCAATAGAAGATAAATACAGGGGGCAAGTGGCTGTCTAATAAATAGAAGAGCATCTTGGTTTTGAAATGAAACTGAGTAATGTCATCCCAGAGATTTTAAACTGATCAGGATCTTCCTGCTGTCTAAGAGATGATTTAGATGTTTTTGAGTAAAACAAACACATTAGCTTTTTTCACACATAGTAGACTCTGGGGGAAAGTGACCTTTGATGGTGAGAGAAGCACAAGATAACATAAAGAGTGAAAAGTAAAGGGAAAAAGAAGAAAAAAATTAAGTATGAGATACATGAAGAGTCCATTTGTATAACACTCTCTATATCACAAAACTATAGATGTGGAGAATATATTAGTTGTTGCCAGTGAACAGGGACAGTGTAAGAGGGCAGGGATGGTGCAGTTATAAAACGGTAGCAGGACAAGTTCCTTTATGGTGATGGAGCAGTTTTGCCTCTTGATTTTAGGGGTGGTTGCACTAATCTATATGTGGGAAACACTGCATATAATTCAACAACCCCCTATGCATGCACACTGACACACACACATGCAAATGGGTTCATATAAATAATAGTGAAAACTGAATAAGGTCTGTAGTCAAGTTAATGGTATTGCACCCATATCAGTTTCCTGGTTTTTATACTGAACTATAGTTATGTAAGTTGTCACCTTTGAGGAAGCTAGGTGGAGGGCAAATGGACTGACAGTATTTTTTTAAATTGAAGTATAGTTGATTTACAATGTTGTGTTAGTTTCAGGTGTACAGCAAAGTGATTCAGTTATACATACATCTATATATTTCTTTTCAGATTATTTTCCCTGGACTCTGTATATTTTTGCAACTTCCTATGAATCTGTAATGGCTTCAGAAATGTTAAAAAAAGTGAAAAAAATGAAACTGTTCATTACAATGTAGATGTATTCATCCTTCAGTAAATCTTTGAAGTAAAATTAATCCCAAAGTTGACCTCATCTCAGAGCTGTGCAATTCAACAACAGGTTAAAGTTTCATAATGAAACTCATCACTTGACCAAATACTTAATGAGGTACTTGAGCTATGTTACTTAATTTAATCCTTGTACCAGTGATCATATGTGGTTACCAACACTTTCAGACAAGGTATATAAACCTCAGAGAAGTGAAATGACTTATCCAGGATCACAGGCTTACCTTGAACCCAAGGTAATGGGCAGAGGACCCTTTCTGACAAATCACTGCCACTCCAAAAAGCAACAGAATAGAGCTAAGGATAATGTAAGAAGACTGGGGCATACATAGAATTTTAGAATCCCAGGGCCTTAGTAACTATAGAGATAATTTGCCTCTTCCTGCCCGCCAGAGTAGAGATGTGGGAAAAAAGAACATTTATAGAAGTTCGTTGATCTTCCATAAACTTCTTATGCAATTGGGCTTAAGTGAAAATATTTTGGTCTGTCACTAGAATATTGCATTTATTTACAAATATGTCCAACTACCTCTAAGTTATCTTTGTATTTATTACTTATTGATTTTTTTTATAAAGGTCCTCATAAGCTTCCTGAAGACTAAGAGTTTAACTGGAATTTTTATTTGGAATTCTATAATATTCAGACCATTGATAGAAACAATTTTCAAGGTGAATAGTCTCACATGATCTTCATTATGTTTTTCACATAATTTTCCCCTAATGAAGACAAGTTTCTGCAGGCCAAGTATTATGTTTTGTCTTTCTATGTAGTCTGAACTAAGGTCAGAGGCCTGCATAATGCAGAGCAGGCACTTAACGATGTAAAATAAATAAATGGTGAGGAAATGCCCTCCCCCCTCCAAGTACCTAAGACTTTATTGCTCAGTATTGCTTTTAGTCAAAACTCTGACGGAGAATTAGGATTGCAACCTGTTGAAACAACTTTGAAAATACATACAAATATATTACCAAATACATATCTAAAGCAGGGGAAAAGGAATTGAGTGTTTACTTTCCCCCAGATTCATTATGTCCTTAAAAAAAGACAGAAGGAAGAAAGAAGAAAAGAATGAGAGACAAAAAGGAAAATTTGCAAAGTTGTTAAGGAAAAACACATCCTTTTACTCAGGTTCACTCTGTCTTGATATTCTAGAATGAGTTGGCCTACAACAAAGAATAAAAGAAGCTACTTAAACAAATATTTACCTTTGGAACTGGTTACTTCTAAAATAGGCTGACGTATTTAGAAATGCGAATATGTTTAGGAAGAATAACATAAAATAATAGATTTAATAGATGATGGTTATATGAAGTATTATTAGTGGAAGCCAGAGGTATTTTGGCATTAGGTCCATTAGTTTTTGAATATGACATAATGGAATATAAAACAACTTCCCATAAACTGCTTTTTCTTCTGAGACAGAATATTCAGCCTCTGTTAAGAAAAGGGAAGTGCAGCAACCACCCTTATAACAAAGGAGAATAGCTCTTAAGAGATGGAGTCAGTTCAGACACCAAAAAAGAGACTCAAAGTATCTGTTAGGATGAGGGCATGAGAGAAATTGGAAACCAAAACCAGGGTTAGAAAGATACCTAGAGGACTAGTACCTATTCGGCTGGCAGTATACAACTCAGCAGATTTCTTGGTGCTAGAGAAAAAGTGAGGATGCTCTTTAAAAAGACCATGGAGGAAGTTAAATTATGACACAGTAAACAATCATTTTTTAAAGAAATCTTTTTTGGAGAATAATTACTTTACAATGGTGTGTTAGTTTCCGCTGTATAGCAAAGTGAATCAGCTATACATATACATATATGCCCATGTCTCCTCCCTCCTGAGTCTCCCTCTCACCCTCCCTATCCCACCTCTCTAGGTGGTCACAGAGCACTGAGCTGATCTCCCTGTGCTATGTGGCTGCTTCCCACTAGCTATCTATTTTACATTTGGTAATGTATATATGTCCATGCCACTCTCTCATTTCATCCAAGCTTACACTTCCCACTCCCTGTGTCCTCAAGTCCATTCTCTATGTCTGTGTCTTTATTCCTGTCCTGCCCCTAGGTTCCTCATAAGCATTTTGTTTTGTTTTTCTTAGATTACATATATATGTCTTAGCATATGGTATTTGGTTTTCTCTTTCTGACTTACTTCACTCTGTATGACAGACTCTAGGTCCATCCACCTTACTAAAAATAACTAAATTTTGTTTCTCTTTATGACTGAGTAATATTCCATTGTATATATGTGCCACATCTTCTTTATCCATTCATCTGTTGATGGACACTTAGGTTGCTTCCATGTCCTGGTTTTTGTAAATAGAACTGCAATGAACATTGTGGTACATGACTCTTTTTGAATTATGGTTTTCTCCGGGTATATGCCCAGTACTGGGACTGCTGGGCCGTATGGTAGTGCTATTTTTAGTTTTTTAAGAAACCTCCATACTGTTCTCCATAGTGGCTGTATCAATTTACATTCCCACCAACAGTGCAAGAGGGTTCCCTTTTCTCCACACCATCTCCAGCATTTGTTCGTAGATTTTTTGATGATGGCCATTCTGACTGGTGTGAGGTGATACCTCATTGTAGTAGTTTTGATTTGCATGTCTCTAATGATTAGTGATGTTGAGCATTCTTTCATGTGTTTGTTGGCAATCTGTATATCTTCTTTGGAGAAATGTCTATTTAAGTCTTCTGCCCATTTTTGGATTGGGTTGTTTGTTTTTTTTTGATCTTGAGCTGCATGAGCTGCTTGTAAATTTTGGAGATCCTTTGTCACTTGTTTCATTTGCAAATATTTTCTCCCATTCTGAGGGTTGTCTTTTGGTCTTGTTTATGGTTTCCTTTGCTGTGCAAAAGCTTTTCAGTTTCATTAGGTCCCATTTGTTTATTTTTGTTTTTATTTCCATTTCTCTAGGAGGTGGGTCAAAAAGGATCTTGCTGTGATTTATGTCCTAGAGTGTTCTGCCTATGTTTTCCTCTAAGAGTTTGATGGTGTCTGGCCTTACATTTAGGTCTTTAATCCATTTGGAGTTTATTTTTGTGTCTGGTGTTAAGAAGTGTTCTAATTTCATTCTCTTACATGTAGCTGTCTAGTTTTCCCAGCACCACGCACTGAAGAGGCTGTCTTTTCTCCATTGTATATTCTTGCCTCCTTTATCAAAAATAAGATGACTATAGGTGCGTGGGTTTATCTCTGGGCTTTCTATCCTGTTCCATGGATCTATATTTCTGTTTTTGTGCTAGTACCATACTGTCTTGATTACTGTAGCTTTGTAGTATAGTCTGAAGTCAGGGAGCCTGATTCCTCCAGCTCCGTTTTTCTTTCTGAAGATTGCATTGGCTATTCGGGGTCTTTTTGTTCCCATGTAAATTGTGAAATTTTTTGCTCTAGTTCTGTGAAATATGCCATTGGTAGTTTGATAGGGATTGCATTGAATCTATAGATTGCTTTGGGTAATATAGTCATTTTCACAATGTTGATTCTTCCAATCCAAGAACATGGTATATCTCTCCATCTGTTTGTATCATCTTTAATTTCTTTCATCAGTGTCTTAAAGTTTTCTGCATACAGGTCTTTTGCCTCCTTAGGTAGGTTTATTCCTAGACATTTTATTATTTTTGTTGCAATGGTAAATGAGAGTGTTCCCTTAATTTCTCTTTCAGATTTTTCATCATTAGTGTATAGGAATCAACAGATTTCTGTGCATTAATTTTGTATCCTGCTACTTTATCAGATTCAGAGATTAACTCTAGTAGTTTTCTGGTAGAGTTTTAGGATTCTCTATGTATAGTATCATGTCATCTGCAAACAGTGGCAGCTTTACTTTTTCTTTTCCAATTTGGATTCCCTTTATTTCTTTTTTCTTCTCTGATTGTTGTGGCTACAACTTCCAAAACTATATTGAGTAATAGTGGTGAAGGTGGGCAACCTTGTCTTGTTCCTGATCTTAGTGGAAACGGCTTCATTTTTTCACCACTGAGAATGACGTTGGCTGTGGGTTTTTCATATATGGTCTTTATTATGTTGAGGTAAGTTCCCTCTTTGCCTACTTTCTGGAGGGTTTTTAATCATAAATTGGTGTTGAATTTTGTCAAAAGCTTTTTCTGCATCTATTGAGAAGATTTATGGTTTTTAACCTTCAATTTGTTAATACGGTGTATCACATTGATTGATTTGCATATATTGAATAATCCTTGCATTCCTGGGATAAACCCCACTTGATCATGGTGCATGATCCTTTTAATGTGCTGTTGGATTCCGTTTGCTAGTATTTTGTTGAGGATTTTTGCATCTATGTTCATCAGTGATATTGGTCTGTAGTTTTCTTTCTTTGTGACGTCTTTGTCTGTTTTGGTATCAGGGTTGTCGTGACCTCGTAGAATGAGTTTGGGAGTGTTCCTCCCTCTGCTATATTTTGGAAGAGTTTGAGAAAGATAGGCATTAGCTCTTCTCTAAATGTTCGATAGAATTTGCCTGTGAAGCCATCTGGTCCTGGGTTTTTGTTTGTTGGAAGATTTTTAATCACAGTCTCAATTTCAGTGCTTGTGATTGGTCTGTTTATATTTTCTATATCTTCCTGGTTCAGTCTCAGAAGGTTGTTCTTTTCTAAAAATTTGTCCATTTCTTCCAGGTTGTCCATTTTATTGGCATATAGTTTCTTGTAGTAATCTTTCATGATCCTTTGTGTTTCTGTAGTGTCACTTGTTACTTCTGCTTTTTCATTTCTAATTCTATTGATTGGAGTCTTCTCCCTTTTCTTCTTGATGAGTCTGGCTAATGGTTTATCATCAGTCAATCATTTTTGACTTTCAAAAACATTAGTAATTTCATGTGGTTCAACCTACAGTAAAAAAACAGAAAGTGAAACAGTTTCAAGAGAGTAATCTTTTTTCCTTAGAGGGTAGCAGGTACATACACAAACCACTTTTGTCATCCCTTGTAAGCTGCAAAACACGGGGGTTTCAAAAAAAACCTCTAAATTCATATATTGAATCGGTATGCTCTGCTTTCTTGGACCAGCAACAAGGTTTGATCCTCCAAATGATTTTTCTTCATGCAGTGTGCATACTATGCATGAAATATGGAGTCTCTGAACTTCCTCATGGGAGATCATTGCACCATTCACTAGTTCTCATTAAGATAGTTTTTATCTTGATTCCCATCTTAAATTTTCCTTTCATTAATTTCTTCCATTATGTCCAGTCATGCCCAATTTTATGTGAATATATGTGCACCAGTCTTGAAAAGTAACATCACCATTTTTATTTTAGAAGATGAATATTTGATTATAACACTTGAGAAAGCATAAGCTTTGTACTCATATCCAAGTGGCAGATTCATATTAATGTTTAACGGGTATTCATCATTAAAAACCTTTGTATTTTTAGTATGCTCAAATTTAATTGTTAATTAAAATTTCAGTAGCATATATCTTGGGAACCTGAAATTCAAGAAGCCTGATGAAACATAAATGATTTGATGTACACATGAAAATGGGATTAGAGGTCAAATATAATCTACCATTGTCATGGCTAATCATTGGCATAGTTAAATGAGTTATAAGAAAATCAGGGTCACTTTATTTACATATATTAGAATAATACCAATGTTGATGAGTATAGAAACATATTTTTATTACTCTTGTCTTTTAACAATAACCCTCTTTTTATCTCACTCCTTCCCGTTACCACTCCATTTCTCTCTCCTTACCTTTCAGCAAACTTTCTTCAAGAACACGTCCACACCTACTGCCTCCAATTTCACTCTTACTTTCTCTCTTGAACCCCCCTCAGTCAGGCAGTCATCTCCAGCACTTCAGGGGAACTGTTTCTGTCAAGATGCACATGACCTCCACATTGCTAAATTCAGTGTTTACTTCCATTAGCAGTACTTGACACGATCCATCTTTCTCTCTCTCTTTAAAACACTTTCTTCACTTGATTTCCAAGATACCATACTGTACTGGTCCCCCTCACCCTCCTGCCAATACCTGGCTACACCTTTTCAGTTTCTTCCTCATCTCTGATCATTAAATGTTAGAATTCGAGACTCAAGATTCAATTCTTGTATCTTTCCCCTCTTCTTTCTAAACTCACCTCTGATGATCTTATAACTTTAAATACAAAGTATATGCTCATATATTCCAGATGTATGTCTCCAACCCAGGCTTCTGCCTTGAGCTCCAGACTCTATATCCAAATTCTCACTAGGTATATTTCCATGACTTGTCTAAAACTGAGGTCTTGCTGTATCCCACACCCTCAAATATGCCCTTTTTATAGTCTTTGGCAAGTCATTTAATTGCATCTCAATCTTTACAGTCAACCTTGTAAAGTCATCCTTTGGTATCCACAGGGGATTGGTCTCAGGACCCCCGTGGATACCAAAATCCTCAAATGCTCAAGTTCCTTATGTAAAATGGCATACTACAGTGGTCCCTCTGTAACTCGCTGTGGAAGCACTCAGCAGAGGGCCAACTGTAATCAATTTTGACTCCAATTTCTCTCACATTCCACCTCTAAATGTAACAGTAAAGTTCAAACTCAACTCCATATTGAATCTATTCCTTGAGCTCTAATTTTGTGCTCTGTTGCCTGTGTTTAGTCACGCTAGCTCTGCACCTTTTGTAAAAGAATGTTGCCTCGAACCTGAAATATACAGGAGAGACTATTCTCAGGGTTCTGACTTTTGAGTCCATTCATATAGAGATAAAAAGTTGCAGAACAGAGAGTAACATTTGTCTCCTTGGAGGTTTATAGGAACATTGTAACTATACTCACCTGGGCAGCTACAAGAATAAAAGGATTCCGGCACCAAGAAGTTTGCAACAACCAGCCACACTCCCTTCTCTTTTAGTATAAAAGAAGCCTGAATTCGTACTTGGGTAAGATGGTTCTTTGGGACACTTGTCCACCATCTTCTCAGTCTGCTGTCTTTCCAAATAAAGTCCCTATTCCTTGCCCCAAGACCTCGTCTCTCGATTTATTGGCTTGTCATGTGGCGAGAAGTACAAGCTTGGACTTGATAACACAAATTATCAGTAAATTCTATCAAGTTTACTTAAAAAATATGTATAGACGGTAATGACTTCTCATCACCTCCACTGCTGTCTCTGTGGTCTGAACCACCATTATCTGTATCGGGTTTGTTGTAAACACCTGTTTGCTGTTGTATGACCTTCCACTTGTGCTTTTTATAAGTCTATTTTCAACACAAGATCCAGATCTACTCTGTTAGAATATAAATCAAAGATGTTGCTTCTCTATTCAAAATCTTCAGGGATTTCTCCTCCTTCATGGAATGAGAGCCAACTTCTTGACTCGGACCATCAAGCTCTCCTAAGATACACCCTCTTTCACCCTCCATCACTGCCCAGAGTTGACCACACCCCTCACTCTCTGAATTACCTCACTTCAGCCATACTAACCTTTTCATTCTTCTTAAAAGAGGCCAGGCTTATTCCTGCGTCAGGACCATTTCAATTACTAATCTTTTTTTGTGGGATCCTCATAGCTCATCCCAGATGGCATCATAGCTTACTTCTTCCCTCCCTCAGGCTATTTCTCAAATATCACCTAAAAAGTGAGGCATCCCCTGGCCAGCCTCTCTAGAATTTCACATCTTTCCCCACTTTTGTATCTCCCTTGCCTGTTTTTCCTCCTTAGCATGTCACTGATATTTTAATTTTATTTTCTGCATCCTCCTCCATGAAAATAGAGATTTTCTACTGTTTTCACTCCCACAATATCCAGCATGGTGTTTAGCACATAGAAACTCAAGAAATATTGATTGATTGGATTAATTAATTAATAAATCTATTATTATTGTTGTTATTATAAATGAGCATCTAAGCAAAAGTCATAAGCTTATATCTACCATGATACCAAAATAAACATTGAACAATGGAAATCATATTAATCAATTATTCAATTAACTAGCTTAACATACCTTTTTTTTTTTTTTTTTAGCAAAACAAGCTGATGCAGCCATTCTTTGAATAGACAACCTTCATTCTTTTATTTCAGCACTTTTCAGGAAATGCATTTATGCACCATTTGACATTAATAAATAAAGTATAGTTAACTCTTCATTTATAATCACTATTCACATAAACACTAATCAATTGGGTATATCTATTTATTGAATTATAATCTCTGTTGACAGAAAATATGATACAAAGAAACTAGTCTAAGAAATCACAGAAAGTGGTTGGGATATTTGCTAATTTTTAAAATTTAGATAGTTTTTTAAAGTTATAAATTAAACTGAAATTTCATAGTAGTTGAATATTTTAACCTCAATATACCATGCATTATTGTTGCAAATTTGTATAACTAAGGTTTTTTTTTTTTTTAGAACTCTCTCATTATTCAGATTCTTTTTTCTTTTGGCCTACAATATGTGTTTGGTCAGCGTCCAAATTAGCCAAGTTACCTTTTCCTCCTAGGTGATGCTTTTTACTGTGAAGATTATTTTCTGTGGAAGATCATATAGAAGAGAGAATGTTTTGGCTGAGAAGCTATGACTTTATGGGTTCAAAAGTCTTTGAATAAATATAATGATGACAAAATAATTTGAAAGTAAACCTAATCTTTAACTTTGACATCAATCAAGTAATAGATTGAGACTTCCTAAATTGAAAATGAGTCAACTTGGAAGTGTTTTACCATGACTCTGATTGAAATGTTAAGGGAATATATTTTATTTTCAAATTCTTATTAGAAGTTAATTTTATGTCTGTGAGAAATGGTATTAATAATTATAAGAGAATGTGATAATTGATATTGTGTAATAGGAAAGCAACTGGAATTTGCTAGACTTGGTGTGCATAATATTCAGTACTTTTGGTGGTAAACCCATTAACAGGTCCTCTTCAATTGCATACCTCATTGAGATACCATGACTTTGTATAACATATTTCACATATTTTTTAAAGTTTCCACTAACAAATTGAACATGAAAGTGCAGTATATTTAGATACAGTTATATTAATTAAGGATCCCTGTTTAGCTAGTGTGCCCATTCAAATTTGCCTACAAATGCTAGTTAGATCAACTCATTCAGAGCCATCTAAGTGTGTTAATGGTTGGAGAGGTTCTTTAATTTGGCCCCAAATGAAAGCATGAATAGAGTAGTATGCACTCTGCATACAGTATATTATAAAGCATTATAACATTTATATTATAAAGCATGAATAGAATAGTACTATATATATAAATATATGCAGTAGATTATAAAATACATAATTTATTTAAATAAAATCACATTTTTATCTCTCCACCACCCCATCTTTTAAAATTATTCATTTGAATTTCTCCACATTGGTAGACATTTAGTGATGTATGACTTAAAATCCAGGCTATACAGTATTTATAAAATTAACTTTGGGAATTTGTGAGAGGCACCTCAAAGAGATAGGCAGTCGCTTGCACAGAAGTTGAAAATGAGAAACAATTACTGTATGATGAAGGAGCAAGCATGCTGTACATAATAAGACACAGTAGGCAGAGAGCACAAAGAGGGATTTTCTACTGGAGCTCTGAATTTAAAGTCACAAGGATGGATACAGATGACAGCTGTAATTTGGGAATTGAGCTGCCTCTTACCTAGGTAACTTTACCATTTAGGGTAAATGATTTCTCAGTGACTGTGATTGGCCTGAGGAACACTGGGAGTCTTAAAATGGATCACAACTTAAAATAAAGCAAACACAGTAAAGTAGAAGTTACATTTTCTACAGTGAGATTTTAAAACTACTGATTGTTGATTCAAGGTCAGGAATTGTTTTCATTTACTATGGCTCTCAAATCTTTTTTTCTTCATCACGTCATCAATTTTTATGGAATTGAGATCTAATATTTAGTTTCAAAGTAGCTTGGAATTTTTGTCAGTAGGTTTTCCTTTAAGACTAGGTCCCAAATGAACAACGTTACATCTATCTCAAAAGTTTCAGTGTCTTTATACTGTTGTGTTATATTATGATCTCTTTACTCTGTGATGAGAACTTTCTCCAACTTGTTCTTGAAGACTTAGATTGCACCTTCCAAATTATTGAGAATTATAATTATGGGGTCTGAACAACTGCTTTGATTCACTCTAAACAATTTCCTTATACTTTTAAAAGTCAAAGAAATAATAAGTTCTTAATAAGCAATCATAATGAATATGCATGAAATAACTGGAAGGGAAAATTTTAACCTACTACTTTCTCTATCTTCACCATGTATTTTTTAAATTAATCTTTATTGGAAAATAGCTGCTTTAAAATGTTGTGTTAGTTTCTGCTGTATAGCAAATTGAATCAGCTATACATATACATATATCCCCTTTGATTTCCTTCCGATTTAGGTCACCAAGAGCCCTGAGTAGAGTTCCCTGTGCTATACACTATGTTCTCATTAGTTATCTATTTTATATGTGGTATCAGTAGTGTATATATGTCAATCTCAATCTCCCAATTCACCCCACCCCCCCTTTCCCCCTTGGTATCAGTACATTTGTTCTCTATGTCTTTGTTACTATTTCTGCTTTGCAAATAAGATCATCTATACCATTTTCCTAGATTCCACATATATGTGTTAATATATGATTAGAAAACAAATGTTTTTCTCTTTCTGACTTACTTCACTCTGTATGACAGTCTCTAGGTCAATCCATGTCTCTGCAAATGACCCAATTTCATTCCTTTTTATGGCTAATATTCCATTGTACATATGTACCACACCTTCTTTTTTTTCATGTTTAGTAGTACAAATAAATTTATTTATGAAAAAAATAGACTCACAGACATAGAAAATAAACTTATGGTTACCAAAGGGGGAAGGGTGGGGCAGGGGGAGAGGGATAAATTAGGAGTTTGGGATTAACAGATACACCTACTATATATAGACAGATAAACAACAAGGATTTACTCTATAGCACAGGGAACTATATCCAATACCTTATAATACCTATAATGGAAAAGAATCTGCAAAAGAATATATATATATACACACACATAAATATATATGTATGTATATGTATAACTGAATCACTTTGCTGTACACCTGAAACTAACACAATATTGTAAATCAACTGTAGTTTAATTTTTTAAAAAGTAAATCAATAAATAAAATGGCATGGCATCCCGTTCCTCACATGCTCATGGAACCAGCTCTCTTGTCCTCTTGCTGGTTTTCCCATTGATTCCATGAAGAAGACACAGAGCTGTGTCTAAGATTCATGCCATGATGGCTACAAAGTTGTAATAGGTTTGCAGTGAGCAGCTGTAGAGGGAGGGGAAGCAGGCTGGTCCAGGACCCTGGGGCTGAGGATCAGGATTCAGTGTACCACACTTTCTTTATCCATTCCTCTGTTGATGGACTTTTAGCTTGTTTCCATGTCCTGTCTATTGTAAGCAGTGTTACAATAAACATTGGAGTACATGTGTCATTTTGAATTATGGTATTCTCTGGGTATATGCCCAGGAGTGGGATTGCTGGGTCATATGGTAGTTCTATTTTTAGTTTTTTTAAGGAACCTCCATACTGTTCTCCATAGTGTCTGTATCAATTTACATTCCAATAGTGTCTGTATCAATTTACATTATGGTGTATCACATCAGCATTTAAGAGGGTTACCTTTTCTCCACACCTTCTCCAGCATTTATTGTTTGTAGATTTTTTGATGATGGCCATTCTGACTGGTGTGAGGTGATACCTCATTGTAGTTTTGATTTGCATTTCTCTAATAATTAGTGATGTTGAGCAGCTTTTCATGCATTTGTTGGCCATCTGTAGGCCTTCTTTGGAGAAATGCCTATTTAGATCTTCTGCCCATTTTTTGATTGGGTTGTTTGATTTTTTGGTACTGAACTGCATGAGCTGTTTGTATATTTTGGAGATTAATCCTTTGTCAGTTGTTTCATTTGCAAATATCTTCACCCATTCTGAGGGTTGTCTTTTCATCTTGTTTATGGTTTCATTTGCTGTGCAAAAGCTTTCAAGTTTAGTTAAGTCCCACTTGTTAATTTTTGTTTTTATTTTCATTACTCTAGGAGGTGAGTCAAGAAGATCTTGCTGCGATTTATGTCAAAGAGTGTTCTGCCTATGTTTTCCTCTAAGAGTTTTATAGAGTCTGGCCTTATATTTAGGTCTTTAATCCATTTTAAGATTATTTTTGTGTCTGGTGTTAAGGAGCATTCTAATTTCATTCTTTTACACATAGCAGTCCAGTTTTCCCAGCACCACTTACTGAAGAGACTGTCTTTTCTCCATTATATATTCTTGCCTCCTTTGTCATAGATGAGGTGACCATAGGTGCATGGGTTTATCTCTGAGCTTTTTATCCTGTTCCATTGATCTATATTTCTGTCTTTGTGCCAGTACCATACTGTCCTGATGACTGTAGCTTTGTAGTGTAGTCTGAAGTCAGGGAGACTGATTCCTCCAGCTCCATTTTATTCTCTCAAAATTGCTTTGGCGATTTGGGGTCTTTTGTGTCTCCAAACAAATCTTAAGATTTTTGTTCTAGTTCTGTGAAAAATGCCATCGGTAATTTGATAGGGATTGCATTGAATCTGTAGATTGCTTTGGGTAGTAGAATCATATTCACAATGTTGATTCTTCCAATCCAACAACATGGTATATGTCTCCATCTGTTTGTGTCATCTTTGATTTCTTTCTTCAGTGTCTTGTGGTTTTCTGAGCACAGGTGTTTTACCTCCTTAGGTAGGTTCATTCCTAGGTATTTTATTCTTTTTGTTGCAATGGAGAATGGGATCGTTTCCTTCATTTCTCTTTCTGATCTTCCATTGTTAGTGTATAGGAATGCAAGAGCTCTCTGTGTGTTAATTTTGTATCCTGAAACTTTACCAAATTCATTGTTTAGCTCTAGTAGTTTTCTGGTGGCATCTTTAGGATCCTCTGTATCGTATCATGTCATCTGCAGAGAGTGACAGTTTTACTTCTCTTCCAATTTGCATTTTTATTTCTTTTTATTCTCTGATTGCTGTGCCTAGGACTTCCAAAACTATGTTGAATAAGAGTGGTGAGCATGGACATCCTTGTCTTGTTCCTGATCTTAGAGGAAATGGTTTGTTTTTCACTATCAAGAATGATGTTTGCTGTGGGTTTGTCATATATGGACTTTATTATATTGAGGTAGGTTCCCCCTATGCCCACTTTCTGGAGAGTTTTTACCATAAATGGGTGTTGAATTTTGTCAAAAGCTTTCTCTGCATCTATTGAGATGATCATGTGGTTTTTATTCTTCAGTTTGTTAATATGGTGTATCACATTGATTGATTTCCATATATTGAAGAATCCTTGCATTTGTGGGATAAATCCCATTGATTATGGTGTATGATCCTTTTAATGTGTTGTTGGATTCAGTCTGCTAGGATTTTGTTGAGGATTTTTGCATCTATGTTCATCAGTGATATTGGCCTTTAATTTTCTTTTTTTATGATAACTTTGTCTGGGTTTGGTATCAGGGTGATGGTGGCCTCGTAGAATGAGCTTGGGAGTGTTCTTCCCTCTCCAGATTTTTGGAAGAGTTTGAGAAGGATAGATGTTAGCTCTTCTCTAAATGTTTGATAGAGTTTGCCTGTGAAGCCATCGGTTCCTGGACTTTTGTTTGTTGGAAGATTTTGAATCACAGTTTCAATTTCATTACTTGTGATTTTTCTGTTCATATTTTCTATTTCTTTCTGGTTCAGTCTTGAAAGGTTGTACTTTTCTAAGAATTTGTCCATTTCTTCCAAGCTGTCCATTTTAGTGTCATATAGTTGCTTGTAGTAGTCTCTTATGATCCTTTGTACTTCTGCATTTATCCATGTGTTTTTAACGTTTCATATAAAACAGAACCTCAAGTATTTAACCAGTATTAGTTGTATAAGCTCAACATATTGGAAGACTTTGATGAACACATAGAAGCATATTTTTGGGAAAACAGTTCTTGGTTTATTGACTGTAGCTAGTTTTCCAAATGTTCTGCTGTGAAAGAGCCAATTCCTGTTTAAATGGAGACTTATTTTCTTCCATATAGCAGTAGAATTCTTTTGACCACAACAGAGGCAATATGAATAAAGATGTGTTGGCTTTAAACCCTTCAGGACACTAGCAATGGGAGTCCCAAAAAGAAATAAAAGGCAGTGTTCTTTTGGTTTTGCTCCATGGCCTATAATCAATATTCTTGCCAAGCAATAGGGCTCATATCTAAATGGACCAGTCTTCTTTGATTAATCTGTGAACTAAGCCCCCAGGACAGCCTCGGCTCTTCATATTCGGATATGGAATCGCATGGCTGACATTTGGAGTTTTCATCAACCATTTTTGTGTTAAACATGAAAAATAGACCTTTTCTAGGTATTGTTAATGCTCTCTGACAGCATCTTATCACAGGTCAGTGTTGGGGATTTTGAGGGTTTTTCCCCTTAAAATCTTAATTGTTACTATTGTTATAATGTCTGATTCTGCTTCTTGACTTCTCCTTTATTAAGTTCATGTGGGGTCTGATGGCAAGTAGAATTTTCACTGTTTCTGTAAATGTCTTTCTTATAGTTTAAATTAATTTCATCCCTAAACCCAGGAAGAAGAAATATCTCATTCTTTTTAGGATTTAGCAATATTTCAAGGTGAGCAACATCCTTAAATGCTTCCAAATATTTAAGGACATGCAATTTCACTTTTACTAACCTAACAAAAAAGGGGCATTAGAATAGAAATAAAACCATATATACCCTATCAGCTATTTAAGTCCCTTCAATTGCAAACCACAATGATTAAAAATAAAATAAAAATATAAAGCTGCCACCACCCTGGCACAGATTTTTAAGCCACATAGTTCTAGGTATGTATCCTGAATCTGCCTTTTACAAGCTGTGTAATTCGGAGCTAGCTACATTAAATCTCATTTAATTTAGTTTTAAAATCCACATTTTTACATGTACTCAAAACTCAGGCATAATTTTCCCCAAGAAGTCTTTCCAATCCCTTGCCAGTCTAGGTCTGGTGATTTTTGTAAATATACTCCCTTGTGGCAGCCTGTCATATTGTGTTGCAATTTGTTGTTTGCCTGTGTGCTTACCCAACTAGATCAACAGCTACTTGGCCTAGAGGCTGAGACTATTCTCTCTTTATCTCAGTTTCTAACACCTTGTTCAAATTATAATAAGGGCTTCATGTATAACCACAATCCTTTCTTTCCTTATATTATCCAATAAGGTTAAAAGGATTATCCATATTTAACTAATCAACGAAGGGCATACATATTCGATGGGCTAAGACAGAATAATCCATTACTGCCCACACATCAGGATCATTTGAATATGCTATTATTTTAATTTGAAGACACGTTAAAGTTGAATGAAAAGTCTAAGAGAAAATCTTAATATAGAAATATAGCATATTCCTGGATGAGAAGACTCAATAATACAACACTGACAACTGTCTCCAAATTATTGTGAGTCTAATCAAAACTGCATGGTATTAGAGGAGTTTTCTTGGAAAAGGAAAATGGACAACAAAATGTACAAGAAAGGAAAATAATATTTGGAAAAGAAGCAAATGAAGCCAGGAACACTAGTTTGCAAAAGCATATGACAAAGCCATAGTAATTAAGTAAGAGTGGGATTTATGCAAAAATAAACACAAAGATTTAAAAATAGAATCCAGAAAGAAGTCTGTGCATATAATGACAATTTAGTTTGCATTAAGTGTGACAATTCAAATCAGTGGGGAAAAGATGACCTATTCAATTAAAAAATTTGAACAACTGGTTATTTGGGCAAGAAAGTCAGGAGTTAGGTACTTATTTTATACATTCTCCTCTCTGTCTCTCTCTCTCTTATACATGCACACACACATTTAATTGAGGTATACTAAATGTATTTTTTAAATCTTAAAATATTTAAGGAAGATATAGGGATAAAGAAGTCTTCTAAAATAAAACACAAGATATTAAAGAAAAATACATAGATTTACCAAGGTTAAAATGTATCTTATGGATAACAAAAAAGAAAACGTTATAGCAGTTTTTAAAAAAAGTAAAAGAAGAGAATGATAAAATAATTGCAGCTTATTCTCTTGATAAAACTTTAATATCTGGAGTATGTAAAAATACCTTAAAAAGTATAAGAAAAGAGTAAACAAAAACATAGCCACTGTATAAACAGGTAATTTACAAAAGAAATTCAGATAGTCAATAACTCATGAAAAGATACTAAGTCTCAGTAGTGACCCCCAAAATGCATTTTAAAACACAGCATTGTTTTTACTCATAAGACTGAGAATTATTTCAAAATAGGATCAAATATTGGGGTAGGTGTAGGGAACACACTAGTGACAGGAGTTTAAATCTGTACAGCAATTTTGTAGGGCAATTTGACACAATAAGCTAACATTTAAAATGTACATGCTGCAGTGTATATAGAAGTTGAAGTATAATATGATGTGTATGAAACATATAATTTATAAGTCAATGTAACCTCAATAAATTCTAAAAAATTAAATAAAAAATAAAATGTGCATACTATATGGCTCAGCAATTCTAGTCATTTATATACCTAAAAGAACTCTCCCATGTTAATACAAGAAGGCAACTAAAAAGATATATATTTAAGCATTGTTTATAATAGCACAATAATGGGAAGCAATCTAAGTGTTCATCAATAAGAGAACAGTAAAATAAACCATCATAATTCCAAGTGGCGGAATATTATGCAACAGTTAAAAGGAATAAAAATTACATTTTTCTCAACCCACAGGTAGCTAGGGTTTATATGTTATAGCAGCTAGCATTATCATAGCCAATATATAATTGGCAACTTAAGTGGGTTTCTTCTATTTAAAAAGCCTCATCTATGTAATTCAATGCTGGAGTGGCAAGGAAATCAGTATCAGAATCTGGAAAGAGGGAGTCTCATGTTATGGAGTTCCAGAAAACTTAGCTAATGTCAGAAAGCCTGAGAAAGCAAGCACATGTCTACTGAGTCTATGGCTTTAGCAGAAGAGTTTGGAAAACAGACTTTTAGTTGGATATTTGGTATGAACTGGCTGCATTTAGTAAGATACTAGAAATAAGAGATGAACTTTTAAAAAGTGGCTGTTTCAAGTGTAGAGATGAAACAAAATAGAGAAGGTCTATAAATGTGGGGTCACAACTGGTTGGAAAAGTCAACTGTTTCCAGCTATAAAACAGGAAAAAAAAAAAAAGATTTTAAAAAGTCTTCAACCAACAAAGTCCCTCTGAAAGACTATCCATGTGGCAAAGTATAACGTTTTGATAATATCACCCAAGCCAGTTGGGCTGCAGACAGACTTTGCTATATTAAGATACAGATGCCAGAAAATGGGAAAGAGTTCATATACATAAAGATTAGCTAGACAAGTAGATATCTCTATATCAGTCTATCCAGAAAAATACAGAGATAAAGAGAGAGGAAGCAGGGAGGGAGGGAGAGAAGGAGGGAGGGGAAGAAGGAAGGGAGGACGGAAGGAAGGAAGGAAGGAAGGAAGGAAGGAAAGAAGGAAAAAAGGAAGGAAGGAAGAAATAAAAGTCTGAGAAATAATTTGGATATGACTAATGGCACATGGTCTGACTGAGGAAGAAAATTAGCTCATTATTAAGTTGAAAAAATTGCATTCCCAGTCAAGCCATGAGCTGGGGACTAATATAATAATAATAATAATAACAAGAAATCTTTACACAGACATGAAGGATGCAGCAAAAGCTATATACCCACAGTGAAGGCACACTCCTCAACATCCTCTTCAGCAGTGGCCATGTGAGTAAACAGATAAGGAAAACTCTCAGAACATAGGGCCATGGAAAGTAATGCACGGAACACAGATATCCCAGAAAATATAACTGAGGTCTAAGCAAAGTTTAGAGAACTGTCAGGTTAGAGAACTCCACTGTGAGGATAACTAAACAGCTACATGTAAAAGAATGAAATTAGAACACTCCCTAACACCTTAAACAAAAGTAAACTCAAAATGGATTAGAGACCTAAATGTAAGACCGGACACTATAAAACTCTTAGAGGAAAACTTAGGAAGAACACTCTTTGACATAAATCACAGCAAGGTCTTTTTTGACCCACCTCCTAGAATAATGGAAATAAAAACAAAAATAAACAAATGGGACCTAATGAAACTTACAAGCTTTTGCACAGCAAAGGAAAATACAAACAAAATGAAAAGACAACCCTTAGAGTGGGAGAAAATATTTGCAAACGAATCAACAGACAAAGGATTAATCTCCAAAATATATAAACAGCTCACACAGCTCAATATTAAACAGAACAAACAACCCAATCCAAAAATGGGCAGAAGATCTAAATAGACTTTTCTCCAATGAAGACATACAGATGGCCAACAAACACATGAAAAGCTGCTCAATATCATTATTTATTAGAAAAATGCAAATCAAAACTACAATGAGGTATCACCTCACACCGGTAAGAAAGGGCATCATCAGAAAATCTACAAACAACAAATGCTGGAGAGGGTGTGGAGAAAAGGGAACCATCTTACGCTGATGGTGTGAATGTAAATTGATACAGACACTATGCAGAACAGTATGGAGGTTCCTTACAAAACTAAAAATAGAACTACCATACGACCCAGCAATCCCACTCCTGGCATATAGCCAGAGAAAACCATAATTCAAAAAGACACATGCACCCCAATGTTCACTGCAACACTACTTACAATAGCCAGGACATGGAAGCAACTTAAATGCCCATCAACAGAAGAAGGGCTAACGAAGATGTGGTACATATACACAATGGAATATTACTCAGCCATAAAAAGGAATGAAATTGGGTCATTTGTAGAGACGTGGATGGACCTAGAGACTGTCATACAGAGTGAAGTAAGTCAGAAAGAGAAAAACAAATATAGTTTATTAATGCATATATGTGGAATCTAGAGAAATGGTACAGATGAACTGGTTTACAAGGCAGAAATAGAGACACAGATGTAGAGGACAAACGTATGGACACCAAGGGCGGAAAGCGGGGGGGAGGGTGGTGGTGGGATGAATTGGGAGATTGGGATTGACTTATATACACTAATTTTTATAAAATAGATAATAAGTCCCCATTGTATAAAAAATAAAATAAAATAGTGTTCAAAAAAGAAAAACTATCCTTGGCTGAAAGTGTCAATCAAATCAATAAATATTTTTGAACGTTGACCAGAGATCTGGTAAGTGTAAAGTTAAAGTTTAGAACTTCATTGTAAAATGGATTGTATAAATCAACCATGAGCCATTTATACTATGGAATAAAATATTATGGATTAAAACAATGAGTTAGGCCTATAACTATGTAATGACTAGCTTATAATGTTCTACCAGTCATATTTTTATGTAAAAATAATTAAAGTTGTTATTAATAAAAAAATGATAATATTTTGGTAAAAGAAAAGAAGTGAAAGGTATATATATGCATATATATATATATATATATATATATATATATATATATATATATTTTTTTTTACTAGGATACACAGCAAAACTAACACTGTTGCTCTAAGGATGGAAACAGAATTGTAGTTAGTCAAAGGTAGCTTTATTTTATTTTATTTTTTATTTTTTTGGATCCACCACACAGCATGTGGGATCTTTGTTCCACAATCAGGGATCAAAACCTTGCCCCCTGCAGTGGAAGTGTGGAGTCTTAACCACTGGACCACCATGGAAGACCCAAGCTTGGCTTTATTTTTAATCCATTCTGTTTGAAACAGTTTCTATAATGGTTGTGAAGTAATATATTTGTTATGTAATAATTATACAAAAATTTAGTGTGAGATAAATGTAAATGCGCTAATATTGGGAGAATTCTCTCTCTCTACATACATACATATATACATAAATACAAGTATATATATATATATATATATATATATATATATATATATATATATACCTTGCACAGTGCATTCTCATTTTATATATTTATACATATATGTATATACATATATATGTATATACATGTATGTATACATATGTACATACACACACATGGCACTATAAATGGTTTTAATTTTCCAGCTTGTCCTTTCACTATTACCCTTGTGAGAATAATCTCTCACAATACCCTTAGGTAAAGTTCCCTCTGGCCTGTGACATTTCATTTTTCTCATTCTTAGGTAAATGTTCTCATTCTTATGTAAAAACAAAATTGAAGTGCAAATCAAGCCTCCTTGCAGAGTCTGGACGGTCTGGTATAGAATTCTGAAAAGAACTTTGTCTTTGTAAATGTCAACAAAACCCAAGGACCATCACCACTCAAATTTTAGCAGTTTTCTGGCCATTTTCTCCAGGTTGGCTGTGAGGACAGAAGACAAGTGAAGAAATGTGTCCTCTTTGGTACCATAGTAATCCAGCTCCATGCTCTTTCGATGTGAGAAAGCTTTAAAAAGGACTTTCCTGTAAGGGGTTGCTTTGAAAAAGTTCACAGCTGGGATCCTCTCCTCTGTGCTGGTGTATATATTTCTCTTTCAGGTGGTTGTATCTCTAGTTTCTTCCTTTGTTAATGATGCTTAACTTGGAGCTTTTCATTGTTGTCATTCTTCTACTTCTCTAGGAGCCACATTCGATAGGGCCTGTGAAGACTCCATGCAATTTGCTTGTACACTTTCTATGTCTCTGGCTTTGATCTCTTTCTCATGGTACATCTCTGGTCCCCTGGGGAGACTCCTGCATCTTTAGTCCAACAGAAATCCTTGGAATACAACCAGATTTTAATTCTGGGATCTCTCCTGGCTCCATCACTAAAGCTGAGGGCACTCAGTGGGTCTCTCACTTTCTAGATTTCTCTGGGGGAGAGTCAGGTCCAGGCTGTGATGTCACAATACTGCAGAGAAACACATAACATATTCTCAGAGGGGTATATTTAAGTTTCAAGTCTCTAAGTCTAAGTTTAGAAGGGAGAATCACCTCCAAAAGCTCTCCTCTTGAGAGAGCAAGATAGTAGCTCTCTCTAAAGAAATCTCTTCAAAAATCTTTTCCACACTCTGAGTATGTTTTATATCCCTGATCTAGTTTCTGGCACAAGAATTGAAGATCTGTTTCTAGGAGATATTTCCTCCTGTAGAATCTGCATTGGCTATTTGGCTATGAAATGTCACATCTGTTTTATCTTATCATTTTTCTTTGTTAGCCTCAGTTTTCCAGAAAGAAGAGCATGAAACACAGGCTATGTGCAAGTATTGTATTGGTTGGTGTTCCAAGGAGCTGGATCTGGGAGACAGGAGGAGAAAAGGAAAAAGGAGGGGGGAATTAATACAAGGATTCATAACAGAGTTTGCCACCACTACATGCTACTAGTTGCTCTATCCCTTGGAAATAAATGATAAAAAAAAAAAAAAAGCATATGATATGCTTTTCAGGACCTTCAGTGCCCAGTTGGTCACAACTTTCAACATGGGGCTTTAACTCAGGGGAAACAATTGGGTTTTCCAAGCAAAGACGTCCACAGAAAAGATACAGAGCAGGAAGCAAGAGGGTGCTATGATGGCCTAGAAAAGAAGCTAAAGGTTTTACTCTATGTGAAGTTGGTTGTGCGTACACTGAGCAGGTGGAAATGAGACAGATGAGAACAAGAGGAACTCAAGTAGAGCATAGGAGGAGATGCCCCTCACTCGCTGGCTGGGCACGCTGTGTGCAGAATCTTCTAGTCCATGAATTCACTGGCACCATTCTGGCTTCTGAGCAAGATCCCAGCGCAGCAGAGGATGGAGTGCATAGCCAAGCTTCCATGCAACATTCTATTACATATACGTACATACGCTTAACTTAGAAAGTATACCCAAGGAATTATCAAGATTAAGGGATTGTACTCTGAGAGCGGGAGGTGGATTTACTTAAATATTTTTCCCTTTTAAAATTTGAATCTGGGGTTTAAAAAAGAAACAACTATATGACAGTTGACTGAAGCCTCTCACGTACACCTCCTGAAGCCCATTCACCTTTTGATTTCTTCAAAGTAGCCCATGTATCAAATTGGGGAATTATAATTCCTATACATCTAAATAAAGATTTGCTAAGTCTGTGTTTTCCAAGGAATATATTGTTTGGAAGGTTTTAAAGTGTTAAACAAATGGTACTATCTCCTGTCATCAATTAACTGCTTTCATTTTCTTAAAATTATATTTTCAAAGATTACCCATGTTGAGACCCAAATTTCTATTTCATTAGTGATGGTTGCCCTACGGTTTTCCACATTTGAAAACATATTCTGTATTTATTCAGTCTTTCCTGCATGAGCACTGAAGTTTTCTCAGCCTTTGTCTATGACACCCAAGTTGCTGGAAACATTCGTTATATATTTTCCTGGACACATGAGCAAGAAAGTCTCTATGGTTTATAGAGAAAAAGAAGAAAAAGTTGTTGACTCAAAGGGAATGTATATTGAATTTTACTTTATATTGCCAAATTGCTCTACAAAGTGGTTGCATAAATTTATATTCCCACAACAGTGCCTACTGCACTGCCTTCTCACTGGTGGTGTTGTCAACCTTCTTAAACCTTGCCAGTGTAATGGACATGGAATAGCATCTCATTATAGTTTTATTAGGTATTTATCTGATTACTGCTGAGGTTGAGCATCTTTTCAAGTGCTTATTGACTATCTTGGTTTCCTCCTTTCCGAATTGCCTGTTTAAAGTCATTGCCAATTTTTCTATTAGATTGCTTGTCTTTCCTGATTTTTATGAGTTATTTATATTTTTCGATCCTCAACCACTAAAAGAAATATACATTGCAAATATCATCTCTCAGGCTGTGGCTTGTCATTTAACTATTTTTTCTCATAGTGACTTTTTTTTTTTTTAATTTTATTTATTTATTTATTTATGGCTGTGTTGGATCTTCGTTTCTGTGCGAGGACCTTCTCTAGTTGTGGCAAGCGGGGGCCACTCTTCATCGCGGTGCGCGGGCCTCTCACTATCGTGGCCCCTCTTGTTGCGGAGCACAGGCTCCAGACGCGCAGGCTCAGCAATTGTGGCTCACGGGCCCATTTGCTCCGCGGCACATGGGATCCTCCCAGACCAGGGCTCGAACCCGTGTCCCCTGCATTGGCAGGCAGATTCTCAACCACTGCGCCACCAGGGAAGCCCCTCATAGTGACTTTTATTGGTCCAAAGTTTTAAATTTTAGTGTAGTCAAACTTATCAGGGTATTTTTTTGTGTGTGTGCTTTTTAGAGAGATATTCCCTATACCATGTCACAGACATGTGATCCTTCATGTTATTTAACTATATGAAAGATTTGTTTTCCTCATTTATTGTTTTTATTCACTTGGAATTGGCATGTGTGTGTGTGTGTATGAACAGGGCCACAGAGCAGAAGTAGGATAGGGACATTTGGGATTTAATTTCTTTGTCTTCTGTGTATATTAACTGTTGCTTCACCATAATTTACTGAATTATGTTTTCTCTAATTAATTTTGCCATTTCCCTCCTATATGAGGATTCCATTTAAGAGCTCTTTTTCTAGTTTATTCTATTCTACTGGATTATTAATCTATTCTAACGCTAATACCATGCTATTTTAATTAATAGAGCTTTATGATAAGTTGTGAAATCTGGTAGGGCAACTTTCAAATTCTTTAAATGTATGTATTAATTTGGTTAGAATGGGTATTTTTATGCTATTGAGAAGAAGACACGTCATTGCATTTTTTAAATGGCCTAACATAGTTGTAGGTTATTCTCCCTATATGTTGCCATTTTCAGCTGGTATACAAGCCACATTTTGGGGAGAGGGAAGCATTGTTTTTTTAAGAATCCATAATGTAAAGTGTCTCACTCCTTTTAAGGAAAACCTAAACAAGAAAGAATACCTGTTTTAGCTGAGAAACCGAGACACTTGTAGTTCTCGGAAGCTGTAGAGGCCCATGCATAGGCCATGACAGGGACCTATGCAATTCTCAGCCTTTATATCCTTTCTTTCCAGTTATCAGTGTGATTTACGTGTTCTTGGATGATATCCATTTTACATACTAGTAAATGTTCACGCATGTAGTATTCAGCAGCCTTGACTTCAGACTTTTGCTCTTTATGTGCTGTGTTTACCAAGAGTCAGTTTAGTTTGTTCTCAAAACCTATTTATTCTAATTTTATGTGTTAATACAATAATATAATTTAATTATCAGGTAAACCAATTAAGACAAGCCTGAAAAATGGTATTTGTTCCATAAAATATAAGCAATATATTTTGGAAAGAATAAAGATGTATTTACATAAAAACATAAATCAATTAGGTGTGGATGAGATAAAAAAATAACAGGGGGAATTATTTTAAAATAAAAATTCTGGGGACTTCCCTGTGGCGCAGTGGTTAAGAATCCTCCTGCTGATGCAGGGGACACAGGTTCGATAGCGGAGCAACTAAGCCTGTGCCCCACAACTACTGAGCCTGTGTGCTGCAAGTACTGAAGCCCATGCACCTAGAGCCCATGCCCCGCAACAAGAGAAGCCACCGCAATGAGAAGCCCACGCACCACAATGAAGAGTTGCCCCTGCTCCCCGCAACTAGAGAAAGCCCACGTGCAGCAGTGAAGACCCAACACAGCCAAAAAATAAAATAAAATAAAATAAAATGATAAAATAAAATAAAACAAAATAAAATAAAAATTCTGCATTCTTTGCCTCAAATTTATGCTCCTACTTTAAATAAAAGAAAACCGAAACTAGCAGAAGCTATTGTAGATTCACAATTTATGCAAAAAAGAAATTTGCAACCTAATCAAGCACTTATATTAAAGAAAAAGTCTTGGCCCTATGATCAAGATTGCATGTTTTGGTAAAATAATATTTTTGGTAATTGGTAAAAATTATTTAGGGCACAAATAGGTTCTATATACGTAATTTTAACCAGTGATCCCTCTTGTGTTCTATTATATTTGTTTGCTTACTCACTATACAGCCTTGAAAACAAATCTCTTTAAATGATTTCTACAAAGCTTGGCTTCTCTTTGATGTGTTATCATTTGCTATCCGTGGCTCTAACCCTCCAACTCCCTCCCTTTCTAATGTTAATATACCTCTCTTCTTCACAAGTCAAAATTCTCTTCCCGCTGTGGCAATTACTGTGATTTTTAAAGGAATGCTTTGAAATAAAAACTCTACCTTCTTGGAGGTTAAATTGAAAATGACTTCCCCATTAAGTAAAACCCAGATAACCTGATTTCTGAGAAACTCCATCAAACAGCCCTTCTCAAGCAATGCCTCTAGGATGTACTGTTTTATTTCTGTCAATCCAACACGTGTGGGCTACAAAAAGATTTAGCATATGATTGGTCCATAGATATTTCCTAAATTTGGGAGAAGAATATATTTATTGTCTTATTGTACAATTGTTTAACTCTGTTTTTATTTATACTTTATGTTATAAAACTGGTTGCCCTGAGGAGCTGGGTCTTTCTTTATTTTCCTAAAAGGGGTATTAATAATCTAAAAGCTGTCATTAGTTTTCTGGTTCTAGATGCAGAAATATGATTTACTTTAGAATGCATTATTATTATTTTGTTTTGTATTTTTTCGCCTGTGGGGCTATCAGTAAAATGGATTTCAACTTTACAAATATTGAGCTAGAAACTCCCACAAATGTCCTTACAGAAACATTTGAGTCAGTCCAGATATTGTAGACCAAGGTACCATATTTACAGAATATGTATCTATCTATATTTATCATATATATATGTTTATATGTTAATAATATCAAATTCTGGTCCATAACTTCACCTTTGGTGTAAAGAATTAAGTGAGCAAACACCCAGCTAACATCAAAAAATGTATTTCTTTATTTTGTAAAGCAACTTCCCAACTATTCCTAGGATATGTATTCATTTACTCATATTTTGTTTAATATCTCTGATACAGTACAATTACTATAGTTTATAATAAAAAATCAAGTAAAATTCACCTAATCTTTAAGTGAAAATTAAATAATATTCTTTAATATGCTTTATTATTTAGTATGTAATATTCTTTGTTAAGTATGGCTAGAAAAAGCATATTTAAAGAAAGATCTGTATCAATTGTTAGGTCTAAGGTGTTAGAAAAATGTACACTTTTTAAAAGAAAGTTTAAATCAGCTGTTTAAAGAATTAAACTCAGGGGGGAGGGATAAATTAGGAGGTTGGGATTAACACATACACACTACTATGTATAAAATAGTCAGCAAGGACCTGCCGTATAGCACAGGGAACTATACTCAATACTCTGTAATGACCGATATGGGAAAAGAATATGAAAAAGAATAGATATATGCATATGTACAACTAACTCACTTTGCTGTACACCTGAAACTAACACAACATTGTAAATCAACTATTCTCCACTATAAAATAAAAATTAAAATAAATAAATACATATTTTTAAAAACAATTAAATTTAAGCTCTCGAAATTTCACAAATCACATATAACAGAATTCAGTAAATAAGTATTTGATTAAAATATCCAATACTTCCAATTAAAATTTGACTATATCCAAGGTTGAAACTGAGAATTAATTTCACAAAATTAACTGAGTTATAAAAATAAATATAAATTTTAGACAGAAATTACGACTGCCATTTTGTTATTATAAAATTTGTAGTCACATTTCTAAAGTGTTAATCTGTGTCCAGAGACAACACTTTCTCAGCACTCTCCATAGCTAGATGGCTCTTGACATCATAATTTTCAACTGAACTTCATGAAGACATTTTGTGGAAGATAATTTATTCTCTAATATATTTTCATTTCTTTCCAATCTTTTTATTTTTTAATTTAAGACATATAATCATGGATATTGTTTGACCTAAATTTTTCATTCACATGAAATTTTAGGTGTCAAAGTTTACAGATGATTTTTTCTTATAATATGTAGATAGCCATATATCCTTATAATATATGAACACTTATCAAGTAGGAATATTTGCTTGAATGACTCATAGCCTGGGTGGAATTAAATAACTACCAATTGAACATATTTTTGACTTATTTTTCTTTAATTCCATAAATGTTAGTTAATATACAGTTCAATTCTATAAGAAATATATGTATAAAATATCAATATTTACATTTTTCTGTCTTGGATTATTTACATTTTAATTTTTTTGCAAATATTATACAATGCTTATAGCAATGTGAATTAAATAATACACACTTTTGTGATATTTACATTAATTTTCAAAACCATTTTCCTTTTTTATAATATGTATTTGTTTCCTTGGACTGCCACAATAAATTATCACAAATGGCCAGAAGTTTGAAATCAAGCTATCAACAGGGTTGTTTCCTTCTAAAGACTCAGTGGGTGAAACTATCCCCTGCCTTTCTCCTAGTTTCTTGTGTTTGCCAACAATCCTTGTCATTCCTTGGCTTATAAAGGCATCACTCAAATTTTTGCCTCCATCTTTATTCTCTGTGTGTCCCCTTCTTTCACTTAGAAAGACATTCTCATTGGATTTAGGGCCTACCCCAATGCAGTATTATCTCATCTCCATTCTTACTTTAATTGCTTTTGCAAAAACCCAATTTTCAAATAAGCTTACATTCTGAGTTTCTGATATGAGTTCTGGGAGGACATTATTCAACCCACTACAATTGGTCCTGTGCCTCCCACCCCAAATTCATAACTGTCTGTATGCAAAATGTATTCACCCCATCCCAATATTCCTAAAATACTAACACATACTAGCACCAACTCTAAATCCAAAATTTTATCTGAGTATAACCAGCTCAAAAAGTACCAACTCTCATTATCTAAATCATGTATGGGTGGAACTACGAGGGTAGTGCATCTGGAGCAAAACCTCTCTTCACTTGTGGCCCTGTGAGACTAGAAAGCAAGTTCTTTGTTTCCAAAATACAGTGGTGGGACAGGCATTGATTAGACATCCCCATTTCCAAAGGTAGAAACTGGGAGATATAAAGGGGTCATCATTCTCAAGCAAATTGGGAATCTAGCAGGGCAAATTCCATCAGGTGTCAAGGCCTGAGAATAAAAATCTGTGGCTTAATGTTCTGGCCTCTGGACCCATCCAGTCAGACTTACTCTTTCTGGCTTCTGCTTCTGCATCTGCAGCTCTGTTCTTGGCATCATTTTTTTTTTTTTTTTCTGGAAGGGTAGCACACACTGACAGCTGGATAGGCTAGCAGTCCGTTTTCTGCTTGCACATTTAGGAAATTTTCATTTTGTACAGTCACTTTCCCTTTCAGTCCAAGCTGGAAGTATAACATCCTTGACAATCCTGTGGTCTCCCATATACCCGTCAAACGTTCTATGCCATTAGACAAGAGGATTCTCCACAGATCATTCCTAGATAACTCCATTTCTAATTCTGGCTTCTGCTGAGATGAATTCATTATCACGTAACTCATTTCTGTAGCAAACTATTGTCCAGCCACATCCTTGGCCCTTTCTCCAGAGCACACTTTAGCATCTTAAGCAATTAGGATAGGCTGAGAATTTTCCGAATGACTGAGTTCTAGTTCCTTTTTTGCTTAATAGCTTCTTCTTCAATTTTTTTTTTAATCATATTTTACAATAAGCAACAAGGAGAAACCAGACTGTGTCTTCAACACTTTTCTGGGAAATGTCTTCAGCTAAATATCCAAGTTCATCACTGACCAGTTTTACTTTCCATCCAATTATAGAAGAAAATTCAACCACATTTCTTTTTTGCCATTTTATAAAAAGGATCATTTATCTTCCAGTAACCATGTTCCTCATTTCCTTCTGAGACCACAATAGAAGCACTAGCAATGTTCCTATTTTTACCAACATTCTGTTCAGGATACTATATGCATTCTCTACGATGATAGAAGCGTTCTTTACCATCCTCTCCACTACCTTCTGAGACCACGCCAGAATCACCTTTAACATTCATTTCTCTCCCAGCAGTCTTTTCAAGTCAAGCTTTTTCTATTATGCTTCTCAAAGTCCTTCCAGCCTTTTCCCATTACCCAATTCCAAAGCCATGCCCACATTTTCTTAGCTATTTATTACAGCAGCACCCACTTCCCAGTACCAAAATCTACATTAGTCAGGTTTCTCTAGAGAAGCAGAACCATCTATCTATCTATCAATCTATCTATCTATCTATCATCTATCTATCTAGATATAGATATAGATACGTACACAATTCAGTACAATTCAATCTGAGTCTGAAAGCCTGAGATTTAGGGAGGGTTGGAAGCGATGCCCTAAGTCCAGATCTGAGTTCAAACTTCTAAAAACTAGGAGCCCTAATGTTTAAGGGCAGCAGAAGATGGAAGTCTCAGCTGGAGCAGGAGAACGGATTAAGTCTTCTGCTTTTTGTCCTTTTCAGGCCCTCAAAGGATTGGACGATACCCACCCGCCTTGGCAGGAGTGATCTTAGTCTATTCAAATGCTAATTTCTCTCACAGACATTCTCACAAACACACCCAGGAATAATGATTTACCAGCTATCAAGCATTGCTTAGCTCAGTCAAGTTAACACATAAAACTAACCAAAACAGATGCCGTAACAAATTACCACAAACTCAGTGGCTTAAAACAGCAGAAATATGTTTTCTCACAGTTCTGGCAACGACACGTCCAAAATCAAGCAACAGCAAGCCGACTCCTTCTGGAGGTTCTAGAGGAGAATCTGCCCAGTGCCTTGCTCCTAGTTTCTGTTTGTTGCTGGCAGTCCTTGGTGTTCCTTGGCTTCTAGACAAATCATTCACTCCAGTCTCAGCCTCCATGGTCACATCACTTTTTTCTCTGTATTACTCTTTGTCCTTTTCTCTTTCCTATCATAACACTTTCATTGAATTTAAGACTCACCCTAACATGCCATAATCTAATCTTGATCCTTAATTACATCTGCAAAGACCTAATTTCCACATAAAGTCACATTCTGAAGTTCCAGGTGGATGTTAATTACAGGAGGGAGGGGTCACTATTCAACCTACTACACTTATATGAAATCTGTTAATAACTTTCTGTGTGTGAAACTAGATGCTTTAATAACAATACATTATTAAAGTGGATTTTACTCTTGAAATAGTAAATATGAGTGATACAATGCCAACAAATAAAAGAGAAATAGAAATTTTTATTTTGAGTTATACATTATTTAGAAGCTTACCTGTATTTGGAAATGAATATTTAGATATTAAAATGCATATAAATGACAGACCTTGAGGGTATTACTGATACTGTTAACACTGATTACATATGTTTGCAGCCTACATAATTGAAATGACATCACCAGTGAGAATTCGGCAATTTAGTGTTCCTTCCAAAGGTTTAAAGCCAAAGGGAAAACCAAGTAGCAAATATTAGCCAATAAAACCAGAGTGCTGATGCGGGTGTGTATTAGACATTGAAAATCCCAGACCTGTTACAGTTTCTGCATGTTGCTTAATGTGATGAAAATATGTCTCCTTTTGACAAAGTGAGAGAGTGGCATGGACATATATACACTACCAAATATAAAATAGCTAGCTAGTGGGAAGCAGCCGCATAGCACAGGGAGATCAGCTGGGTGATTTGTGACCACCTGGAGGGGTGGGATAAGGAGGGTGGGAAGGAGGGAGACACAAGGGGGAAGAGATATGGGGATACATGTATATGTATAGCTGATTCACTTTGTTGTAAAGCAGAAACTAACACACCATTGTAAAGCAATTATACTCCAATAAAGATGTTAAAAAAAAAGAAGAAAATATATCTCCTTTTAAAACTCACTATTCAGATTCTCATTTAAGAAGAAGTTAAATTTTCAAAAGTTTTATATGAGTTCTCCATAAGGAGTTAAATACTTCTAAAAAAATTTGACTATTTCTTTATTGAAAAGTTATGGATCATCAATGAAGCAGAACAATAATTAGCAATTTGATATGATCAAATATAACCCTCAATTTGGTATGATCCTTTCTACACATGAGTATATCCACTGGTAAATATGCAATGTATTTATTGACTTTTGCATTACAAACTAAACATTAATTATAAGAATATCAGAGGACATACACAACTCTATACAAAGAGGAAGTCTTATTTGAGGAATTAGTGATTTCGCTAGAAATGCACTGAGCAGTATGGTAGCCACTAGCCACAGGGCCTATTTAAACTTAAATTAGGTAAATTAGGTAAACTTAAAAATACAGTTCTGTAGTCACGCTAGCCTTGTATCAATGTTCTATAGCCACTTATGGCTACTATATTCAATAGTGCAGATACAAAACATTTCCATTGTGTCAGGAAGTTTTATTGGATGACACTACCCTTTTCAAATAGTCAATGTTGGTCGAATATGAATAAGTATGTACATATGTGTGTATTCACATGTGTTTATGGATCAACATACTTTACATGCTAATAAATATGTTCTAGATTCTAACAATGAAATGTTCATGTAGTCCACTGGGGTGCTTTGCCCACTTACTTTTGGTTACAATAAAATTGCATTACTGAATTGGTAACCTTACCTTTTCTAGGCTACATGAATAGCAATGTGACTCCCTGAAACTTGATTACCAAAAACAAGAACTTTAGTTCAGTTGAAGCATTGGTTATAAGGCTGAGAAGAGAGAGAGACAGCCTACTTTATCACTGGAAATTTACACACAAAGTGAAACACCCGTCAGAGTGATGAATGGAGTTTCTTGTTATCTTACTGTCTATATCATTCCCAGCTCTGATTCCCCAGCAATGCTCGGATTGCATGGGGAAAGCAAAAGGAGAATTGTCCTGCATATTTCGTTTGTGCTCAAGGAATACAAGAGGATTTTCAGCTATATTTATAAATAGGATTGATCTCATTTTTACTTCATTAATCTTAGAATTTAGAGTAATTTTTGCCTCACATAATCCAAAGCCTATTTCTGTAAGTCAGGGCACGGCATTTTCTTCCCTGCACTCATGTTTGTGTTTTGTTTTTCAGATTCATGTGGTATTTTCTCTCTGTAAGATGAAGGAAAATTTATTATAGAATGCACATTTGTGTTTTAGAGTCAGGTGAAATGAAATAAGACACCCCAAGTGTTTTGACATAGCAAAATAAGAAATACTGACCAATTGGTTGGCATGTAGGAAGATAATCCTTGGCATTTTTCATGAAAATCCGCATGTTCCCTGTGGGAACACATACGCTATATTAAGGAGTCATTCTATTAGAAGCAGATGACCCCACCTCTTCAACGGCCTGGGTTTATCTAAGAGGGCAGTAGCAGCTTTGGATGTAGAATCAGAGCAGTGATTTTTCATCTGAGCTCATCTACACAAGCTTGAATAAACTATTTGGTCATCCTGAGCTTCATTTCTCTCCTGATATTTCTCTTGCTATCTTCATTCCCTGCTTGATATTTGACAATTAAATAACATGAAACTAATTATGATAATAATATCAACTATATTAATTGCTCACCCTGGGTCAAATTTATGCATGCGTTATCTCATTTAATCCTCCTAACTCTACAAGGAAAGAAGTTTCCTTATATTTATTTTGCAGGTGAGAAAACCAAAGTTTCCTTAGGCTTGGAAGAGTGATCAGATATACTCAGGATCACACATATTTTTTTAGTGGTCTCTATAGTCTTGTCAGGACTCAGTGGCAGTTGCCTAATTCCAGAATCTGGAGTGTCAATCAATCCATATGCATATGTATAGATGCATGGAAATGATTAACCACATGCAGATCATTGCTACTTTAAGAAGATTAGAAATAATGTAATTAGGAATACCTTTGCTTTTTTTCCCCTCATTTTAGAAATACATCTGTTTTTTTCATATATCTTTACTGGAGTATAATTGCTTTACAATGTTGTGTTAGTTTCTGCTGTACAACAAAGTGAATCAGCTATACATATACATATATCCCCATATCCCCTCCCTCTTGTGTCTCCCCCCTACCCTTCCTATCCCACCCCTCCATGTCATCACAAAACATCGAGCTGATTTCCCTGTGCTATGCAACAGCTTCCCATAGCCATGCATTTTATATTTGGTAGTATATATATGTCAGTGCTACTCTCTCACTTAGTCCCAGCCTGCACTTCCTGCACTGTGACCTCAAGCCTGTTCTCTACATCTGCGTCTTTATTCCTGCCCTGCCACTATGTTCATCAGTACCGTTTTTTTTTTTTTTTTTTTTTTTTGGATTCCATATATATGCGTTAGCATACAGTATTTGTTTTTCTCTTTCTAACTTACTTCACTCTGTATGACAGACTCTAGGTCCATCCACCTCATTACAAATAACTCAATTTTGTTCCTTTTATGGCTGAGTAATATTCCATTGTATATATGTGCCACATCTTCTTTATCCATTCATCTTTCGATGGACATTTATGTTGCTTCCATGTCCTGGCTATTGTAAATAGTGCTGCAGTGAACATTGTGATACATTAGAAATACATCTATTTTTTTTCCATAATGTCTAACTGGACTACCCTGGGGTTTTTATTTGTTTGATTGTTTGCATGTGTGTGTTTGTTTGTTTTGTTTTGTTTCAGTTTTCTTGATCATTATGTGTGGCTACACCTCCAAGTACATTTAAACACATTGATGTTATGTTCCAAGAAGGTGAAACTTTTAGGTGATTTGCACATTTTTTGATGACAGTAATTACTCCTTGTATTTTTGCACTGCCATTTTAAATAGTAGAATTCCTGTCATTTCTTTTATCTCTTTTAGATGAGGATGGTGTGTGTTCTTTTGTTCAAGTAGGTGGGATATGATTATCATTCTTACTTGACAGCTATGGTGACATTCACAAGGGTATTAATCAGGATCTGAGGACTGAACCTCATATTTCCTAATTCTTATTTCCTGTTTCTTTCCATTAAACATAAACAGTATATTACAGGATTTATAGGAAGAAAAATGCCCCTATGGTCACAATGAGAAGAACACTTCATAAAGTGACACATTGTGTGATTTTTAGAACTTGCTCTGTTAGTGTGCTGGGTACATTATGGTCCCCAGATTCTACTCATCATTCCTCCTTTCCGCACGTTCTCCCAGTCTTCAGTGTAACTCCTCTCTCTGATGTTTTCCCTCCAAAGCTAGGAGGGCCTTTTTTGGTGTTTTGTACACTGCTACTTAATATCACCACATTGCTAATATTTTTCAGGTGCTCTTCTTTGTCTTTATTATAATTACAAAACTCTTTCATTTGGTATCAGAGGCTCTTCAGGACCTCACCACTTTACAATGCATCCCACCCAACAAACTGAGTGTCAGACATGAATCTACACAACAGGAGATTTCAGACCTCCTTGCCTTCTCATGTAATAATGTCTCCTAGTTTTTCCTTCCCTGGATATTCTTTTAGTTCATTTAAACTCATTGAATGGTATGTTTGCATTACTTCCTCTCACAGGATTTTTCCAGTGTTCCTTTGGCAAAAAAAAATCCTGTCCTTGCTCTGGTTATTGCAATAGAACCGTGTATTATCATCATTTCTGATGAGAGTTCTGTATTCAAGGCAGAAGTGTTGTTAATTTTGTAGTCAGCAGGATGCTTGATGCTTAATGAATTGAACTGACTCACTTTACGGCTGCATACAAGATATGTATAAATTACAAAAACAAAAAAACAAAAAAAAAACACTTCTGTATCCCAGAGCTAATTTGATATGTTACAAGTCATTTTCAACTTCCAGAACTACGCGTCTATGAGTGCAAGCCCTTTAAAGAGAATTCTGTGCCTTGTTCACTATGATGAGCTTGCCTTGTTCTTTCAGGTCATACATTCTCCTTTTAAGCATGTTTGCTACTGTTTTGGCTTCACAGACAACCATGCAGTCAGTCACCATATTGAGCCCTTACTATGTGCTAAACAAATGCTTGAAATTTAAAGAGCTGTGTACCATTGGAAACTGACAAGAAACTAGACTGAAGCTTTCCATTATTTCCCAGTTTATAAATGGGAAAACTGAAGCTCAGAGAGATTAAGAAACTTATGTAAAATCTTCCAGTTACCAAATTCTATATTTTAACAATTTAATGTCTGTCGGACATCAAAGCATATGTTTAACTACTATATGACTATGCTTTGCCATTAAGTTTTGTTTTTCCATGGGAACTTCTGCCCACAATTTTCAAACAGACATCCACGAAGGCAGGCTTTCATATTGATTTGGCTCTTCCAAAATACTACTTATTTTTCTCCATCTTTGCATATTCTGACCATGTCTCTCTCTTCCTGTCTCTGGATCTTTGCTCCCCCTCCACACTGCCACCAGGGTGCTCTGTCTAAAGTCTTGCTTGGATCACACTCCCTAATCAAAACTTCCCAATGGTTTCTATAACCATTACATAAATTGAAAACATTTTGGTCCAGAATTCAAAGGATTTTAGAGTCTTTTTATTACCTCTTCCTTGCTAGCTTCCAATACCCCTATTTCACTTCATTCAAATTGAGCTACCTCTGTTCCCAGTCTGTGATTTATGTTTATATCTTAGATCATTCTTGATCCAGTAAGGAGAATGGCTTAAGTGGTAGCAGGGAAGGAGCAAGAAGATATATAAAATCTTCAAGTGAGTGACTCTAGAAGGAAAGATAATATAGATGCAAGAAAAAAAGACAGTCAGATATGTAATAAAGATGTTTTCTTTAAATAAAGAAAAATATACAGCAAGAAGTAGCATGAAAAGATTGGGTCCCAGAGAGAAAAATACTGAAGTTGAACAAACGTTTAGATATACCATGGTGAAGTTGCCAGAACCACTGAAGAAAAAATAATGGGAAAATACATATTATAAAAATGCTAACAGGAAGAAAGGCAACAATAACATGCAACAAGCCTGAATTTTTATGTTTAAAAAATTAAATGAAAGAAAAAACATGATTATATTTTTAAAAGTGATGATGATGATATAATGATATCCCAAGAAATTACAAATTTATCAGTTGAAAGTGTTGATTGGACAATGATGATCAAAGAAGTATATATTGTGTTGAAATCGTTGCTAGCAATTTAACTAAAATACATAAACTGAGAGATGTTAATAAACTAGGAAAGAGGGTATAGATTGAAAATACATGAAAACAGACAAAATAAGAAGAAGGAACCATGGGAACTGTAGAATATTTACATTCTTTCAGCTTCAGGAGTGAGAGGATCCATCTTGAAAAAAATACATTTGAAATTTAAATGAAGGCTTAATTGGGCAGGTTTTCCTCCCCATCACAGTGGCAATAGGGCTCTCATCTTCTGATCATCATTTTTTCATAAGAAAATAATCTTGAAAATTTACTAGGCAGTGATTGAAGCAGTATAAAATGTGATCCAGCTAATGCCTTACTGGAGGGAAATCCGGGGAGGGGTTTGAGATGGATTTGTGACACTTGCAAAGCATTAGACCATTAAGATTAAAAGTTGAATTATATAAAATAATTGAGTGGGTACTCAGTTCAATATGCACATGTTATTTGTCATGGGTTTAGCTGCAACAAATGCAAATACCTATGTTTTTGAAGATTCATATCATCATACCTGTTCCACTAATTTGCATTGCTGCTTGAAGGACACTTGATTGAAAAGAGCGACACTATCCCTTACATGTCTTATAATTTTAGCTATGATGTCAGCCTGCTGTTTAGATTTATTCCCTATACTTTATTGCAGGCTGTTAAAATTGAACTAAAAAAGAATTTGTAGTTTAACTAGATACAAAGTATATTATCTGATAACATCCTTATATGCAAAGAACAGCAACCTTAAGTTATAGTAAAAGATTCAATTTTCAAAAACCATATAATATGAAAACTATTGAGTTTAAATAAGTCTTGAGTATGAAAATGATTATTTTTTTGACTAGAGGCTCAAGCTCATAAAGCTCAAAATTATTCCAAAATTATTGTGGGAATTCCATGGGTTTTGAATAAACATATTAACAAGATTCACAGGAAAAGGGGGAGTATGAACAAGCTCAATCAAAAGTCCATGTAAAAACTAAACATGCAACAATAACCTGTTTTGAAAAAGAAGAATAATTAGAGGATAATTCAACCTACCAGATAATATTTTGAAAGAAAAACTGATTACATACTCTATTCTCACAACCAAATAAATTACAGATGGTTCAATGATTTAAATTTTGAAAGAGTACTATAAAGAAACTAAAATTAAAATGAATAAATTTCATATTAATATGCAAAATATAGAGGCCAAAAATATGTCTGCTGAAAAAAAAAAGCACAGCGTGAGAATTGTGAGTTAAGTTTTATTTGGGGCAAAATGAGGACAATAGCCCAGGAGATAGCATCTCAGGTAGCTCTGAGAAACTACCTGAGATAGGTAGGGGGAAGAGGTAGGGGGAAGGTCAGTATTATATATGATTTTAGTGAAAGGGGGTACATGCCATCAAGCACACATTTTTTGCAGAAGGTTGCTGCTAGTCTCGTGAAGGTTACTACAAGTTACGAGGAGAAGACATCAGCATGAATGATTTTAGTGTTTTTCTAGATATGAGGATCATAAAGTCTACTCCTGAAAATATCTAACTATCTAAAGACCTGTTCTGTCAGTTTTTTTCCCAGAGCAGAGTGCCTCATTCCTGATCTCCACCCTGAACTCCTTTCAGGGTGTGTTGAAGGTCAGTGGCTGCAACCACTTGTGATTTAATCCTTGTAGAGGCAAGATGGCAAGTGCCATTTTTTAGTTGGCAAAGGGGAAGGTAGATACATTTGACAATTTAAAATTATGAAAGTTCCATGTGAAAAGTAATAGACAACTTATAAATTAGTGAAAAATTGAAGTACACATGACAAGAAAGTACAAATTTATTTAAGAAATAAAGAACATAATTATATTAACAAGAAGTCAATAACATTTAAAAACCATTAATCTATGACTGGATGCACAAACATATGCATAATAGCAAAAATGCAAATTAATTTTAAAGGCAAAAAGATGTAATATTTTTCACCTACTTAATTGTGGAAAAATAAATATTTTTAAATACCAAATTTGGATGTTTTGGGAAAATAAGTACTTCATGAACTGGGACAATATAGTTAGACAGTTTCACAATGTCAATCAAAATTTCAACTGTATATATCCTTTGATAATAAAGTTCTACTTCTAGACAATAATAAGTATCCTTTCACCTGTGCATAAATATTTTATGAAAGAATATTCAATGAAGTATTTCCTTGTGAAAGCAGAGAATAAAACAATCTAATTGCCCAGAAGGAGGGGTGAGCTAAGGAAATGTGGGATTCAAATGCAAGGGAGTACTCCACAGGCAGACATAGAAAGGCTGGGGAGCTTTCATGTACTAAAAGGAAAAAAGTCAATATTTTGCGTGTAAAAAGAAATATGCTCTGCCTTGAGCAAAAAATGAAAGGGATATTCATAGTCATTGTGTGCATGTGTGTGACAACCTATAGAACAAAGAATGATAAACAATTGCCAAGTGTGACTCTGGAAAGTAGGACTGGAGATCTAGGGTGGGAGAAACACATTTTCTTACTTTTCTGTCTATCTTTGATTTTTTTTAACATATGTGTGCATTAAATTCTTGACTTAAAACAAGTGTTTAAGAAATACAACTGCTATGTGACCTGAGCTTAGATGTAGGAGTCAATGTAGAGAAATAACAGCCTTGGAAATTAAACATAAAGATAGCTGTGTCAAAATCTGAGGTAAGAAGCATATGAGAAATAGGCATTTTGGGAAGGTGTAGAATTAGCTCAATTTTGGATATCATAATAAAAGCTGAAATGATTCACTCCTCGTAATGTGCTAGGCATAGTTCTAATTACCTCACATGTGTTAACCCCGTCTAATCCCTATAACAACCTAATAAAAAGGTCTTAAGTTCACGATGCCTTTTCAAAATTCTTATCACAGTTATACATACAGTGCCTGTGTCATTCATCACAGCACATGCCCATCAGAGTCTGGGACAGCACCCCATGAATAAATATACTAACATTTTTGCAGAACATACATGCATATTTACACTGAGTGTGATAAAGAGACTCTTAGCCTCTAGGCTATCCTAACCTGAAAGGTTTGAAGTTCTTTTGGAACATCCAAGGAAAGGCACACAGGTATGAAATTCAGAAATGGATCTGGGTGTCTCGACCAGAAGGATGGTTGCTGTAGGCACACGATGGATGAAATTATCCAAGGTCAGCGTACATGCTGAGAGAGGAAACTGACTTGTGATTTGAACCTGAAGTGTGTCAGCATTTAAGAGCCCGGTGAAAGACACGGGTCAATAACAGTATGCATGAAGCATTCTCAGGAAACGCACATGTATTGTTCTATTTCATCTTTCCATTAATTCCGTCAGATAGATGTTGTCATCTCCATTTGTTAAATTAGGAGGCAGACTCTATTAATTACATAACATAGTTAGGTCACAAGTTAGTGACTGTTAATGCCTCTGTGCTGCTCCAAAGACACTGCTTTTTTCTACCACACTGCCCTACACAAAAGGGGGGAGACTTATGTGGGCTAAGAATGCCACCTGTCATATCAGTAAACAAAGATGTTGCGGCCATCAAGCCATCAGCCATTACAGCCCCGCCCACAATGGTGATTGGGAACTCAGGATGGAAACAGAATGCCCACCGCCAAGCCTTCAGCCACTGCAGTCACCCCCAAGGGTGCACCCTGAGGAGATTCGGGAATGGAAAAAAACAGCTACTGGCCCTAGATAGCTGAGGTGCAGATTAAAGGAATGATTTCAATGAGCCCATACTTTTGCATCTTCCCTTACGTAGGAAAGCGCTACATTCATTAACTTAAGATGCCTGGTTTTCTTTAATTAACAGTAATCTTTTGATGTTCCCACTACCTGGCTTTTGTTACAGAACTCCTATATATCCTGGCTCCCCACTTACCTCTTTGGAGCCGTCCCTCAGAGCTATCTGAGAGTCCTGTCTCCCTGAGAGTTACCTCAAAGTCCTCAGAAAAATCCACCGAATAAAATATAACTCTCAACTTCTAGGTTGTACATTTTTTTTCAGTTGACATTTAGAATCAAAATGTTTTTACTAGTTTTATTACCTCTATTATTAACTATATCTAACTTTTAATCAATTAATTTATTTAATTGATTAAATTATTAAGTTATTTAATTTAATGATTTATTCCTTATAAACTACTTCACTGTGTATGAACTGTATGAATTTAACTTTCATTTATTCCAAAAATCTTGATTGCATACCCATAGGCGCTGGAGAATCTACTAGATGCTTGGGATAAAATAATAAATAAAATTTCCATTTTCAAGTAGCTTACGGAACTAATAGATAGCTAGTTACAGAACAAGGTGGTAATAGCTCTCAGGAGGATCACAAAACACACTTGGGAGGTGTCAGAGGTGCTTTCTCCAAGGAGCCGAAATCTAAGCTGTGAACTGTAAGTATGAATGGGAAAAAGAGGGCAAATTCTTCATGCAGAGTCATAAGGTCTCCTGGTAGATAACACAGGATGAGCAAAATATACACATGACCAAATACATGACAGTGTAGACCAGAAAGAAGTTTGTTGTGGCTGCATGATTATGTAAAAAAGGAGATGTAGAGGAGAGGGCAGAGGAATAAGGGTATAGATCAAGAAAGCTCTTCATGCTCCCTGCTGGGGGGCTTTGGTTACTGCATGCTGTCTGGCTATCCCGCCAGCATGGGACTCACAAAGAAGCTTGACAATTAACTTGGAGCTTCCATTTATGTATTCATACCTGCATGGAACAAGTTCTGCAGAAAACACATAGGTGAGAACATTGATCCGGTGAAAAGTGCACTATATGTGAAATATTATTTTGATTCTCTATAAGGGAGAGAGTTACCATTTTCAATTACGTGCTATTCCCATGGTTTGGATCTCCAGTAACATAAAGCTTGAATGTTGCTCCTGGTATTTCAGAACTCAACTGCAATTGAGCAGGCAACACAGCAATGGCATTTATTTAATTCTTTCAAGGCAGTGTGTAGTAGTGGGAGGTACCTGGATTTCAGAATAGAAGGTCTTGTGTTATATGTCAATTAAATCTCAATAAAACTGGGGAAAAGGTCCTGTCCTTTCCACCTCCAACCTGTGTTACACTGGGAATATATATATTTTTTAATTTCTTGAACTTTCATTTTTCCACCTGCTAAATCGTTCCCTTCAGAAGTAGAAATCATGAAGTTGGGCTCTCATCCCATCTTATTTTTTTTGAAAATGGCGATTCCAAAAATTCTTGTTTTCACTCTGAAGCTGTTTGTCCTTACCTGCTGGGTGGTGGGGGGAAAGTTTGCTTAGTCTATTGACATTTGAGTTTGCAAAGGAGAGCAAAATGAGTGCAGCACACATGATTAATATTAATAATAATAATAAAAGCTGCCAGAAATCTTTCCCACTAATCTTTTATTATTCAGGCTCTGGTGCATAATGAACATTCTGAATATTTAATAACTGGAAGAGAGAAAAGCCAACTGAAAGAACATCTTGAGCTGTCATATATATGCATGAAAAAGCTCCTTATCCCATGAGGAGAGAGAACAGACTGGATCTGTCAATGGTAAAATACGACATTTTTACACCCCTAGTCAAATGTCACTACAGATTGCAAGTGGCATCTTATAATGAAGAACAACTTCCTATAGAATATGAAAAATATAAATGCTTCCTTTCCTTGCTAAGAATTTATACTGAAAGGTCATTATAGTGCATGTAAAATCCCACTGAAGCTGCTTAATGTACTTTCTATTTTCACTCCAATATCATCAGGTGGTGAGTGTGACTTGGTCTAATTAAAAGCAGGTTGTAATTTGCATACACAGAGGCACCAGAAAAGCAGATAAGTGAGGATTTGCTTGGGGAGAAATGGTTGATCAAGCAAGAAATAATGAGGAAATGATGGAATGAAAATGTCTAGGCCTTTGTACTTTGTAGAAAAGTTATTTTCTTCTTTATCCTTCTTCCTTTCTTTCTGGATGGTCATGACAAGGCACCAGCATCTCCTTAGGGCAAAGACACATTCCTCCGAAGCACATAAAGGCTTTATGAGGTACAAAGTTTTCTTAAGAAAATGAGATTTTTCCAATTTACTTCACCCTTGAAATCAAATTAGTTTGCTGTATTGTGTGAATTGTGGCTTTTTTCTTTCTTTTTATATTAAGCATTTTGAATATAACAACAGAGACTAAACAAATAGTTGGTGGAAGGGGATATACCCCAGTGCAATTGATTTTTATTGGGAGAATGAAAAAAATACCATCAAAAAAAAAAAAAAATGTAGCCTTCCTTTTTATGGGATAAACTGTTTACACTACATTTTTCCTCTTAACTTATAAACTGTCACGCTGTCAGATGAGGTCTCATTGTTATATCTTCTTTGTTTCCATTGTGCTCTTATTCTTACTCCAGAAAACAATAAAATGGTTTTCAACATTGGGTTTCGTCTTCATTAATGTTTATCTATTTGTATTTCGCATAATGAAGTGTTCACTAAAAGACTGACAAGTCCTGAAATCAAGGTTAGAAGTCCTCTAATTACTGCCAACTGGAATTTCCCAAATGTGCCTAAGGTCACAGAACCGCTGGGTGTTGAGAAAGGTTTCTGTTTATCAATGTGCTGTAACAGACACCAGCATCCCTGGACACTGTAAAATCTGCAGTCTGACAGGGACCTATAGAGTTAATCAGTCCATTCCCAGTTCTAAAATAGTTATGAAACTAAAGCATGAAAATGGAAATCCATTCCATTATGAACGTTCAAAACTTATTAGGTATATAAAAAGTGCACTATATCTTTCTCCACCAATTTTTAAAACCCAGGTACATTTTACTAGGCCTGGAAGCATTCTCCTTCATTTAACAGAAAATATGCCTTCCAAAAAGGCATGGAGATATTGAAACTGAAGGGGTTTATTTTGTTTTTTTAGATAAACAACAAGGATTTACTTTATAGCACAGGGAACTAAATTCAATATCTTCTAATAACCTATAATGGAAAACAATAAGACGCTGTACACCTGAAACTCAACACAGTATTGTAAGTCAACTACAGTAAAATTTAAAAAAAAGAAAAAGACTGGTGGAGCAGGCGGGTGGGTGAGTCCAGCTTCTGCAGAAGGAGGGAAAGAGGAGACAAGAAAAGGAGGGTGAGGGGGGGCGGTGGGCGGGGAGGCATTGAATGCTGTCTCCATTCCTCCTTGGGGCTTTTAACGCTTAACAAACCCCGAAAGCAAAGTGACATCATTACCCCTCAATTTACTCATTCAAGGTCCTTTCGCCCTCCGAGGGCCAGGTCCTGGCTAAGGGGGTGGGGTGGGGGGGGAGTGGGTCCTTGCGGTGACCAATCGCGCTGCCCCTGAGCGTTCGTCCAGACTGGGTGCCCAGGCCCGGCCGAGGAGGCGGATCTCTGCCGGCAGCGCCTTCAGGGCCAGGTCCCCAGACCCTGCCCTGCTGTCACCATGCAGACAGCACGGCGCCCAGGACCCAGCTGGCCCTGCTGTAGCGCCGCGATCCCCGGATCCCCGTGCATCTGCGCTGGAGTGGGGTGTTGGGAGAGGGGAGAGCGCGTGCGCAGACTCACTAGACCCTGGCGCGCCATGCGCTCAGAGCTGAGCCGACTACCGCTCGGTGTCCCTAGAAATGGCTTCTCCAAACCTAGGTTTATCGTATTTGCCCTTCTGGTGCATTTCTTAAATACACATCCGCTGCAGAGCGACCAGGATCTCTGATGAAAAGTCAGCCCTTCACCTGTTCTGCTCTCAAGAAAAATTTTGGCCACAAATGCACTTTAGAAGGTTTACATGTTGAAAAAGGCAAGTAGCTGAGTCATTGACTCTTTTTATTTATTTATTTATTTTTAACATCTTTGTTGGCGTATAATTGCTTTACAGTGGTGTGTTAGTTTCTGCTATATAACAAAGTGAATCAGCTATACGTATACACATATCCCCATATCTCTTCTCTCTTGCGTCTCCCTCCCACCCTCCCTAACCCACTCCTCTAGGTGGACACAAAGCACCGAGCTGATCTCCCTGTGCTATGCGGTTGCTTCCCACTAGCTATCTGTTTTACATTTGATAGTGTATATATGTCCATGCCACTCTCTCACTTCGTCCCAGCTTACCCTTCCCCCTCCCCGTGTCCTCAAGTCCATTCTCTACGTCAGCATCTTTATTCCTGTCCTGCCCCTAGGTTCTTCAGAACCTTTTTTTTTTTTTTTTTTTAGATTCCATATATATGTGTTAGCATACGGTATTTGTTTTTCTCTTTCTGACTTACTTCACTCTGTATGACAGACTCTAGGTCCATCCACCTCACTACAAATAACTCAATTTCATTTCTTTTTATGGCTGAGTGATATTCCATTGTATACATGTGCCACATCTTCTTTATCCATTCATCTGTTGTTGGACACTTAGGTTGCTTCCGTGTCCTGGCTATTGTAAATAGAGCTGCAATGAACATTGTGGTACATGACTCTTTTTGAATTATGGTTTTCTCAGGGTATATGCCCAGTAGTGGGATTGCTGGGTCATATGATACTTCTATTTTTAGATTTTAAGGAACCTCCATACTGTTCTCCATAGTGGCTGTATCAATTTACACTCCCACCAACAGTGCAAGAGGGTTCCCTTTTCTCCACACCCTCTCCAGCATTTATTGTTTGTAGATTTTTTGGATGGCCATTCTAACCGGTGTGAGGTGAAACCTCATTGTAGTTTTGATTTGCATTTCTCTAATAATTAGTGATGTTGAGCATCCTTTCATGTGTTTGTTGGCAATCTGTATATCTTGTTTGCAGAAATGTCTATTTAGGTCTTCTGCCCATTTTTGGATTGGGTTGTTTGTTTCTTTGATATTGAGCTGTATGAGCTGCTTGTATATTTTAGAGATTAATCCTTTGTCAGTTGCTTCGTTTGCAAATATTTCCTCCCATTCTGAAGGTTGTCTTTTTTGTCTTGTTTATGGTTTCCTTTGCTGTGCAAAAACTTTTAAGTTTCATTAGGCCCCACTTGTTTATTTTTGTTTTTCTTTCCCTTTCTCTAGGAGGTGGGTCAAAAAGGATCGTGTTGTGATTTATGTCATAGAGTGTTCTGCCTATGTTTTCCTCTAAGAGTTTTATAGTGTCTGGTCTTACATTTAGGTCTTTAATCCATTTTGAGTTTATTTTTGTTAAACTGAAGGTTAAAAATAATGCTTATATATTATGCTGATAACCATGACATCACAATATGCATATAAGAAGTTAGGAAAAATACTTTAAATATTAATAGTTTCTAGGTGTTTGAATGTGGTTTTTTTTCCTGTTTTCAGTTTTAGTTCATTTGCTATATTTTAATTGACTAGATTTTGTGATAATAGAAAAATTTACTGTAAAAACTGCACACTGTAAAATATATTTCAGATCAAATTCTGTACCACTTTGTATTATAAAATTTCTGTATTCAAATATAAAATTAACAAAACCTCCCTAAGTTGACCTAAGTTGAAGAGTTTCAATGACCAATATTGGCTACATCATATACTGAGGGTCTGTTCACTCATTTATTTATTCAATAACATGTCTGAGTGCCTGCCAAATGCCTAACAATTTACCAGGCATACAGTAGGTGCATCATGGATGTTTATTACATTAAATCACAAAAGAAAAAAGGATGTTAGGCACTCTGCTAGGGAATGAGATTATTGAGATGATCAAGATAATCCCTCTTTCTCTATTTTGTATATATCTATATATATATTCTGACATTTCAAGGGATTAAAAGTCCAGATATCATTGATTAACTTTGGAAACCCTCAAGATATATACACGCTACTATATATAAAATAGGTAACTAATAAGGACCTACTGTATAACACAGGGAACTCTACTCAATACTCTGTAATGGCATGTATGAGAAGGGTATCTGGAAAAAGAGTAGATATATGTATATGTATAACACAACATTGTAGATCAACTATACTTCAATAAAAATTAAAAAAATAAACTCATTTCTTCTTTTTCTTTTAAGGAAAGAAACTCCACTTTTGTGGCATTTTTCTCTGCCATTTTAGCTCTCCCTTCTAACCAACCCCTTCATCATGTTGACCCATGGAAAAACAGTACAGCAACAGATGCAACATAGCTGGTAAAAAGACATTTTTAAAGCAGTAACAGAAATAATCATAGCCTCTTCCAATGTATGTTCTAAGGCATGCATACATTTTTTTTTTTTTTTTTTTTTGGCCGCACCTCATAGCTTGTGGGAACTTAGTTCCCCAACCAGGGTTGAACGCAAGCCATGACAGTGGAAGTGTGGAGCCCTAACCACTGGACCACCAGAGAATTCCCAAGGCATGCATACATTGTGTACTCTCAGTATGTATTATTTTTTCATTTTAGAAATAATGAAACTGAGGTAAAGAGAAATTACATTCTTTCCCAGGTCACAGCTAGGTTAGAACCGGGGTGTCCGATCAGTCAGTAGCCATCAACACTGAAACAAGACCCTCTACCAGCAAAAAGATAATGACTCGCTGAAGGTTCAGATGATGGTTAGCAATTTTTAGCAATAAATTATTTTAAAATTAAGTTTAAAAAAAATAAAGAACTAGGGTATGTAGGTCTCTGAAGTCTGTGCCAAGACCGCTTCAGCGTGCTAAAACAAGTTAATGCCATAGGAATGAAATGGAGCAGGACCCTATTGTCCTTCCCCTGTGCCCCCCTGTCCTCAGCCTGCCTTTTGTCTGTAGAAAAACTTTAGCCAAAGAATAATTTTAATCAGAGAAATGAGAAAAATACAGAAACAAAGGAAAACAGTCAAACAAGATGAAATAATTGTTCAGCCATTAAACAAACTCAAGGACATTTAGTTCCTTCTCAAGGGCCATAGATAATATTCTGAGCTGTATCCTGTGAGCTCTCTTATAGATACTGAAACCCCCACCAGGTGGAAGAAGATAACGTGATGACCAGACTGTAGCCATGACATAAGCTACCACAGTTCCGAGAACTGGCCTCAAAGGAATGGGAACAAATTGACCCTGGAACTGAAGACTAACTCTACGTAAAACAATCAAGATGATGCTGGTCAGGCCACCGATGACCAATTTCAAGATGACTGTCAGAGCTGACTGTGCTGTTTTTACATGTAACCACCTCCCTCCATCTATAAAAGCTCTTGCCCCCTGATTGTCAGTTGTGGGGGAGTTGGCCTTTGGACATGTGTCTGCCCTCCCCTCACCCCCAGTTACCAGCATCCAAAATAAAGCAAACTTTCCCTTCCACCAACCTTGCCTCTTTATTAGCTTTTGAGTGGCGAGCACCCAAACCCCACTTATGGTTACAGGATCTCAATAAATGGGTTTTAAAGGTATTTTACAATACTTAATATATACTGAAGGATATATGTAATGTATATCTAAGGTAGGAAGCATGAAAATAAAATGAACCCATTTATTCCCCACATGTTAAGATCTAGAATAGTGTCAACAGTTTTGATCTGTTTGAGCTGAGAGTCTATAGAGATTTCCCTTACCTCGAATATTTTAAAAAGTATCTCTTACATAGAATCTAGTTTTGGTTTTTGTCTTTTGTTTTTTCTTTTTGAGTTGGAAGGTCCCCAAGATTGTTAGAAATGGAGTTTCAGACTAAATATATTGACTTTGCAAATATATAATTTGCGATGTAAGCATGAAAAAAAAATCTATAAAAACAGGGGTTATGATCAAGACTTAGTTTGAAACTCTGGGCTCTTTAATCTTAAGGCGAGTCATTGTTCTGTAGGAAAAAATGCCAATGCCCATAGACTGTTTCATACTTTATGAGAGAAATTCATAAAACATGTACTGCTATAGTTTTGTTCTTTCATGTGCCTTTATCCCATCTATTCAAGATATTAGGGTTTCTCATAGATGGTAGCTTGAACATCCTAAATGTATGCAGTCTTGGTTTTTGATGAATTTAGCTAGGTTATGGGTTAAGCTGAGACTCAAAATAACAAAGACTTAAAGATTAGGCATAGCAGCCCCAGGCCAGTGTGGGAGTTCCATGGTTTCAATGAGCCAGGCTCCTACTATCATGTGACTTCAGCATCCCTAAGAGTTTCCTTTATCTGTATGGTCCAGGACAACTCACCATTGCTTCTCTAGTCCTCAAAGAGAGAAGAGGAAGAGAAGAGGGAAAGGTTCACCTGTTTCCATTCAAGAATACTAGAAGTTACCTACCAAGTGCCCACATATCTTATCGGTCATCATGTGGCACACCGAGCTGCGATGAAGTTGGGAAATGCGGCATCTATACTTGGCAGCTATGTTTGCAGCAACATTTGGGGGATCTATTACTATGAAAAAGGAGGATTGAATAGTCGAGGTTAATCTATTTCCTTTCTTTGTTTATTCTCTGTGAGTAGAAGGTATTCTCTGTGAGTTCCAAGACACGGTGATTCAGAGAATGCAGCAATGATGGAAGAAATGTTACATGATATATGTGGAGCTTGACATGCTGCTCCATCGCTGACCCACAGAGGCTTTGCAACTGTTCTTAGTGAGTTCCAAGACACTGTGATGCCAAGAAGAGCTGCATAGCCTCTGTAGGCTAGCAGTGGAACAGCATTTCAAGCTTCACATATATTATGTAATGTTTAATTCCAAACAGTTGTCTTAGTTTGAGTTGCCCCCCAACAAAGACTCTGAGTAAGGATTTGGGTGAAAGTTGTTCATTACAGAAATGATCCAGAAAGCATTATGAAGATATGGGGAAGGGAGGCAGGGAGGTGATAAAAGCCAATAACTTGCCTCAGTGGACAATCAGGGTCTGATTCTATTGGGGACCCTCTGAAAAATTGTGTGCCCCATACCTCCAATTTTTCCAATAAAGAACAAGGAAGATAGGGTCATTATTCACCATATTCATCAAATTCCATTCCACATTGGTTGAGGTTTACTCCTGGGAGTTGACTCTCAACTACGACTGTCCTGCCCTGTGCATGGGCCAAACACACTTCTCTGGCCAAAAAACACCACACTGAGACATTGAAGAAGCTGTGGGCATGGGCAAGCCATACAGGTCACCTGGAAGAAGGCTGAAGGTATATGAGCACAGCAATGACCGTGACTGCTATCACCCTATATGGTAATATATCTCCATTTTCTAAATAAGGATATTGTTGCTCTTAGAGCTTTTGAAACTTACCTTGTTAGGGTTCCTGCAAGACTTCTTACCTTTTCTAACCAACTACATATCCTATGCTTCCTAAGACTTCTCTACTGGAAGAAGAAGAAGAATTCAAAGACTCTCACTGTAAATCTCTATTATTTTCCCAGAATTTTTACACTTCAAGATGACAGTGTGGGATCCCTGCTTTTAAACTCTTGTCTAAGTTTCTGAGTGCCTGTCTCCATTGATCCAAAGATGCCATTCAGTCTTCTTTTCACTCCAAAGCAGCTACCAGTAATGTTAAAGCAGCTCCAACTCCATCTCTTCCATTTCCCAGAGGCTGGTGGTAATTGCTGTGATGAGATAATTATTTAAATACTGTAGCATTTGAGTTGGTTGTTTGCATTTCTTATCCTCTGTGAGTCTGTACACTGCCATAGGAAGAGTCAACTCAGAATGGGACCTAGGGGTGGTTCAATGTACATTTAGCACTAGATTTTCTCCCACTGGATGTCTGATTATAAATAGAGAAATTTTTCTCTACTTATAATGGTGGTGGTAGTTACCACCACCTTGGGAAGCATTCTCCTTAAGAAAGAAACAAGGCAGTTGAAACTGGGTTTTCTTTTTCAGAATGAAAGATGTACATTGTGTGTGCATGTGTATGTTTCAGTACACACTTCTAAACTAAAGGAAATTTATAGGTCTGTTCCCACAATTTAATATATATATTAATATATATTAGATGTATGTGTATGTATATACACACACACATATGTGTACATATATACACACACACATGTGTACATATATGATGTTATACAGAAGTAACTTAAAGATCATAGAGATATTGAGCTGCATGAGCTGGTTGTATATTTTGGAGATTAATGCTTTGTCAGTTGCTTCATTTGCAAATATTTTCTCCCATTCTGAGGGTTGTCTTTTCGTCTTGTTTATGATTTCCCTTTCTGTGCAAAAGCTTTTAAGTTTCATTAGGTCCCATTTGTTAGGGAGGGGATATGAGGATATATGTATACATATAGCTGATTCACTTTGTTATACAGCAGAAACTAACACAATATTGTAAAGCAATTAGACTCCAATAAAGATGTTAAAAAAAAATCATAGAGAGAACAGAATCTAGACTTGATTCCATCCAAGGAATTTTACCTTATCTTCCTGCTTTTCCTGAGAGACTGCTACCAACTTAGAGGGAAAAAAATCTTTCTAAAATGAGATATAATATTCCTTCCTTCTTAAACAGAAAAGATACAACATATTAAATACTTGTTTGATGACTCAGCTACATTGTTATTTAATATCATATTCTCTGTCTTTCTCCCTCTCTCCAGTACATTTTACAATCTGCCTGGAATGTGTTCATTGTATTTATTTATTTATTTATTTTATTTATTTTATTTTTTTTTGGCTGTGCCCGTGGCATGCCTGATCATAGTTCCCTGACCAGAGATCAAACCCTCGCCCCCTGCAGTAGAAGTGCCAAGTCTCAACCACTGGACCCCCAGGGAAGTCCCTGTTCATTATGTTAATGTTGCCCCTATCCCCCAACTCTGACCCAGCCCCTGGACAACTTGGCTAGTTTTGTCACTTCCTCTGGAAGGTGCTCCTAACCCCTGGCATCACTTTCATAAGCCCTATGCTTTATTTTAACAACATTTATCTCAATTTTAAGTTTATAGTTATATGAGTAATTATTTGTGTGACACAAAGCTCTCACTATATATAAGCCCTACAAGGACAGAGCTCATATATTCCATTTTCACCACTGTATTTCCAACAAAATGTATGATACAAAGTAGGCAATCAAAAAAGTTTGTTGAGTGCTTGGCCAAATTGTGATTCTAAAATGTTTAGTCAAAGTCAAGGTAAAAGAGAAGAAAATGATTTCATTCTTTCACATATTCTTCTATTCAAAAAGTGCAATTTTAGGGACTTCCCTGGTGGTGCAGTGGTTAAGAATCTGCCTGCCAATGCAGCGAACACGGGTTCGAGCCCTGGTCTGGGAAGATCCCACATGCCGCGGAGCAACTAAGCCCGTGCGCCACAACTACTGAGCCTGCGCTCCAGAGCCTGCGAACCACAACTACTGAAGCCCACGCGCCTAGAGCCTGTGCTCCACAACAAGAGAAACCACCCCAATGAGAAGCCCTCGCACCACAATGAAGAGTAGCCCCCACTCACCGCAACTAGAGAGAGCCTTCACGCAACAATGAAGACCCAACACAGCCAGAAATAAATAAATAAATATTTTTTTTTAAATGCACTTTTAAAAATGTATCATTTTAATTACAGTATAAACATAATTCCAAATTCTGTTGGATTTGAGGCCTTATCATTTTAACTCAAGGATTTTTCCATTTATTTTCATAGTCATATTATTTAATGGCTTAAACAATGGCTTCACAATGACATTGGGTGATGGCACCACTGTAGTGTACTGAATTCTTCCTCCATGGCTGGATATGTGTTACTTTTAAAATCTTTCTGTTATGGTGTATTATCTTACAATAAAAAAATCTTTCACATGCATAACACTTCAAAAATTTTTATTTATTTACTTTGGGTACATTCCCAGAAGTAGAGGTCACTATGTATATAGATACTTATTGCTCTAAAAATGTCTTTTTAAAATACTCTCTAGAAGCAATGCACCAGTTTAGATTTTTGCTAGCAATGTAGGAGCCCCATTCTCTCTTGCTGCTTCCAAGATAAATTAATTGAACAAGCTGGTATGTATAGCTTCACATTTTTCTCTGTTCACAGAAACTTGAAAATATAAGTATACATGAAGAAGAAAATGTGTTTGTGCATTTCTCCATTTCTTGATTTTTTTTTTTTTTACTCAACCTTCCCCCAGGTAAATTAAGGAAAATCTAATATATCCTCTGAAATAACTACTAACTATTTCATTGAATGGATTCACCAAATTTATTCTTCCAATAATAGTTATTCAAGGTTGTTTCCAAGTTTTGTTTTGTTTTTGTCAGCATAAATAATACTGTATGGAACGTTCTTGTGCATAAACTGTATTTACCAATGCTTTCACTTCTAAGCTCTCTAAAAAGAGATTCACACAGGACTTCCCTGTTGGCACAATGGTTAAGAATCTGCCTTCCAATATTGGGGATGTGGGTTTGATCCCTGGTCAGGGAACTAAGATCCCACATGCCACGGGGCAACTAAGCCTGCATGCCGCAACTGCTGAGCCTGCATGCTCTGGAGGCCATGTGCCACAACTGGAGAGAAGCCTGCACGCCACAATGAAGAGCCCACCCACCACAATGAAAGATCCCCCGTGCCACAACTAAGACCTGATACAGCCAAATAAATAAATAAATAAATATTTTTATAAAAGAGAGATTCACACAAGTGAGATAACTGAGTCAAAGGCTATCTACCTGTAAAGTTTAATAGATTTTGTCAGATTTCTTTCCAAAAAGTACTATAAAATTCACCTTTCCACTACTTGAGATATATATAAAAGCAACCATTTCTCTGAATCCTTGCCAGGCCTAATTGGATGCTGGTGACTTGAATTTTTTTTCTTTTAAGACTTGCCTGCTTCCAAATTCTGCCAATTTTTCTATGTGCAATTTGTCTTTTTCTTATAAATTTTGGGAACTGTTTTTGTAATTAATACATGCCATTTTATCTGTCATATGGATTGCAAAAATGTTTGTTACAAATATATTGTTTCTATTTTTTTCTTTTTAAATTATGTGGAAAAATATGCTGATGGCTGCATCTCTAACAATTTTGGGGCCCATGGCAATTGAACAAATGGAAGTCCACATACCTATGTCTAAATTTAGACATCATGTCTAAATACTTGAAAGCTATAAATGAAACTGTTATAAAATAAACTGTTAAATAAAATATACTCAATCTCCCTACCTTGAATAATATCCCTACATAATCACATGGAAATCAGTTTAAAATTTAGAATATACACAGTGGCATAGGGATAACTGACCCATGGACCACATTACCGTGACAGTGGGAGTGATTTCTGTTCACTGGACTTCTATCAGTCATCTTTTATCATTTTCATTATGTTTTCTTGAAATTTTTTGTAGACAATCATATTGCCTGTCAATAAGTGTCAATGAGTGATAAATTATTCAGTGTTTTTACTTTTTTACTTTCTCCTCTCTTTTTCTCTCTTTCACTCTTTCTGCCACCCTTTCTTTTCTTCCTTTCCTATTTTTTCCATTCATCAGTTCCTTCTGAACAATGTTGAGTAGTAGAAGCCATGATAGTAGTGAGTCTAGTCATTTTCCTGACTTTACAGGAAATTATTTTAAACTGTCATGGCTAATATGATGATTGCTGTAGATTTCTGAGAGAGACATTTGATCAAGTTTAAAAAAAAGCCTTAAAAAAAAGCCTTAATATGTATTTATCATCTCCTAAAATTTTAAATGCTGAATGACTGTTTATGTTATCAAAATATTTTTCTGCACCTATTAAGATGATGGTAGAGTCTTATTTTTCCAGTCTCTTAATGTGGTGTGTAACACTGATTTCTGATATTGAACATTCATTCATTCCTAAAATGATCATCTAATTATATACATATATATATATATATATATACTTTACAAATTTCTATAAATATGTTTTAATTCACTTTTGGAGTTAGTTTACTAAATATTTCCAAGCCTGGCACATTTTGTGGTTTTTGAATCTGTTTTTTAAAAATATTTTGTTATCCCTTTCTTGGATTTATTTTCATCTGTGTGTCTGCCTTCAGCAACCATGAACTCAGTTTTTATGTTGCTTTCATTTGTTGCAGTCTCCCTTAACACAAGTTGAAGCCATTACTCTCTAGAGAGCACCAAGGTAATATTTTAAGTATGCATAGGTTCCTTTTTATTTGTCACTTGGTCATTCTGGATTTTACACATTGTGTGTGTGTGTGTGTTGTTTGTGTGTGTATAATACTTCATTTACTGAGCTACACTATGGTTTTCCAATGTTAACTGGAGCAGGAATTGTGACCAGTGATTGGGAGATTCATCTTAAGTTTCCACTTAACCCTTGCCCATGTTTCTAAATATATACACCATCTGGACCCTGCAGAAGGCTATTATTTATTTAGTTGACTCTTCCAGCTCTTGTTTTGTCAGTTTCTTTTTCAGGCTTCTCTGCTTTGTTCAAGACAAGTTTTGCTTTGGAACTAGACAACACTGCTCTGCCTTAACCTCCATCTTTCTTCTTAAATCTAATATAATTTATTAATGCCAAGAACCGATCATAAATATTTAGGTTCTATGAATCAGTTCAAGTATTCTCTTAGAAATAAAATACACATTTTGAGAATATGGTCACTAAGAGATTCTTTCTGGGTCCTCAGAGGTTTTTCTTGCTTACTCATATTCTCCATTTTTTTCTTCCTGTTGTTGTCCTAAGTTTTTATTTTCCTAGATAGTTTACAGATAAATTAAGTGCTACCTTGATGGATGCATTCATTATTGATTGTCAAACAAACACTGGCCCCCTGATTTTATAGGAGTTATTAAAAAATTGAAAGGCATAGCCATGAAATATTCTTCTTGAGGTAGAAATTCTTAGTATTTAATTATATATAACAATATCTTTGGATGGATAAAGTGAATATCTAGGAAAATGGCGGTGAACTACATTCTACAATGTAATAGCTATAGATAAGTCTCAACTTTATCAGCTAAAATACATTAAAAATTTGATATTCAAAATACTTTTAGGTTTTTTGTTTTGTGTTTTTGTTTTTGTTTTTACCACTCAAGCAATTTTGCAATAAAATTAACTGCAAATATATTCTTATATACTGCATGTGACATTTTATTTATTTAAGATTGAGTCACACATTTAAGATTGCCATGTCAAAGTTTGTCATTATTATTATTATTTTTCTTTATTTTTACTTTTCAGATACTGCAATATAATTCCCAAAACATTGTGGCAATTGTCATTTCTACAAGTCATGGATGAGAGTAACAGTATTATCAACAGCATCATGATCTATCTAAATTGTTAACAATATGATGAATTAAAAATAATATACTATAATTTTAATTTTTAAATTACTATTATGGAGATTTAATATCTTTATTAGTCATTTTTATATCTTCATTAATCAATTACCTTTCATATTGTGACAGGAAGAGAGTTGGCATTGCCCAGGGGCAAGACAAAAGGTGTACTGCCATCTTTTACACTTGCAATACAAACTGCTGTTGATTGATACTCTTTGATGGTGACTGGAAATAAAATGCTTTTACTGTATCAGCAGTTACGTGCCAAATGCCAGATGCTGTACTGATACATTTCAGTACAGATACTCATGCCAGGCTATTGGTGTTACAACTTGTCAAGTTGTATTTCCTTGTCATCAAAATTTTGAAGGCAATAAAGGGAAATGCACTGTAGTTATAATGGAGACCACCACACTTATAATTTAAGTCTTTGGTGGTGGTGTGATTTATGAAATATTTCCTGGAATAAAACATTGCTTTTTACTTATTACATTAATCAGATAGGGGCAGTTTCAGGAGCCTCCCCTTGATACTTCCTTGCATAATAGTTCTTAACTTTCAGAAAAATAATTATAAAGTGAAGATGATAAACATAGCCAAAAGTTTCTACATTTCTTTGAAAGACTAATAAAATAACAAACTTCTGACACAACTGATGAAAGAACAATAGAAAGAGTTAGAGGCAAAGAAGCAGAATGTACACACACAAGCACACATGAAAATAATATTATGTATAAAAAGGAGACATATGTTTAACTATACTGGGTATTAAAAAAAAATACACATCTAATCTCAAAAATATACCAATGCATTTGAAAATTCCTAGAAAGAACACTTTGCTAAAAATATGTAGTAACCAAAATTTGCTCAAGGGGAAATAAATAATGTGAATAAACCTATGAATATTACAGATAATAAAAATGTGCCCTAAATAAGTTTATTTTACTGGTAGGATTTATATATCAGATATTACCAATATCACTTGACCCATAGTACCATAAGACAACTAAAAAAGAGGGAAATCTCTCAAAATCTCTTCTAGAGTCACTATAATCGTCATGCCACACCATCCAAGTAGTGTATTTACATACTATTTTCACTCATGAATATAGATGCAAACATTTCTAAAGTATCAGCAAACAAAATCTAGTAATGTGTAAAATAATATCAAATGATAAAGTCCCTAGGAATGCAATAATTACGTCATTATAAATTCTGTTAGTTTTTTTTTTAACCACATTATGAGTTAAAGTGGAAGGTCATAAAATTATCTGAATAAATATGAAAAGTATATTTGATCTGTTTTAGCTCCCATTTGTTCTAAAACCCTTAGAAAACTAGGAATAGTAGAAAACTTCATTTACAAGATAAAGATTATCTACAAATCATATATTATGCCTAAGGCTAGAATATTAGAAATTGTTATTTTAATTTCAGAAATGAGAAAAGTGTGTTATTTATTACTGCTTCTATCAATATAGAAATGGAGGCTCTAAACAGACCAGCAGGAATAACAAACAAATAACAATAAGAAAATTTGGAAGAAACAAATCTGTCATTAATTGAATGCAATAGATTTCCCATATACAAACTCAGGGACTGTAAAAGCAGACATACGATACAAAGTTTAACAGATTTGCTAGATATAAGATCAATATATAAAATTAATTAAATATATTTTTTATCAAGTTATGGAACATATGCTTTGCGTCCTACATGTATAGCAACCATAAAATGAAAGTCCCTAGGAATGAATCTAATAAAACCTATACATGATCCTATAAGAGAAATTAAAATGCATATATGAGTGTATACATATATGTGTATATATACTTATATTTTAGTTTAGGAAAGGCCCAATACTGCAGGTATGTCAATTATTCTCAAATATTATCTACACTTTGAAAGTAGGTTTAATTAAATAATCTTCCAGACTGTTTCATGGAACTTGACAACCAGTTTTTAATTGTGTATTAAAAATAAAGAATCAAGATTAGCTAAGGAGGTAGTATTATACAGAATAGCCCCAAAATGAAAACAAAACTGATGAATGACTAAATATATATATATATATATATATATATATATATATATATATATATAAACACACACACGCACACACACACACACACACCCATATAATGGACTTACTTGACTGTAATAATAATAATGAAGAATTGACACACATTACAACATGGATGAAACTGGAAAACATTATGCTAAATGAAAGAAGCCAGTTACAAACCACACAGATTGTATGATTCCACTTACATGAAATGTCTAGAACAGGCAAGCCCTACAGAGACCAAAAGTAGATTATCTTGTGCTTATGACTGTGGGTGGTGGGGACTAGAAAGTGACTGTTACTGTGGAACCAGGTTTCATTACAGGGTGGTGAAAATTTTCTAAACTTAAATTGTAGTGATAGTTGTACAACTCTGTGAATATACTAAAGAAAACATTAAATTGTACACTTTAAATGGGTGAATTTTATAGTACATAAATTATATCTCATATAGATGCAGAAAAATACTGGCTACAAAAATTTTGCAGAAGGACAGCTGTATATATTATGATGGCATGCTTTTGACACTGTGATTGACAAACAATAGAAAGTGAAAAACAGCAGAGAAAGCAGATATGGACAGATGCATTCATAAAAATTTGTTAAAATGGCTTTATAAATCATTGAGAAAAAGATGGAAGAGTCAACAAATGATTCTTGAAAAAATAAAATTGAATCCTTCACATGATATACAAAAATAAATTAAAGATAAATTTAAAAAAAGGAAGGAAGCAAAACATTAAGTCATTTTGGAGGAAATATATAAAAATATATTTATTACCTTAACATAAGGAAATATAAAAATATATTTATTATTTTAATATATTAAATTAACAGACAAAAAAGCACAAGCCATGGAAGAAAAGATTGATAAATTTATGTATTAACATGCGTAAATTTCTGTGCATCAAAAAATAATAAAACTGACATGATAAGCCACAGACCACCAGAAGTTATTTGCAACAAATGTATTACACCAGAATCTAAAATAAAGAACCACAAATAAGTAGAAACAAGATAAACAGTCTAATAGAGAAAGATTGTGAATAGGTAATTAACAGAAAATGAAATTCTAGTTAACAATAAACTTATGAATATTTGCTGAACCTCACAAGAAGATAGAGTAAACAAGTTAAAACCACAGGGAACCACCTTTCACATTACTACTCTATTTTTCTAGAGAGGGTGGAGAACAGGCAATACTAGGTCTTGATGAAGATATAGATCAGTGGGAGTGCTTGTGTAATTCTTTTGTTAATGGGATTACAGATGTTAATTGCTACAATCTCTTCAAATAATTATTTGGTTTTTCATATTAAAGATGATAGTACATTTATTCTATTACCTAGAATTCTCTGTTAGAGAATCTCTCATATGTTTATAAAGGAGACACATATCTTAATTTCTATTATAGATAACATTGCTTTGTTATGTGTGTCTATACATGGAAATACATGTGTATGCATTATACACATGCACCCACAGTAACACAATCGTTTTCCCATCAACAGAAGAATTGGTAAATTAATTGTGGTTTATTTCTACAATAGGACACTATAATCAGTGAAACTAGAAACTCTGGAGTAACAGATGTCAACATGAAGAATTTGACAAAACTATTGACTGAGGAAACATACACACAGTAAGTAACCACTTAGATAAACATGAAAAAAAAAGACATGTAACATAATAGTTTTTATATATTGTTCTATATATGTATATATTTACTCTAAGAGTATATACATATACATGTGAATATGAAATCAAATTCAGATTACTGTTGATCACTGGAAAGGACAACAATTGTATCTGATGCAACCAGTTAGGTATCAGGTACCACAACTAGGTTGGTAATATAAAATGTATTTATAAAGCTGGTGGTGAGATGGAAATTTTTTATTTTATTCTTTATGTGTTTGCTGTATTTTAAATAATTTAAAAAACTAATTAGGTGTATAACATACACTACTAGTAATGGGCATTTAAGAAATATGTAATCTAATTCTCTTTATGTATTCTTTTCCACAACATAATCATTCTCCAAATTTTTGGAACCCTCAAATTATCCTCAGCAGTGTACAAATCACCCTGAATAACTTCTGAATAGCTAAATAATTTCAATATATTTGCTACTGCTACAAGTCTTTCTGGGCAGTTATATAGACCATGTTCTGGAATGTCTAGTCCAATGTGTTCAAAGAAAACTATAAAGAATTAAGAGGCTTAATAATGCTTGTTAAATTAATTTTAATAAGAAACTATAAATAATATTTTAAAATAAATTTTAGAGTAGGAACATGGTTACAGGTATCAAATACATTTAACTCATATAGAGATGTAATCAAATTGAAAGTCAAGGTTAGCAACACGGTGGTATGAGTTCTCTCCTTTTCGTCCCCTCTTCATTCATGAGCAAAATTTTTCACTCAATAATACCCTTTTATTTTTAATTCTGAACCCTGTGAATATATTGCCTACTCAAAAATTTTAAAATGCTAACACTAGGGGGAAAAAAAGAAAGAAAATCAAAGTCCCACTATTTACAAAATTTAATTCATGAGCAAAATTTTTCACTCAATAATACCCTTTTATTTTTAATTCTGAACCCTGTGAATATATTGCCTACTCAAAAATTTTAAAATGCTAACACTAGGGGGAAAAAAATAAAGAAAATCAAAGTCCCACTATTTACGAAATTTAATTCATGAGCAAAATTTTTCACTCAATAATACCCTTTTATTTTTAATTCTGAACCCTGTGATTATATTGCCTACTCAAAAATTTTAAAATGCTAACACTAGGGGGAAAAAAAGAAAGAAAATCAAAGTCCCACTATTTACAAAATTTAAGTACCCAAGGTCTAAACTACAGGGATCTTTAATTTCATGCATAGTTAAATAAAATTTTCTTTGAGGGAAAAAAAAATATAGTTAAATAACAAATTACAACACTAACAGTGTTCCCATAATCATTAAATATTCTTTTCTTATTGATTCTTCCCTGTCATTACAAAGGTTATCCATGAAGCAGTGAATTTTGAGAGGGTACTTAGGTTTTTAAGACTTGAAAGAAATTCTGTAAGGCAACAATGCTTTTAGATATCTCATTCACTCAGTTATTAATTCATTAAATGATGAACTGATCACCCACACCGTGTTAGGGTAGAAAATATTCGTCCCTTATGGGCTTTGCAATCCAGCAGTTATACAGACAAACGGTAACACACACACACACACACACACACACACACACACACACACACGTGCATGGACTTTGGATTCAAAATAAACAATATCTAGTCTAGAAAGCTTTGTGTATATGCCGCAATTAGTGGCTTCAGTAAGTGATATTCAGAATAAATAATTCCTGAAATAATAAAGCCCATTAGTAATTTTCAGGGATCTATAAAGAGATGGGTTTCACTATTTCTTATACATTATAATGGCAAAGATTTATTTGAAAAAGACTGTGGGCTTCATGGTCCACTGACCATCATGCTATAATGGTAAATAGTGGCAGCATGGTGGAAGGTTATGTCTTCAGACAGAAGATGAACAAAAAGTGTTCTTTCCATTGTCTCTTAAGCTCAATTCTTCATCATTGTGCAGAAATTACTCTCAGTAGAGTATCTGAAGGAATTCACCCACTGTGCATGAGTTCAGAGGAGAGAAAACTCAAAGTTGCCTGGGGTAAACACAAAAGACTTTGATGGAGAAGAATTTGGCAAATTTTTACAGGGGAAGAGGATAGGAAAAGAAAGCAGGAGATATTTCTCTGAATAACAATTTTTCCGCCTCAGGTAGGTTGATCTTAAACAACCTCAAGTAATTTAGCCATTTAATTTTCAAGAAGTCTTGCTACCCAAGCAGGTGCTAGAAGTCAAGCAAGCATACATTTAGTATTCAGAGCGAGGCTGTGTTTTGACTTTCCTGCAGTGTTACATAATTAAGATAGGCATTGAGATAAAAGATAAGCAAATATATTGCTTTTCTATTGTCCATTTAGGTAGTCTGAGAGATTCTTCAAAATTAATCTGTATTGAGTTGCAATACTGTTTGAATAATAATGCCTGAGATTAATATAAAAACCTTCTCCAAGGAGCTAAAGGAGTTTTATGGACGTTGCCTAATTAGTCTTCTTAAGACTTCGTGTAAAAGAGGGTTGGGGCTAGTGACCCCATAATCACAAATGAGAAAATGTAGATATGAAATTCTAATGAACATCACCTAGCAAAGCAGTAGCCATGGCTACTTGAAGATGCTTCCCATCCCTACCAAATGTCCTTTCTTTCAGGCCAGGTGTTATCAGCTTGTCAGGTAAAGGCAGGAACATGGGGCTTACAAATAGAGAAACTTGGTTTGAAATTCCAGCTCTGCTTGTTATTAAACTATGTGATCTTGGACATGTTTAATACATCCAGAGCTTCTAGAAAGAAAATCTTTTTGAAAAATCTTCCTCACCTGTAAAATGTGAACAGCCAGAATAGTGTCATTTTTTTTTTTTTAAAGAGATTGGAGTTTATTTATTTATTTATTTATTTATTTATTTATTTATTTATGGCTGTGTTGGGTCTTCGTTTCTGTGTGAGGGCTTTCTCTAGTTGTGGCAAGCGGGGGCCACTCTTCATCGCGGCGCGCGGGCCTCTCACTATCGCGGCCTCTCTTGTTGCGGAGCACAGGCTCCAGACGCGCAGGCTCAGTAGTTGTGGCTCACGGGCCTAGTCGCTCCGCGGCATGTGGGATCTTCCCAGACCAGGGCTCGAACCCGTGTCCTCTGCATTGGCAGGCAGACTCTCAACCACTGCACCACCAGGGAAGCCCAATAGTGTCATTTTGAAGATTTAATTGAATAATGCATATAAAGCTCCAAACACTGTAACTTAAAGTAAGTGTTCAACCAATGTTAGTTCCCTTAACATAATATTAGCTCTCAAATACCATATCCAATATATCCAATACAAAGGCCAGACCAATATTTATTTTTTTTAATTTTTATTGAAATATAGTTGATATACAATACTGTGTTAGTTTCAGGTGTACAGCAAGTGATTCAGTTATATACACATACACACATATGTATTCTTTTTTTAGATTCTTTTCCATTATAGGTTATTACAAAATATTGAGTATAGTTCCCTGTGCTATACAGTAGGTCCTTGTTGGTTATCTATTTTATATATAGTAGTGTGTTTACGTTAATCCCCAACTCCTAATTTATCCCACCCCCTCCTCTTTCCCTTTTGGTAACCACTATGGGGAACAGTATGGAGGGTCCTTAAAAAACTAAAAATAGAGTTACCATATGATCCAGTGAAAACTATAATTCAAAAGAATACATGCACCCCAGTGTTCTTTGCAGCACTATTTACAATAGTCAAGACATGGAAGCAACCTAAATGTCCATTGACAAATGAATGGAGAAAGAAAATGTGGTATATAGACACAATGGAATATTACTCAGACATAAAAAGGAATGAAATAA